>NW_027181770.1:60793313-61300813 GCF_029961685.1 Aristolochia californica
TGATGTTGATAGACATTAGCTGGTTGAGTGCAGTTAATCGTTTCACCACTGAAAATTGTTGAAATATCTGTAAGAAGGGAATTAAGGTTATTTACCATAGTTATATGTCAATAGCAATTAGCTTATTATTATACTGGAGTTATATGGTTAAACTTTTGTTTTATTCTGAGATGTAATTAGGGAGATATGAGGGTTTAAATGTAGAGGAGCATCTATGTCATTCTGTACCTCTTTTATTAAGTGAGTATAAAAGCAATTTTAGGGTCGTTTTTCAGACCTTGATAGTTGCTGCTCTAATCAACGCAGCCTTCTCAACTTCTCTTCCATCTTTTTTTCCCTTGTCTCCTCTATATCTTCTCTTTATTTTTCATATTTTAACATGATATCAAAACAGACAATCTAATTGCCGTGAGTTATTAACAAGCTTATAGCTCTTCTCCAATCTGTGAACTCTCCATGAAGGAGAATTTTCCAGAATTGCTGTTGATTGAAGTTAAAGGTTAGACCCTTTTCCCATTATTTATGTCATAACCCTAAGGTAGATGGCTTGTGAGGTCAATTTACTGTTTTATGAAGTTTTTATGCCCCTAAGGTTTGTCTAGGTCAATCACTCCCAACATTGTGCCTACACAAGTCATGTAGACTAGCAGAATGTCTACATCATCATCCCTAGAGCTAACATCAACTCTTATTGATTTCCTCTTCAGCTAGTTTTATCAATTAGTGTATGGCAACAAAGTGATAATCAATTGTGCTTTCAGTGCCCTAATTTTCTGTGTTGTGTGGGCCCCATCTCATTTGGTAGGCATATACATTATCTTTTAGTAATTGTTTATCCCGGTTATTGTGGTAGTGTACTCCAGCATGTTATTTGTGAAAATTCTGGTAGTTGTTGATAGTAGATGGCTAATTTAGGCGAAGTGATTACAGCAGCCAAAGAGTCAGGTAGGATGGTAAGAATACTATTATGATCAACACAGAGAAGTTGAATGGACAAAATTATCTTAGCAGATCCAAATCTGTTCAGATTTAACTGAAGACTAAGTGGAAGAAACATACATGAGGGATAATCCTCCTGACCCGATGACTAATGATTGGGAGGCAGAGAATGATCAAGTCACGACATAGCTATTGAACAACATGGAGTCAAAATTCAGGAAGTAGGTGATGAATTGTGAGACATCAAAAGAAATTTGGAAGTCACTAGAAGCTCTTTATGATCAAGAGACCAACTTGTCTCGAATCTATGAATTGTATACACGATTTTTTGGGTTAAAGAGGGGAGATCGATTAATTATTAGTTATTTCAATGAGTTGCAGTGTATTTTACAGAAGATTTGTCATCCTTTCACCACTAAGGAAACTTAGCTTCGAGAGCAACAAGGGCGGCTCCATGTGGCCAAATTTGTTGATGGATTGCGTTTTGAATATGATACAGTTCGTGTCCAAATACGTGCAGATGATATTGTGCCTGCACGCAAAGGTAGTCGTAGTTCCACAGGCTTGCACGTATAACAAGGGGGCAGAAGCTACTACCTCAATATCCAACCAGTTCAGGGTCACTCAAAGACACCTTGTGGACGTGGCCTAGGTGGACGAGGACAAGGTAGAGATACATTTGGGCATGGAAGAGGTTGTAGTAGTGATGAGAGAATGTATATCCACTGTGAGCACACTAACCATTATTCAAACAAATGTTGGAATAAATTTGGCAAGCCTACCTGGGCTAACTTGAGTTTTCCTAAGAGTGAAGAATCATCTATGAGTGTAGTTGGTATTGTTCTTAGTACTCCAAATGAACTTCAACAGTTGGATCAGCACATGGTATAGTGGACTGCATCCTCCTCATCCATGGCCCAAAATGTTTCCATCACCACAACTACCGTGGCAAATTCATTGCATGCATCTCCAGTCTCTTCATGAGTTATTAACTCCAGTGCATCTACACACATGTCCAGTATGCCCACATTATTCTCATCTCTCACTCAATCTTCTTCATTCAAACATGTCACACTTGTAGATGGTTCCACCTCGCTAGTCAGTAGAGTTGGAATAGTTCAGTCTGTTAGGAATTAGACGCCCTAATTCCAAACTAACGAAAGCAATAATAATAATCGCAGAAGAAAGGAAAAACAAGCACAAAGAACACACACAAGATTTATACAGGTTCGCCTCAAGATGAGACTATGTCCTGTCTTCCGCCGCTGCAATAATCCACTATAAAGATGAAATAGTTTACAAAAGAAATCGCACACACTTACAGGTGTTTTCTCTAACCTCTCTCGGGCCGCAACTTGTGTTGGTCCTCGGGATGATACTCCAGGTGATAATACTTCGGGTGATAAAAACCATAACAACGGTGCCCCCAAATATAAAGAGAAAATTAGGGCAATCGGATTACAAATGTGAAATCCCCAAACTACCCTTAATGAAACAGCAATCAATATATCGTGGATCTGGTGAGGGCTTTGCCCCCCTTCCAACCCCCACGGCGACCTTACCACAAAGGTCGACCCGCGTACCGACTTAGCATAAGGCGTTAACTAGGCTCCACAACTTAACACAACCCACTCCATCTTGTCGTTAACTTTTGTTCTCTTTGTATCTAATTTCCCGTTAACTTGTTATCTATTAGTCAACTTAAATCAATGCAATGTTCGGTAATTTTATATACTACTCATTGTGTCTTTCAAGACCTCCAGACATGGAGGATGATTGGTTCCAAAAGTGAGAAAGAGAGACTCTACCACGTTGATGGTTTGTACAACCATCTTCTTCAGCATTCAGTGCAGTTGTTTCACTCTTCCAGTGGCAATTGCGGCTAGGACAACCCTCCCTAGCCAAACTACTCCAGTTATGTCCAAATCCACCTTCAACTTAATCATTTCAGTGTGAATTTTGTCCACTCGAGAAGCACCGTAGAGCATCTTTTCCACCTAGTCCAAGTCATAGTAACAACTTATTTGAAATAAGTTTCACTCAGATGTATGGGGTCCTTGTCGGGTACCTAGTATATTTGGTTTCCTGATTTTTGTTTTGTTTATTGATGACTTTAGTCGATCCACATGGGTGTATCTCCTATGGGAAAAATCTCAGGTCTTGATGTATTCTTGAATTTTTATAGTGAAATAAAGAATTAGTTTGACGCTTCACTTCATGTTTTGCATAATGATAATAGGTTTGAGATCATGAATCATAAATTTGATACATTTTATTGCGTCAATAGCATCGTACATTAGTCTTTTTGCATCTATACCACATAACATAATGGAATTACATAACGGAATAATGACCACTTGCTTGGTGTTGCCCGCATTATGCTCTTTCTGACGAAGGTTCTCAAGTCCTACTAGGGTGATGTTGTTCTCACTGCTTGTTTTTTTATTAATAGGATACCCTCATTTGTGCTTGGTGAAAAGATTGCTTTACAAATTCTCAAGCCACTAGTGAGTTGTTTCCCCTTTGTCCTCGAGGCTATCGTTTTGTGTTATATCCACATTTTCTTGGTCTATCTCCTAATAACTTATCTCCCCAATCAGTCAAATGTATCTTTCTTTGTTATTCTCATACTCAAAAAAGGTACAAGTGTTATTGTCCAACAATGAGAAAAGCGTTTGTGCCTGTAGATGTTACCTCTTTTTTAGAATGACCCATGTTTTTCACAGTCTGTTGAGTCCAATACTTCTTCTTCACTTGAAGTATTGTGTACCTCAACCTATGGAGGATATTGCTAGCATTGTGCAAGTTGCTAAATTGTTGACACTGAAGCCACTACGGGTCTGTAAACAAAGGATACCATCCAAGGCAATCACACAGGAACCCTCACTAGTGCCTTCTTCATCTGTAGTTCCTAAGTAAGTGATTTACATCTACTTGTTTCACTTTGTAAAGATGTTTGAGCTTGTACGCAATATGGTACTAAGCATCCCAATTCCAAGTTTGTTTGCTTTGATCTGTTGTCTAGTTCCAAAAATTTTGCATTATCTTTGTCTTCATATTCTACTCCTTCCATACAAGAAACCATGTCTTCTCCTCATTGGAAATAGACCATGGACACGAAGATGGAGGCTATACTTTACAGGGACATGTGGACGTTATGTGAGCTACCACCAGATGCTGCTATAGTTGGTTGTCATTGAGTTTATGCAAAGAACTACAAGGCTGATGGTTTTATAGAAAGATATGAAGTCAAACTTGTCGCCTAATGATATATACAAACCTATGGAATGGATGTCTTTGAGACTTTTTCCCTAGTTGCACGGTTGTTTTCAGTTCAAATATTGATTTCTGTAGTTGTCAACAAGGGCAAGCCCTTGTTCCAATTGGAGTTCAAAATATTTTCTTATATATTGATCTAGTCAAGGAAGTTTATATGGAGCAACCTCCTCAGTATGTCACTCAAGGGAAGACAATAAATATGTTGCATAAAGCAATCTACGGACACAAGTAGAGTCCTAAAGCTTGGTTCAAAAGTTCAACCAAATTGTTATGTCATTGGGTTTGCAAGAAGTCACTATGACCACTAGTTGTTTGTTTTGAAGAAAATTTCTAAAGTTGAAGTGTTAATTGTATATTTTGATGACATAGTCTTGTTGGAAAGTGATGTGAAAAGCATTGAGGAAGTCAAAGGACATCTTACAAAACACTCTCAAACCAAGGATTTAGGTCCACTCAAGTATTTTCTTGAGATTGAAGTAGCAAAGAGTAAAGCCGGCATCATTCTAACACAAAGAAAATATGTTATTGATATGCTTCATGAATATGGGCTATTAGGAACTAGGCCTATTGAAACACCTATGGAGGTAAATCAATCTCTATTAAGATGATAGTCCTAAACTTAAAATAAGACTATGAAGAGAAGGTTAGTAGACGAACTTATTTATCCTACAATAACTAGACCTGTTATATTATTTGCAATGAGTGTGGTCAACCTGTTTACAAAGCTTTCAAGGAGGATACATTTGGGAGCCATGTGCAAGATATCACGATATTTGACACGTACAGGGAAAGGATTATTGTACGCACCACAAAACCACATAGGAGGATATTCTTATACCAACTATGCAGGGTCTAAAATCTACCTCAAGGTATTGTATTTTCGGTGGTGGAAAAATAGTTAACTAGAAAAGCAACAAACAAATGTTGTGGCATCCTCTATGCAGCAGCTGAGTATTTGAAGTATTTGAATGGAACTCCATGTTTGGGTCTTCTCTATAGTCCCATGGACATATTGACATTAAGGGATACTCAAATGCTAACTATTTTGGGTCAAAACTTGACAAAAAATCTACTTCAGGATATTGTACATTTGTAGGTGGCACCCTTGTAAGATGGAAAAGCAAGAAGCATATAGTAGTTGCTTGATCTTGTGTTGAAGTAAAGTGTAGAATCATGGCATATACAACTTCCAAGCTTATGTGGGTTAAAGCTATGCTTGTGGAATTAGGAATCAACATTCAAGGGCATATGGTAATAGGATGTGATAATCAAGCTGCAACTGTCATCGCGAACAACCCGTTATTTCATCAAAGGACAAAACATATTGAAGTGGACTGTCATTTTATTCGAGATGTCATCATGAGTAACAAATTATTACTCCGCATGTGAAGTCCAGTTGATCAACTTGGTGATGTCTTCACAAAACCCATAGGGAAACATGAGTTAAAAATAATTTGTAACAAGTTGGGCCTTCATGATATTTATGTTCCAACTTGAAGGGGAATGTTAGAGTTCAAGGGTATTATTGTCTTTTTATATGTGTAGGTGTGGCCCCTCTTAGTTATTTATTTCTGGTTAAGTGGTAGGATGTTCTTGGGTGTCTTTTATTTCAGTAATTTGCTACTTTAATTAGTTCTTTTATGTAAAATAGTTCTAGGGGGGCAGTTGGTCAGTTCATGTAATTTCACTTAAACTACTTAATATAATAGGGTTAGAAATCGATAGTGGACTCCTAACGAGGTGCTGGACACTTGCACCTTTCTCTCTCTCCTCTCTTCATCTATTTCTCTTCTCTCTTCTTCTTTTCTTCTTCAAGACTCCTTTACAGATTCTATCAAAATGTAATATGCATATACTTTCATCTGGTAGCTAAGCAAAATTGAGAATACTGAATATCCTACACTGTTCCAGCAAAGTTTAGGAAAACTTTTACAAGTGTTTAACCTGCTCACTTCGGCCAAAGCAGGTCTAATTAGCATGCCTCACATGTAAGATCATGGAGGTATTTATATGTTACAAACCCAGTCTCATATAAGTTAACCAAAGGCTTGTCAAGAGGGTTGGGGATTCTTGAGACATGCTGCATGTGGGTGTTGGATTGGCTTTTACATGGGACGAGAGGCTGATAATAGTCTCATACTAGAGAGAGGAGCTTGGTGAGGATTACCAGGTAGGGCAGCGATGGGTTGAAAGGAAGGAAGAGAGGTTTTGTGGGGGACTTGAGGATGGGACTAGTGGCAAAGGGAGGAGGACAAAAAGGTTGAGGCCGTAGGAGTGAGGGGCTAATAGAGGATGATTCAACTAAGGATTGGGAAGGCATGAGGAAGAGTTGGGAGAGGATAGAAGATCAGATTCTAGGGATATTAGAGAGGTATATCTCATGGAGTTAAGAGTGGCCTAGGGAATCTCTTATAGGAAAGAAAGAGTTTGGCAAGCGATAGGAACTCTTAGAAGGCAAGTAGTGTAGTAGAGGGAAAGTGATTAGGTCGCTTGTAGGAAGGGACGTGAAAGGAGAGGAGGGTATTTAGCGTAAGAGGGAAACCAGAAGGGGAACCTAGGCCGACTAAAGTAGTGGATGTCAGACATCTAAGGAAGATGGGATTCTAGGTAGGATAGAAGGAACAAGTTTGCGGTGTGAGGAACTCTTAAGGAGGAAGGCTTGAGGAGTCCTAGAGGATCTAGGGCAAGTGCTATAAAGAGAAGTGAGTTTCCTAGAGTGGACAGGGAGTGAATTTGTGTGAGTTGGTCATGTGTTAGGAGGGAGTGATAGTCCCAGTTGGAGTAGGACCAGTGAGTGCATGGAGTTGTGAAGGAAGGGCTGAATCAAGTGGCTGGGCAGAATGAGTGGGTTGAATGTGAGCCAGCCAAGGTGAAGGGGCTAGAGTTGAGCAGATGAACTCATGAGATGGTGGGAATGCTTATGGCTGGAAGTCGTGTAGGATGGTGGTGGTAAGAGAGTTCGTGAAGAGCATAGAGACAAATAGAGAGAGAAATAGTAGGCAGTTGGCAGTGAGATGAAAGACAGTAGTGGATCTCAGAAGCTGTGAGAGGGTAACCCTATTAAAGAGGATTAGCTGCCTTCAGACCAATTATTGATGGTCAATTGCCTCAAGTGGGCTAAGCCAATGTAAAGTTATATGAATTGATTCAAATGGCTCCATGATCCTACAATTTATAGACCTACTTCTCCTACTAGACACAAGACTCCCAGAACTGTGTCACTTCTAATACTCCTAGTGGTAGTAGGACTCTTGACCATTTTGACTCTCGTTGAGATTTGTCTTCACCCACTACTAATGAAACTCATCCTACTTCTACTAGGACTCTTCCTATGCTACTTGACCCACGCAAAGGCAATTCTCCCTAGTCAATAACCCACCCCACGTTGCCAACATGGCCTGGACCAGGATAACAACATGGGGTCGTAACATTGTAGGATATAAAAAGCTATCACCATTAACCACTCATTAAATGGATACATTTCCCTTAGGTAACTCTTTACCAATAACCATGGTTACTTTCTACCTAAAGATACGTTACCCCTATCACTTACAAGAAAGATGAATCTGAAAAGAGATGTCTCCCATGATGACTTTTCATCAAAGGTTAATGTAGCCTATTAAGCCACATCTACAGGGGGATGTATTAGCTATTATTCCAGACACTAAACATTCAATTGACTAAGCTACCAAATGTAGACCCCACAACCATAACGTCATGGTAAAATAATTTATCAGAAAATGTTTATAAGTCATAATTCCAATAGTAGTACACAAGGCATATTGCTAAATTTATTGAGGTGGATAATCCCTTTATATGGGAAAAGGTCTCAAATCAAGAAGCAACTATAATGCATGTCTCTTCCTCAAAACAATGGCCAAGTAATTTATTAGGGTTTGGATCAAGCATCGTTATTCAGATTTGATTCAAGCTGGGTCTTTAAGATATTCATGATCCAACTTGTGGGGAGTGCCATAAGTGTACACTACCCAAAGGGGCAATCGGGTCACATTGTCTTTGCTACTATTTGATCATCAACAAGTGGGATGCCTAGTTATGCCCTTCTATGATGTAATTGTGTTATTTGTAATAAGAGAACATGGAAATCAAATCTGAAATAAAGGACTTCCCTGCTCAGAAACCTCTCAGTTTCTTTTCTCCTTCTCCTTTTTGTTTTTTTTTTTTTTTTTTTGGCTCTTATTCCTTAATACATGTGTTTTTAAACTCTGTTATCCCAATTAACAACAGAAAATGGAGAATTGTTTTATCCTATTAAAACACACATACAATTCAGAAATACAACATTCAAGGGACACCCACCCCTTTCTCCTATCATTAATTAGGATGTAGAAAATTGGCACAATAAGAGTTCCACGGTTGCTAATTTCCAAAATAAATGGCATATTTATCTCACATAACTAAAACAAAACATTACTTATTTCACATCAGAAGCAGCTACTTATAAGAAAGACAAAGAAACATACAAGGGGAAAATGCGAACAGCCAACCATAAAGTGACCATCCTGTCATAAACAAGCAAACTTCCATGAGTTATGTATGCACATGCTTAAAAGAAAATTTCAAGTATAACAAAATGTCCAGCTTGCTTTCCCTTTCTGATAAAGTACTAAATGTCTTACTGGTCTCCGCTTCAGCATCATGTTTGACTCCAGGCACAGGTTACAGGTCCGAACAATCTCTCCCCCAGATGTAGTAGATTCAGTAAATCTGTTTGACCTGCAAGGAATAGAATGAGTAATGAAATCTACAGTGAAAGCTTTATGCTTTATCATGCAAATGTGCGCATCCACAAAGAGAGTGAAGGGGAGAGAGAGAAGAGAAACAGAGAGAGAGATGCATAAGATAGGGAACTAAAACCTCTCAAAGAAGATCTCCATTGCTTCCAGGAGTTTGACTTTATTTAACCTTGCCTGTGAAGGTAGATAAATAAGACAGACCATCTAATTGGGTAGAAAGTACTTCAACATAAATAAGGTCTTCTAATGAAAGACATCTGATGGTGCAACAAACTTAATAAGCACAAGATTTATAAACAAAGAGCAGTATGAATCCCACGCACATTACACCAAACAAATATTCCAAAAACCTTCTAAAAGACCAAGCCATTAGAACTTCCAACGTTGTTTCAACGAGCAAGATGAGACAAGAACAGAATCCTTGTGCACAGAGTGCAAGCTCATCACAACAATACCAGGAACTGTCTCATCAAAGCATCTAAGCATTTGCAATCAACTCCCATTTTTATTGGAAATGCATCAGCACTCCCTTACTTCCATCTCCACTCCATCAGGCACATATTGGACTCCCAAAATGGAAGAGATATCCCTCCCTTAATAATATAATTTGAAATGGCTCCTTCCGTCATTTTCATCTACCCCCAATTCTCTACATGTGAGCATAGCACAATCCACCACCTTCCCACCATGCAAGATATCAGTGACCTCTTTCTGTCTTTTCCAACTAAAGCAAATCCAGCCCCTCCACCTCTACCCTCAGAGTTTTTATTCTGATCAAACCAATCCATACACTATTTTATATTTACTTTATTTTGTTTGGAAACATTTACAACTATCAATGAAAAAGCCATCTCTTGGGAGATGGATTTTACTTCTCCAATCTCTTACCAAGAAACTAATTATTGCCGAAATATTTCTGATTACACTAACCAATGTTGAGAAGGAACTTAGTTTTTATGTAGAAAATTACAAATGGAAGATAATAAATCTTAAAATAAATAAAGGTTAATCTTTCACAAATGCACACACGAAAAGTACTGAAAGAATGAAGAAGTGTGTTGAAAATGTAGCCCATAAGGGCATTGTAGTCTTTTTACATAAGGGTAGTTTGGCAATGTATCTCCCTCTCTCATAGAATAAGTCACAAGTTAGTTTAGCCAGACTTGCGATTTTTTAAATGGTGATAGTTTCACTAAAAACAGGGGATAGGAAAGACCTCAAACTTAAATGGGAAAGGCTGGCTTGCTTGTTATTTTGTTAAAGTGTGTGTATTTTCTGTAATTTAAGAAGAAAGGAGAAATTTTTGTTCATTGATGTAGTTTTCACTTAAAGAGATAAAAGGAGGGTTACAGGGCGAGCCTGACCCTGAATCACTATTTCACTGCAGCAGCCAGTAAACAGGTTCTCTCTACCATCTTCTTCCTCTATTCTCTCTTTCAATTTCCCTTCCCTCCAACCTCTTGTTGTAAAGGGAGTGCTTCCTGATTGTGTTTTGTCTTGTTTGCTGGAATAAAATCAAATCCTTTTCAAAAAAAATTCCTTCGTCCTAGCATCTTAAATCAAGGTTCTACAAAATGTTTCATAGCTATCATTGTTAAAAAAAATAAATTCTATGTGAGACAGGAAGTAAGAAAATGTTTTTTAGAGGATGCCATATGGAAGGAGATGAGACTCCACAACTACAAAACAATGTCTGGAACTCAGTACTATTAAGCAAGAGGACCTAGACTAAATTCATTGCCAAAGAACAGACTGACAAGTTCTTGATGTTCAGGATTTGAGGTATGTACCTCTCCTCTGCCTCACACAAATTCTAAGAAAACAGAATCAAAAGCCTTTCATAATAACTGCCGCATGTCAGCCTATAAGGCATTTTGGGATCCCCGATCATGACAGGAATCACCTTCTAAAAGAATGACATATAATAACATATTCCAAGATGAAGTATCGGGATTTAGCAAAAGACTAAACTTCCAAAGTAGGCTTGCACTCATGATTTAGCAGATAATGTTTATCTGCTTAAATTTAACCAGCTTACATCTAAAAAGCAAGATTTCGTTTGCTCCAAGCAAGTCTGCAGAAAATCAGATTTTCTCTTTGTCCCAGCACTTATAGCTTTCATGTCCCTTTCCATATTAGCACGAAGATTTGGTTTCCAAAGCTCATACCTGGCAAGACAAGTAAGAGATTAGAACACAATTTTCTCCAGACAAGAAGCAAGCAATTCAGGTAAGCAGTACATGACAAGAGTAAGCCTTTCATTCAGCATTATAAAGCATAAATTACATTCACAACTTTTTTTTGGAATTCTGGCATGCACTAGTAATATGCAAAAGGGTGAAACAAAGGTTGACACTAAACCACTTCAGTAAATGAAACATTAGACAACATACCCCATGGTATCATATCCCATTACTAGTGCCTGCCCCTGAAAAGAAACAAAATTCACAAAATCAATCATGGAATGACTGGATTAAGAACTGCCATCTAATACTCTATTTATTATCTTAGAAGGGCAGTGTCTCAATTCAGTTGCAGCTCTGAAATCCTCATGCTTATATCAAAATAAAAAATAATTAAGCTTGAAGGAAATTATCTAGATCCAATTCTATAAAACACTGATAAGACACTAATCAGATACAAAAAATAGTCAACATAACGACAAATACAAAAAACACTTATGTTTTTCAAACATTAGAACTAGAGCAAATGAAGAGGAAAAAAACATCATTGACAAAAGTCTCTAAGATCATACCAGGTTAGTTGGAGAGAAACGAGTATTGTTATCTTTACTTGCATAGAACCGATCAAGCAACTTTTTTATATGATCATGCATGGTTGCATCAGTACCAATGCCTGCCTGGAGAAGCATGGACACAGTACTTAAACAAGACTGCACAATTACAATAGAATCATGGAAACAGATCACGATACATAACACTGGCATCTAGTCCATGATAGAGGGCAATCATTCTCACCTTATCCATACAACTTAGTAAATCTGATTCACTCAAAAGAGGAGGTGGTCTTGTAATACTTGAATCAAGAGTCAAAGATGTTGGAATAAACTGCAACATCACCCATAAGTTATAAAATTTTTGTTAAAATCTAGATCATTTAAATGATTTTTCTCTACACACTGTTCCCAAGACGTTAAACGTAAAACCGAAACATTGAGTTTAAGTTTAGCTTGGCTGAGTGATCAAACATATCTATATAAGAATAATCATGCCATTCCAAAGGGAAGTAGCAAAACTACTTTCAAACAGCATTGTGAATAGGAATGAAATGGTTTTTAAGAATAGATCAAAATATTTTGAAACATACAATCCATAAATTTGCTCAAATAGAAAGGAATATTCAGCTAGCGTGGACAGAAATCATACAACAGTATTGCACAGTGTTGAAGAGAAATTTATAGAAGAAACACTACAAACTATGCCATCTTGAATTAAAATAGTCAATTCTAAAAAGGGGTAGATTAAACAATGCACTCAATCCAGGAGAAACACATGGACTGCAACTGATAGTTGTTAGACTAAGCCTGGTTTCATCCCAAAAATAACTAGCCATTTAGGGGGCCTATTGTTCAACCTTATAACCTATTAACTTTTCTTAACACTTATCAGTGTGGAGCTTTCCCCACTCAACACTCACACACATATCCAAACTTCCACATAATAAGCTTGAGAAGTGAACACAAACTCCCAACGAAGCACACAACATACAAATAACCTGTCTCTCACTTTTTGGAAAACCACAACACATGAATAATCTAGAGAGTACAAACTGGTATTCGGCTGACTCACACATCTAGCTTTGATACGACTGTTTGATTATGTCCAATTCTATCCTAAAATGACTAGCCACTTAGGAGGCTATTGCTCAAACTTCTAACTCATTAACTTTTCTTAACAAATTTCAACTTGGGACTTTTTCCCACTCAACAATAGTAAGAACCACAATGCATTAAACCTCAAAAGCAAAGTATTAAAAACATACTTTCACTTATCCAAAATAAATTTGAAAATAGAACAAAACAAACCTTTTGACCAAGTGCATAATTTGGAATTGTTGAACCACCCCAAGATTCAAAACGATATACCTCCAAGTAATTTTTCTGGACAAAAACCAACCATTAGAATGAGAAAATCAAGAATACTAATCATGGACGTTTTTCTAGTTGGTGTATATCGGTGGACATGTTTTTTTGAGGGTGGTAAGAAATGAAACCAGGGAATATAAAGAGGAACAGAGAGAAAAAGGAAACAAACTGTTTGTTGTATAATGGCAAGCAAGGATTTCATTGAAAAGAGTAAGATAGATACAGCAGGCTCTCGATGGAGCAAGGCTTACAAAGAAGACAAAAAGAAAAAGATTTTAACGCACAAGAAACCAAAACAAGAAAAATACAGCACAAAAAATTAAGCTAGAGGGAGTAAATTTCCACCACAAGGTGTTGTTTGCAAACTCCCTTTGTGTTGTAAGACAAAAAGAACAAGAAAACACACAAGAAACAAAAACTAAGAAAAATAAAGCACAAAAAGTTGAGCTAGAGGGAGTGAATTTCCCACCACAGAATGTTGTTTGCAAAATTCCCTCATGATCAACAATCGGCACCATAGTTGACACTCTGAGGTATGTGCATCCAAGGCACAATCAATGGCTCCCACATGTCTGCGAGCTCATTGTAGATCACAGAAATTACCAATGTATCGGGCAATCTATTATTAACTGGAATAGTCAATGATTAAGTGGGTAAAGTGCCCCTGTGTGGGCTTGGTATGGGTTTTATGGTGTGGAGTATAGTGTGCCCCTGCCTGGGCTTGGAGGTGGATTGAGTTAAGTGTGAATTGCTTAGGAGAGGATAGTTATGTTACAGTTAGTCTGAGTTGAGTAATTGATTTGGAGGACTTGGTTGTCCAACCCTCCTTTTCATTTAGGTTAACAGAAGCCAAGGACCATTTCCTTATCTTCATTTTTCTTATTTCTTTGAGCAAACAAATAAATGAACACCCAGCATTTTCTTTTCTCGACCATTTTCACTGTTCATATTTCCCTTTGTTTTGCTTTTCCTTTAATTTCTTTCCAAACAAAGGTATCCCAAAGAAAAGTCGCTGCAGGCAGAAACATATAGGAAGACCGAATATAGCAAAAAAACAAATAAATAATACACTTACAGCTATTATCACTCGTCCTGTTGCAGTAAATGATTCACCAGCTATATCAATTTCAACTGTGGTTTCAGCCCCAATGGCCGGTTTTGACACACATGCAAGGAAGTGGCGAACCACAAGCTCATACAACCTCTGATGACAATAAAGGAAAATTAGAAACCCGCTTCCGACAAGGTAATTAACTTACGCAAATCATCCAATTAAAACAGGAACAAAAGAAGTTTTCCTATAATTGGTTTTGTTTTCTTTTTCTCATGGTTCATTTCTACTCATCTCCACATAAATTAGGTTCAGAAGGTATTGAGGGTCTCATGCTTAAATGCTTGATGCTGGAAATCAGTTTCAGGTTAAAGTAGAGAGGATATTTTTATGAGAGTGTTGTTAGGGGCTTGAATAAGAACAGCAAAATAGAGAGAAGAAAGGGGAGATGAAGAGAGGGAGATTGTGAGAGAGTCAAGTATAGGGGGATGTCTCCTCTATTCATACTTTTTACTTAAGTGTAAAAAGTCACATATTAACTCCCAATTACATGAGTACCCCCAATTGCCCCCCAGAGGAACAAGTAGGAAATTGCCAGCAATAGGTTCAATGATGGCAAGCATGAAACTGCTTTACTACTCTACCCACTCTGAAGTAGCATGAAGGTTAAACTCCAGAGCTTTATCCCTTTGTGAGACTTAAGCACAGGAACAATTTAAGTAGGAAAGTGCAAATTTATAGCTAACTCAAATGCTATGTTGAATATCGACTAGACCACTGCTTTTCTTATATGTAGTTCTGTTAGAAAGAGTAGACGAGTAAACAATTTTAAGCTGTAGTTTTCTTCCATTAGTTACTTTTTACATACAAAACAGTTGGCCATTTTTTTACCTACTCTGCATATAATAGAACAATAAAATTGGAGAAAGCAATTCGACAGTTGGCTTTCGCTTTTATCATTCTCAAACACAGTGTAGGACCACCAAAACCAATGCCTTGATATGTTTGTTTATTTCTTGCTGATATGCCTCTTTACAGCTTTAATTGTCTTTACAAGCATAACCACATGACAAGATTTTACCTACATTATGGTCTTGACTCCACCGAGACTCTCCAGCTGAAAACTTTGTCGGATGAATAGGAGGGTGTGCTTTGTCGTCATGGCCACCATTACCAGGGCTACTCCAGAGTTCTTCTGCAGGGTCCAAGAGCCGTTGTGCATATGAGCCCCATGAAGAATGATCTTGTTGTTCTTGCACAATTGCCTGAATCACACAGTGACCATAGTTTCTTCAAGTCATTTACCACAGCCTCAAAAGCAAGCAATTTTTTTCCTTAGATGAAGAAATAGAAATAGATAAGATGAACTTACAAAATTGTATTCTAGCACATGACAACATATGAATGAGTATTAAATAACTAATAAGATACCAATGACTAACTTGCAGATCCATGTTGAGTGAGAAGCTGTCAGTCTCTGTGCGAGGATAACTGATGAATCCAGTCTGATAAAGATCCTCCGCTACCTGGGGAATGGGCATTTGTAGAGGGTCAGCATTGAGAGCATACATTATTATATAAGTCCATTGTAACTATTGGCTCAATGGGCACATCAGAGGAGAGGTAGGATATGGGATCTAATGTGCATGCGTAATCGACACTTAAAAATAAAATAAAAAATAAAATAGAGCAGACTATTCAAGCTAATAAGAGAAAAAGAAAAGAGAAGAAAAACAGCAAGGAACAGACTTGACAACACAAAGACGTGGGGTGCATGGGTGTGTGACTGCACACATTTACATTGCAGCACATGATGGATACAGTTCAAGAATCCACACTCCAGGCATTGTAGAAATCATCTGTGACTCACCTTCATGGTATGTTCAGAACTCATGCGGAAGTACCGGGAAGCACGCTTTTGGAGCTCAACTGTACTCAACGGAAATGGAGGATACTTTTTCCTCTCCTGGTTACTGACTTTAATGACCTGAAAGCACAATAGACAACTACATTTAGCATTGTCAGAGCTGGATATTTGAAAACTGGTTTCTTAATCATATCACTTACAGTTGCAGTAGGTTCTTCAACACACATATCATAAAGTATAACTGCACAGGGGTAATCAAACAAATGTCCACGTCTGTAAAAAGAGAAGGCCAGCCTAATTGGTAACCAACTAAATAAATCAGGAAAGCTACATATATATGTCTTATCCTAGGAGTCTTACGCCCAACTGAAAGTAGATGTGCCATCTTCAGATGTGTGAGAGCAGTTAATTGTCCAGAATTCCTCAGGTTCATGTGCTTGTATCTCCCAAAATCTCTCCACAATAAAACCAAGTGTTGGAAACTGAATAAGATGGAATAAATATAAATAAACAAAATAAATGCTCACAAAGGTATTTGTTTACTCATTACTGCACTTAACAACAGATCAAATCCAAGAATATTGCTTAAGGGAGTGAAAACAGCAAACCTGACAAGGACCATAACTCAGAACAACATTCCTATCATCCTGAGCATTATCAAGAATAAAGGCATCTCTCAAAAGCATCGTCTGGAATCTAGTGAAAGAGGCACCAATACGGAGATCAATTTCCTGTAAAGATGTAAAACAAGCCAAATAATAAGGTGGGCAAACATACCCACAAGAGCAAAAGCATTACAAATGAAAGTCAGAGAAAGTTGATCCAAGTTGAACTGAGATTCAATCTCATATACAGATATTAAAAAATAAAAATAAAAACAAAACAAAACAAAAAAATATGAAAGTAGAAATCAACTATTTAAATTGGACAACATCATGAAGATAAATTGACTACTTGTCTTGCATCCACTGCATCAGCATCTAGTTGATTTGGCTTCACAAGTTTTTGTGCAGACCCGAGGATGTCCCTGTCGTTCATGAACACAACCATCACTAAGAGCGTAACTGTAATCCATGATGTTAATATTGATCTTGGATGAAATAACTACAAATAGCTACCCTCCAACCTGTCTGTTAATGCAGAGAAGTGGGCTCGGTATATTTCTAAATGAGGATTTGCACTGATACAGACCTCAATCACTTCAAATGCAATGTTTTCACCTTCCCTATCACAGTCGAGCCACAACACAAGACACTCACATTTCCTTGCTTCCTCCTCCAAAGTTCTCTTGATATCCAATTTGTCCTTTTTTCAGCATTCAAAAAAGAGATGATTTGTTACAGAAATTCCACCATATTGAAACATAAAAGGATGAAGAGATAATTCAATGAAATGAGAAAGCAACGTCAAATACTATAAATATTCTGATATTGTGAATAGACCTTTATCTCTTTCAAAGGTTCCTACTTGCAAACACAGGTATACTTTTTGCACGATTGTTAATCAGAGGAGCGAACTTGGCAGATGCTCAGAGATTCTGATACATTAGCTTCTCGGTTAAAACGCTTAAAGATTTTTCCAACAACCAAAATTATTATATTTACAATTGCATAGAGACCTTAGTTTTATTTATCTCATTACACGAGCCTATACCGTTCCATTTGGTTCAACGACGTTACTTTCACAACTGAGCAGGTGGCATAAAAGTCCTCATGTCCAGGTATCAATCGTGTTGGCGAGCTGGCAAAGTAAAAAAGCTCAAGCTGAACAGACATTCCACCTTGTTCAGTTTGCAACCAAACGTTGACTGAGCTCCGATATTGAAACAATTACGAAATACTGCATGCCACTCAATATGAGAGTCAAATATTCTTTAGCTTCCGGTACTCCGTACAAACCAACCAAAGCGTACTTCCGCACCATCAACAACAGTAGTTGTCGTTGGGCTGGAATTTCTCGATAAGCCGAGTGTTGCCAGAAATTAACAGAGAATGCAACTTCACATAGACATCAAAACCAATAGTATCAAAACGAGTAAGATTAATCTTATGTTTACAGACAGGGAGAGAGAGAGGAGATGATTGTTTACCTGAGGGACATACTTCCTCACGGGCGCATGGTAGAGATCAGCGGGATCGCAGGAGTGCCATTTGCGGTAGCGGTCCTCGAATTCCAGTTCCATGAGATGGCCTATGACGGAAGTAAAAAGCATATGAGAGGAATAGTACTCATACCGAGGCCGGCGGGGATTGCCGGGATCAGGCACCGGCACGCCGATGGAGCATTCGAACTCGAAGATCTTGTTATAGCGCGACCTGCCGTCGCGAACGCGGAGGCCTCGGTTTCTTGAAAGAATCGCGGACACGGATTTGGCGACGGAAGGCTTCTCCGCCACGTTTAGCACCATTCTCCGCCGACCGCCGGACATGACCAACAACAGAAAGCCGCAGTATTTGGGTTTTTTCCTCGCAGACGAGAGGTGTTCGAGCCTTCATAATAAAAATGTGGCGGGAATTTCATCGATTTTGTTGCCTCAAAGCATAAAAAAATCGTCGCGGCAGTAAAATCAGAACCGTTCATTACAGAATAAGATCAGAATCGTAAGACTAGGTGGGTCATTCCTCCTTATATTTGGCGATTTACTAAATTAACGGGAAGACTTTATTTAGACTTATGCAGTGTAATTTGTCACATTTAAAACATAGAATATAAGAGAACAATACTTGGAAATTGCCTATAATATATTATTTATTTAAATTAATTTGATTATGAATATTTTTAGCGAATTAAGCATCTACCTTTTTCTCTAATAATATAGTTTTAGGGTTTGAGGGGGTATGGTCCTTTTGGCTCCTTTTGTGGGAGAGAAATCACATTTTTAGTACTAGGAGAAGATATTTGTTATTGCATTGATTAGTATGGAAGTTAGTAATTTCGTTTACAGCCATGGGGCTCACCATGTTGTATCAATCTTCAATAGGTAAAAATAGGTTATTGGAAAACCCACTAACCAGAGGCTAGGGGTGGACATAGGTTGGGGCAGGGTTGGGTTTCGCCTCCTAACACAAAACACCTCGGGTTGAAAATGAAACTCTTCGCTTTCTCGATGACCATCTCAACTCAGTGAAGGATCTACGCGAACGTAGTGGTAGGACTATATCAGTTCCGAAGCACGCCTGGGTCACCATTTTTCTTGTGTTCTTAAGCTCGTTAGATGTAAGAATAATTCGTACATTATTTTTCTCATTACATGCTTCTTCACCTCATTTTTTTTTCTTTTTAATCTTCTTCGTTGCATTTAATTCAAATTGATTTAGATATTGATTGGATTTTTGTTTTCCTAATGTTTTCAGATAATAGAAGTTTCACGTCTACTCTTTCTAATTTGCTTGTGCATGTGAGGTTTATGGTTCTGATGCATGGTGATTACTGGTCTCATTAGACTATCAAAGAACGTTTTCTTCGGTGTTGTTGATTCAATGGGTATTTGCTTGTTAATAGATTTGGGAATGTTTTCTTGATACCAATTTTGACATGGGTTATAATTTGCTTCTTCTTTTCTGGATTATTCATGCTCCTTTATGCTGTGTTATGGGTTCGGTACACCACGCCGTCATCTCGAATCTAGACATAGGTTCTCCTGGAAATGAAGTTACGAGTCCAAATCCTCTGCAGTTGTTCTGTATGGCCTTTTGCTTATTGAGTTTTTTGTTTCGACCATTGATGGAAAAAAGTGATTTTCGTTTTCAAGTTACATCTGTATTTTGCCTTGATTGGGTTGTTCTGATTCATGAGTAAATCCTAATACTCTCTTCCGTTGTCGGAAGAAAGATGTTATCAACCTTTTATTTCTTTGATATGTGCTTTTCTTATTCTTGTAGGTTACTGTATGGTTTTAACTGAATATACCTCTGACTTGTTATTACCATTTCTCTTTTTTATTTTTATTTTTTGTTTTTTTTTTCCTTGTCTATGCTTTGGTTTGTTGAATTCATTTTTGAATTTGATGTTTCTAAGATTTCATTTTTTTACTCTGAAAAAAGACGGAAAGATATGGATGGGCGCAAAGAGTTGGCTCTTAGAGCTAAGGAAATTGCTGTGAGGAAGATGAAAAGAAAAGATTATAGGGGTGCATGGTTGATGTTGTACAAGGCTGCAGATCTTTTTCCAGAATTAGAACACTCAACTCAAATGCTATCTGTTTGCAACATACTACAAGCTGCCAATCCAAACATACCTGTTTATGGAATCAACTGGCACTGGATTCTACAGCTTCCATCATCTATGGATGAGGAAATTGTGAGAGCCCGATTTGAGGATCTTGCCCTATGCCTTGAGCCAATCAAGAATGAGTTCCCAGGTACAGATATGGCCCTAGAGTTGCTCAATAATTCAATGTTTGAAATATGTGATCAAGCAAAACACATTAGTTCAACTTCAAGTCAAACAATTTCTGGATGTTCTCAATCTAGCTCTCTATGTAACAGAGAGGTAAAAAAAGAGGATGTTGGATTAATTTTGAAGAGAGCAGCTGGAAGGAGCAGTGGCAGTTTCCAGAGCTCCATTAGTGATGCTGGGACAGACGATGATAGCAACGAGGAGAATGTTACAATTTTGAGGATGTTCAAGAGAATAAAAAACTCCAGAAGTGGTGGAAATTTGTGTGAGAAACGGGCTAAAAGGGTTTCCAGAGCTAATGCTAAAGGATCTCAAGCACCCTGCTATTCAGATAGAGTCTTCCGGAAGTCACCTACAAAAGTTGGAGATTTCAGAAGTTCTATGGATGGTTTGGTTCAAAATAACAACAGAAATTATACAGGGGAGAATGGGAAAAGATTCAAAAGATTGTCAATTTGGGATGAAGGCTCAAAAAATGTGCAACCAAAGAGTCTGGCAGGTCTAGTTCGTGGTGATACTGATTTGCCTTCTGAGAGTACTTCGAAGAGCTGCAATATGAATGGTGAAGCACCTAAAGAGTCCACTCCACTTGAAACAATCTCAAGGAATCTGGGTTCAATGAGCCCAAGAGAATTACATGGGAGAGATGATAGTTCTGTCCCAAATCGATCATCCAATTGCAGCGGAGTGAAGGCTGAGCCACGCAAAGAAACCTTTCAAGAAGAAAGAACTAAATCCCCAACGATGGGTGGAATTCCTTCTCCCGAAAGAGATTTGGTTTGTGTTAAACTGGAAAGCTCCAATTTTCCCTGTCCAGAACTTTCCCTGTCTCCAGGAATTCGGACCCTCAAGAATCAAGTTTTTAGTGCTTTACCTCAACATCCTCATTATCGTCCTCTAGCAACATATGGCAGTGAGATTCGAAATTGGATGATAATAGGTTTGGAGATGGCTTTTGTTAATATATCTGAGAAAATCCGACATTTGGCACCACAAGACCTAAAATCTGTCAATGCTAATTTTGTGAAGGAACTATCAGAATTGGAAGATATGGGGTACAATGTTGAGAAGTTACGAACCCGCTTAGAGACTCTTGGAGAAATAGTTCAACAGCATCAAGTTTCTTTAGATGCAGTGGAGAAGAAGGAAGTCGAAGCCAAAGAGTGGGAGGTTGACTTAGGTGTTTCTGAAATCAAGGTTTCTACTTTGTCAACAAAGATTGCAGAATTGGAAGCTGAGTCAATGAAGTCCAAAGAGGAAATGGAAGCAGCTCAAAATCTCATAGATAAGCATAAATCTAAAGTTAAAAACCTAAACTTGGAGATAGAACAGCTAAATGAAGCATCTTTGAAGGCACAGTCTGAGTTTGCTTCTGTTGCTCGTTTACCTTGGTAATGAGCATCATGCTAGTTCCTTTACATGTACCAGTTTCATATTTTTCCCAGTCTGTCTTCTTGGCTTTTGCTGAAGGTAGTCCCCTTTTCACTTGCTTTTGGGCATTTCATGTATAAAGGTAGTAATGATGAAACGATTGAAGGATGTTTTACAGCAGCGTGCAATCAATGCAAGCAGCAAATACAGAAGAAACTGTAAATATGTCATGGACTGGAGCAGTATATCTTTATAATCTCTATCAAGCTTTACAAGCTTCCATTTGGATCTGTGAGACCTTCAGCATTCAAATGGGCAAGAACAGGAAAGTGAATAATATCTTTGCAAAATGATATTATGTACTCTTTGATATGAGCCTATGAATTACTCCAGTAACCATCTAATAACCCTCATGGAATTGGTGATTATCATTTAAAGGCTTGTTTTCTAGGTGGGTCCTCAATACATACGAGGGCCTAAATTAAATAACTCGTATAACCACGTAGAAGAAAGTCAGAGTAGTAAGCTCAACTTGTGAACTTTCACATGCTAAAGTTAGAATTTATTGAAGGAATCAGATCATAGTAAATAGTTTTGCCAATGTATGCCGAAACATATCGAGATTTGAGTGTTTAGATTATGAGTTGAAGATGGTATTATGCTAGTTTGTTGTGTAAAAAAACTGAATTATTCAAAATTTCAATCTGGAAACCTTCTTTAGAAAAACTTAACCTCCCATTTGATGGCTTGTTGGTATCATAACCCATTCATTTTCCTCGAGATAAATCATGTAACACCATACTACTTAGTAGGCATTTTAGATTATTCTCTTTTCTAAAAATTGTTTTGCTGATTCAATTGTCACCTGTATTCTCCAAGTCATTTAAAAAAATCAGCTTAAGCCTGAGCGAAAGTATGCTTCCACTGTAGGAATAAAAAGAATTTTGAAATATGTACTTCATGTTATATTTTCCACACTTCCAAATGCCATAAAAATTAGACTTACTAGACTAGCTTCAAATAATAAGGCTGCAACTTTAAGGGATTATCCGTATTATAAGAGGGCGTGGAAAAAAAAAAATTCAGGCGAATCATTGTTTTACCCTTTCGAGGATAAATAAACAGGTAAAAGAACAACCTGCACTCGTTTTGATATTGCCCGTTTAGAGCCCTGCCTTGTAGGCTCCTCTTTGACTGTAACCAAATGTCTACTTCTATCTTTACATGACAAGATCAAAATCAACAAAGAAATGATCCAAATAATAAGAAGGATTGTCACCAAAAAGGGCACTTTTTTGTGAATCACTCTGCTCATGAACAAAACCAGAGTACCACCTACTCACAAATATTTTCACTAAAAAGAGGTATCAATTACTCTGCCCATGAAAAACGGAGCTTCACCTACTCGCATCAAAGTTATTGTCTTGCATTTGCTTCTTTACAATCATAAAGTACAGAACTGCTGAAGTTTGAAAAACTTGTAAATGGGTCTAGCCTAATGAAGATAACCAACAAGGTACTCTAAATTGATGGGAACTTGTCTGTAGAAGCAAGAGGATAGTTCCTACATAATTAGACAGCTACTATTGTGTATTAACAGATTGAGAATGACGTTCCACTTGTAGTATCAATGTTTATCACCACGGAGAACTGGCTACTGATGCAAACTTGGTCATTATATTAGCAGAATCTTCAATTATTTGTCTCACATTTGACCGGAGATTTTCTATTTGAGATTTTTGGCTGGTCAAGAGAATTTCAGGGGCTTGCATTTCCTGCTTTAGTGTCTTGATTTCAGATTGCAGCTTCACAATGTGGGAAGAGAGAGCAGATAGTTTGTCTTCTGAGGCTCTTATTTCAATCTCTGTATCTTTAACATCTGTTTCCAACTTCTTGATAGTATCTAGCAGAGCCTGACCACGATCAACTAGTACACCAAGAGTATATAAACGCTTCCTTAGCTTCTGAACATCATAACCCATTTTTTCAAATACACTGAGTTGCTGATGGAAGCTGCCTACACGGAACTTGAAGTTCTGAAGTGCCATCTCTCTAATTCCCTCACATAAACATACAAAACTAAACTCTACGCCCACGATCATTGCCTCACGAACTTCACTGCTATATTCTTTCAGAGCATGGTAATGAGGATTTTGTGGCATTGCAGCAAACAGACTAGCTTTCAGTGCCCTGAATTCTGGAGAAAAACAGTGGTCCACTTTTGAAACTACAGCACCGTCAGGCTCCCCGTTTCTGTTATTTTTCACCTGAGTAGGAAGAGCATCTAAAGGCAAATCACAGTTACCACCCCCAGGAGGATCCCTTGCATTCTTCAAATAATCGATCTTTAGGCCTTCATCATCCTCGGAAATTTTACTGTTAATGCCCTTCGTGGTTTGACAAATACCAAGTCCAAAACCCACTTGTTCTGAACCTCTTATTTGCAAGGGCAACCTGAGGTTAGTATCAGATTGAGGTGAAGTTGCGAGTCTTTTCTTTTCTGTAGCACTCCTGGTGATCCTCCTCTCATAAAAAACATCACTATTTGAATTTCTTTTCTTCTTGGACTTACTGGATTTACCCTCATCTTTGTTGATCTCCTCATTTGTACCGGGAGCATGACAAGAAAATACTTTTTTCTCTTCCACGGCCCCTGTCACACCAACTGGGGGACTTACACAAGAACTCTCGGGACCAATTGTCTTAGATTTTGTTACTTGATCAGAAAGCTGGATCATGGCATCATTCAGCACTTCTAAAACCAACTCAGTTCCTGGAAATTTTTTCTTCATTGGTTCAATACAAAGAACAAGTTCTTGAAATTGGATCCTTATAAAGGTTTCATTACTAGAAGGTGAGATATTTAAAAGTGAATGCCAATTGATGCCATAAGCAGGCAATGTGGGTTTAGCTGCCCAGAGTATGTTACAAACAGCGAGCATTTGTGGCAAGTACTCCAACTCTGGGTAGAAGTTTTTCACTTGCTGTAGCATAGACCAGGCACCCTCGTAGTCTTTTGCTTTCATTTTTGTAATTGCCATTTGTTTAGCTCTAAAAGCCAACTGCTCATGCATCTTCATCTCTTTTGATCAAATGTGAGGCTGCAGTCCTTTACATAAGTGGCATGACTTAGCATAGAAGATAGCAAGGTTCAACAAATACAAAGTAAGCAGACGAAATGCATATGCCGTATAACTAGTGCAATCCCCATAAGAAATATTGGAAGCTGAGATGGATGATTAAAGTAGGCCAACTAGAAAAGTGAATAGCAGGGAGCATGATTTTGTAGATTCATGTCGTTATATCACTTATTCCAATACGAAATGCTAAACTATCCATGAATGGAGAGTCTAAAATGGTTGGTCAGCCAATTTCTCTTCTACTAGAATAGCCACTAATAAAACCAGCAACAAAACACAATGGTAATAATAAAAAGGGAACCCACTAGTCATTTACAATTCAAGAATCCTCCAAAACAAAAAAATAGGAAAAAAATGAACAAACCAAATGTACAGCCTATCTTAGCCAATACAAGGGCAGAACTAGGGTTAGCACATGCACAGAAAACAGAAAAGGAGTCTCATGTCTAAGACAAGGGAGAAACGAAATAGAAGAGTAGGGAATCAAAGAACAACACCATGATCACTGCCACCTCGACATGAGAAACCTTGCATATTTACTTCTGCAAGAATCGGAAATCCAACAAAAGAAAAAATAGAAATACGAAACACGAAATGCCCAAAAAGATGGTAATCGGCACAGCAGAGCAAACGCCGATTTCGAGATTCAGCTAGAGCCCTGAGAACAGGATAGAAGTTCCTACTCGAAATTTTTCCCATATTAGCCGAAACTCATTTTACCGAATAAATAAAGATATATGTTATTTATTTATATAAAAACAGTGCAGAGGAGGTGATTCGTGTCTGGTTGAAAGAAAAAACTTACTTGGGTAACAGAGGCGATGGCTATCTTCTATCTGACAAAGCTGACGGAGTTCGTCCTAGCAATACAAAAAATGAAAAATAAGACTCCCCATTAAACACGGTTACCCCCTTTCAGGTATAATGCCTGCCATCCTACGAAGAACAATCACTGAAAAAAGATAATATAGGCTTCTCGAATTAAAATTTCTTCGGTGCTCCGTTTTCCTTCCTTCCCTGTTATGCTGCAATGAGCTTTCTGAGAATGGCTCATAGTACTGCAGCATATTGGTTTGTTAGGACAGGCTGGTGGCGTGATTACACTAATTGCCGCTGAAGATCCAGCTCGTCGCGTATAAAAAACAGACAACATTTCTGTAATTCGAAATCTGGCTTTTCAACTTCTGTTTTTCTTTATCTTTTAGAAAGTTTGTTAATAAGATTTATTTCATAAAATAATGAAATTTGGGGAGAAAAAAACGAAACAGAAACTTTAGGAAAAAATTTAATCATTAAAATTTTAAAATATTACTAATTTTATTTTATTTTGTATTTCCACAAGTATCCAAACAAAAAAACTACATTTCTCTTCTTTTTTCTCTCCCATTTTATATGAGCATCCAAATAAGAAAAAAAAACCTATTTAATCTTTTTCTTTTATTTTCTCTATACTTTATGTATTCTAAACATAACCTAAAAGTAAAAAAAAAGGCCTTTTTAATTATTTAAAAAAATAATAAAAAATAAAGAGAGAGAAGTATAAGAAAGAGGTATTTTATTCGTTATTGAATCTTTTATGACTTTTTGATTTTTTTCGTTAAGTAGTTTGACTCTTGTTGACTCTAGAGAATATCTCCTTTCAAAACATAGTCCAGCTTAACATGAACTTTTCTTCTTATGAAACTAAACTTCAATACCTTTCATCCATATATAACTTATCTTTAAAAAATATACTTATTTTGAGATTAATAAATTCTGGACTCTGTAATCTGGCTAAATTGAGTATTATTTCTTCTTTGATCAGTATGACCATTGACTCTTTTGAGATCAATATCCCCCTGTAAAAAACTTAGATCGAGAATTGATTGAATAAGTAAGAAAATAGATTTACATATCTTTCTTTTGATATATAATTTTTCATATAAAGTATCGTTTTTTATGGCATAAAACAGCTCGTAAGTTGAAGTTGTTTTTTTCTATTGCTTAAACTTTTTTTACAATCTGACCTTTGCTACTTTAAATATCGATTTCCTTTTATAGAAAATTCCGATTGCCAAAAAACATTTTGCGTTGGAAAGTAGACTCGACGAGATTTTCGTTAATATATAATCTTTGGTATGAAAATCTCAGTATGAAGGTGAGAATATCAAGAAAATAACGAGTACTGGGACTAAAAAGAGAAAAAATATAAGCGTACAAACCTAAACTAATAGAAATCATAGATCAGAAAAGGATCACATTATCTCTGTAGGTTGACCAAATCAATTCACAAAACCTGCTCTGATACTATATTGAATTTTTGGAAAAAAGAAAAAAACTTTATTGACTCATTGTAATCTGAGTACATGAACCTCTATTTATAATAAAAGGAAAATAGTAGAATCAAATTACAATTACACCCAAAGTCTAACACTTAAAAGATAAATCATAACATAATTAAACAATTGAACATAAATAGAACAATAACATAACTAAAACACATTTTCACAGAAACTCTTATGTGAGACATCGTTTCGTAATAATTCTAGCTCA
Source organism: Aristolochia californica (assembly GCF_029961685.1). Classification (NCBI taxonomy): domain Eukaryota; kingdom Viridiplantae; phylum Streptophyta; class Magnoliopsida; order Piperales; family Aristolochiaceae; genus Aristolochia; species Aristolochia californica. Next base: position 60,820,753 of record NW_027181770.1, read on the forward strand.
TAAGACTTTTTATTATGAGAGTCATGTACAACTCTTCCTAATTAATAAAATAGAGGAAGAAGTCTGTAGCTCTATCGTGGATGCTATCTTTTACTTGCACACCTTTTTTTCTGGTTTTAAAACAAGGTCGAACAAGAAGAATCCAATAGCAACCCGTATATTTGCTTACCAGCTTAATTGGACTTGTAATTATATGATTAGCTTAGATTTTCTTATTTAAAGTCAGCAGTGATTGATGGTAGTTGATTCCTATGAACAGGCGAGAAACTTGTCTCCTACCGGGTCCAAAGGATTTTAGAAATATCAGCCCACCACTTTAAAGGCTCTTGAAAATATTTTATAGGAAGTTAAACAGAAGAAGATACACAAGAACGTGAATCAAATTGAAGAAAGAATTAATTACAGTTTTTACATTTGAAGCCCCTTGCGTGGGAGGGGGGAATTCATCATCATGATCCTGTCCTGGAACTATACAGACGAGTATTAAGACTGATATTGCCTGTTAACAAGCAAAGCTATCCTGACTTCAGACTCACAATCAATTTCCTACCCTCCGTATAACTGGAGGCCAACAGATCAAATAAAAGAATCTATCAATTAGTATTATGGATACTCCTAACTAACACTAAATGGGGGATGTATATTCAATTCATCATTATAAGAGCCATCTAAGTAGGTTGTACGAGCTAACAAATTAGAGTTCCTCCAGTCCAATTCCCCACCCATGTGGGGATCCCTCCAATCTAGTTCTCCCTCATCGTGTTTTTCTTCACTCCTCTCTGAGAAATTGTCATAACGATGAGCAGCATTGTGATACCCGAAGGTAGGAGGTTCAAGAAAACTTGCTTCCGGTCCACTGGCTTTCATCTTGCTTCGAGCGCTTTGAGCCCACCATCGACTCTGTACAAATTGTGGCGACTGATCTGTATCATGATGAAAACATTCACGAAAGAAAGGCCTTGATGTAGAGGCTTGAAGGGGACTTTGCATCCGGTCTTCTACAGAAAATCCCCACTTGCCTTCACTAGGTTTGATGTCTCCATGAACATATGATGGTGAGACTCTGTGATCATGCGATGGCTCTCGTGTATCAGTTGGCCGGCGATGGCCACCCTCTATTTTATCTACCCCAGGTGTTCTATGAGATGTGTAGTACCAATCAAGTAAATAAGGAGGGTCCTTTTCGTTGGTGGTTATAGCCCACAAAGAATTAAAGTGAGGACCAGCTCTAGTAAATAGCCCCCCTCTGTCTTGTAATATGTCCCTTGAAACAAAGGTGTTGCTTTCACCTTGAGGTCTTGAGTTTGGATTGGGTTGGCGAGTCCAAATTGGCGGATATGCAGGATGAGTTTCCTGTTGTTGTAATTGCTGCTCCCTGAAACGTCGAAGATTGGATAGAAATTGTTTTCCCTGAGAATTAGGTTCCCAAGTAGCATAGCTAGTTTGGAAGCTGAAAAACACAAAAGAAAATTTGAATATTTGGTTAACGAAAAAAAAATTGAATGCTAAGTATTTGAGGGAGAATGTAGATAGTAGATATATGTGTAGTCGAGACAGTTGCTCGCCTTTCCAAATAATCAAAGCAGAAAAGATTGTAAGAAGGGAACATGCCACGAAAACCATTATTGCAAGGAACACCAACTAAAAAGACATGTAAACCAGACGATATTTTTCTAGTCAACATCACTTCAAAGAAACAATGCAAACCACTTGAGCCAAAACGAATAAACTTCACTCATAGTTTTAGCAGAAGTAGAAGTAAACCGTAGGACGTCTTCACTGAAACAATTTCTCCTTGATGGAGCCTCCAAGCATGTTTTTTGCTGACGGTAATGTTATCTGAGCAGGTACTTCTATGGAATTTAAACTAAGAGATTCTAGAAGGACCCTATTCCACCAATTATAGTGGCCCCTGGTTTTCAGAAACAGGACTCCATAAAAAGTCGATCCCAGTATGTGTCCAGCAAAATTTGAAGTTCTGTTTCAAAATTCTGAATTCTATAAGAAATTTCGCATAGGTATGTGTTTCCTTAATTGGGATTCTTAGATAAGCTACAATTCAGATAATTTTTACAAGTCATGGTATTAATGTCCAGGACACAACACAAGTATATCATACCCATGTTTGTTTGGGTTGAGGTTCAGGTCCACAAAAAGTTACACCTGACACAACCAAAGTACTAGTGCAATCGGAGACCAAATGTTTAGCCATCTCATGAACCTTGAAGCCTTGGACTAGATGACTAAAACAATAAAAGCCTTAGTCTGAATGGTCAGCTGGAAGCAAATCCTACAATTGTACTAGTTTGACATATACCTCAAAAACGATTTCTCCATTTTCCCTTGAGAGCTCCTACGATCGCGAGGTGCATTATATGGTGAACCATAGTTGCTATTCCCATGACATTCAAAGTCAAAAAGACTTAAGCTGCAGCAGAATAACCGAGAAAAATGTCAAAGGCAGAAGAGAAGTGTTGAATGTAATCGGTGTGGGTTTCACAAACCACCAAAAGAATTAACAATACATAATGAAATTTGAAATATCTATGCAAGTATACCCCCAAATATAAATATTTTCCATCTTTCGAAGAAAAATAACAAATTCAAATTGTTAAAAAAATGCTTAGAGTTTCCACTAAAAATGAAATATTTGTATTCAGTTTATTTTGTATTCATATAAACAAAGTATTATATTTCAGTAAGCCTGTGCGGCTAACAAAGTCAGGAACAAAAGAAAAGAAATGAGAAGCCTTAGGATTCACTAGAGAGTAATAAAACACACTTTTATGTTTTTCTCCTGCTTTCTCTCAAACTTGAGAGAAGGCATTAAGGTTAATTGAACTTACTACATTTTTATTCCTTGTATCTTTCTCATATCATGCTTCGATCCTCTATACGCAAAATACTTAAAAACAAATATATTTCCAAAAACACCCAAATAGAGAGTCATAAAAAGTAATATTACTAGATATTTCTTCAATTTTTGAAGATTTCTAAATGCTATTGATTATAGTGACATGACTTAAAACTAAAGAACTACTCAACTTAAAAACAAAATAACAACTTCAGCAGTGCATGTAACCAAGAGAGAGAGAGAGAGAGAGAACAACCTGCAGATATCACCAACACCTTCAACAGTAATTGTAAAATCTGAAATGAAATGCAAGATGTCGTCCACCTTCTGTAAATAAGGAAAAAGGATGCTCAGGTCCTGAAGCCCTCACTGAAGTGAAATCCAAAAACAAAAAGACCAGTAAAATAAGGTTAAAATTTAGAAAGGATGGAGAATTAAACCTTTGGCACCACAAACACAAGTAAATATGGTGTGAAAAAGATAGAGACAATCTCCTCCAGGAAAAGCATCACAGTATACTGCATTGCCCACAAAAAACGAACATAAACACACAATAATGTTATAGGTCAACAAACTCAATTCAACTTCCCAGTTTCAATGGGAACTTTCAAAGTGCAAGGCACATAAATAATTTGTCGTTCACACAGATAGGCACAGATCCTTCTATGACCAGGGCATGGAGTGAAAGTTAAAAAAAGGTCAGGTTTCTGTCTAAAAAGAACATGCTCGGTTTTTATAGAGAAACTTTACCAAACTCGGTTATTGGGTTGGAAGTCGGGCAAGATACAGACAAGATTTTGCTTCCAGACAAGTTCTTAACTATTAAAAGAATTTTTTTAGTTCTACTTTTGCTTAAAGGTCAGGTCCCCCATTAGTAGTTTACCCTTTTTGATCCTTCTTGTTCTCTTCTGTGTTAGGAGTGAATTTGCACCAACCCCAACCCACAGTGACTAGCCAAAGTTTTTTTTTATTTTTTTAATGTTGATTACACACGTACACACAACCCTTATCCTTTGGTCAGGCTTGACCCTAAGACCTCACACTAGAAATCCCGTGTTACTAGACTAATTTAGACTGCCTCTTTCCGACTAATAAGCACTGAAATGTCTTTGAGCTTTTAGGCAACAAGTGTTTTTTTTTTAAATTGGGTAACAAGTGTTACAAGCATGAAATGCCTCTAGAACCACAGAATATGCATATGGGTCACTATCAAACATGAAAGACCAGAGGTCAACATGCCGGTGGGACTTATTCCATATATGGACAAGAACAAAGTATCAATGACCTGCAAAAGTAAACAGTACAAAAAGATACAAAAAGAAGAAAAGATGAAAAAATGCACTCAAATATAATATATAGCAGAAGCTTTATGGTCCTCTTTGCCCCATAATGATGACATACTCACAGATCTTCCCAAAAACATAAAATGAACTTGTTTCAACTTCAACTTAAATCCTAAAAAGGAACAATCACATGGAAGGAACTACAACAACAGGATAAAAACTTTTAAAGAACAAGAGATGAACGAGTGAAAATTTGATGAAGAAAAAGTAGAAAAATCAGCTTTTTAACCACCTCATGTTCAAAAACATTTCAAACAAGGGGCTGAATTTATGTCCATAATGTCTTTAAGCAGAATAATTTCAAAAACTTGCAACATTTGCCTAAAAATCAGACGTAGTTGAATATTTTCTTGTGCCTTAACCATGTATCCTATCAACTATTACATAAATAAAGGAATACCCTAAAGAACAAATAACTTGCCAGACTTACCTGAAACAGGGTTTCAAACTCTTTCCGGACCTTGTCGGTGTTTTCTTTACCTCTCCATCTCTTTGGCATGTAATGGGTATGCTGAACAACAAGAGACATGGCACCTTCTGGATCAAGAACCTGAAGCTCATCAGAAATGGCAGCCCTACTAATGGCTGTGACAGTTCCAAATACTGCAGCATACCAAAATAAGTTGCGACCAAATATCTGCATGGTTGATTGAGATTGCTGTTAAGAAACAAAATATTCCTTCTTTTAGCTGTCTTAATTATAAAGTAAAAGATGAACCTTACATGACCCTCCAGTAAAGATTCCTCCAGAAAGGCAATTATAATCAAAACCGCAGCAAGCCCACCGGCTACAAAAGAAATAAATTTGGCAACGACATTGACAATAGGAGATGGAAATTGCTTGAGATAGCCTGCTGCATGTTCAACACTATTGTTAACTCTGTGCCTGAAGAGATGTTCAACCTGAAATACATATATACAAATTATGTTAGCCAATTCTTTGCTTTGAACAAGATATTTAGCAGTCTGCTAGAGCAGTAAATAAAAAATAAAAAAGCCTTAAGGATACAAGTATGAAGAAGGAAAAAATTATGAATACTTCTTAAGAGATAATCTTCATCTTTAGATTATAAGGATTGAAGATACTTCAAAAGGTTGCTTTTTTTTTCATTTTCAAAAAAAAAAATGTTTGTGCACGTGTGAGTGAGAGAGAGAGAGAGAGAAAGAGAGAGAGAGTACCTCATTAAATTCCCTGAAAATCCACTTTGATAAGGTAGACCATCTCCTGGACGAAACCAAACTTGGATGATGATAGAATTCCTCAGCATATTTTAAGAATAGACGTACCAAAGTGAAGATAACAAGAAAAGGAGACAGGAGAAGCATGACAAGACCAGAAGTCATAAGTCTCTTCCTTAATGCAGATGGGTTACTAATAAAATCTCTTCGAACACAGAAGTTTCTGCAAATGACATAAAAAAAAGCAGTTCAGTTATTTTTAATTTCTTTACTATCTTTTCTACAATATTAATTGTTTATGAGCTCTCACCTGTCAAACATACTCTGCAGTATACACCAATTTAGCATCCATTCAAGATACTTAGTTAATACTAGGCGATGCTCCCTTCCAACATGTCTAGACTTGATGGTAGGACCAGCACCTGGCACCCATTTTGGGATGGGAAAAGAAATCACACTCTTATTGATCATCCCAATCAAATAATTTTCTTTGCGCATTACCCGCATAATCACATCATGGGCAGAGAGATCCTTCACCACACAAAGTTGGTGGAAGCTTTGAACTTGAACCACCTTCTCTAGAATTGCCTCCCAAGGTGTAGTCTGAATTTCATGATCTGTAACATTAAGGCTAGAAGAGAAAGATGTTTCAATGGATTTGGCAATATAGATTTTAAGCAATATTGAATGGTTTTATTGCAAGAGAAAAAAACAATTAGTAAAGAGAGGGAAAAGAATATCTCCCTCAAAGAACAAGGGAGAAAGACTTTCCCACTACTAGAGAAGGCCTAGAAACACTCCTTAGCCAAAAAAAATGACATTAATAAAAAAAGCACTATTAATCAAAACTCTGGGGTGGTTTCTCATCTTCACTCGTTATCAAGCTATTAGTTCCAAATATGATATATGAAATGAGTTCGTCACCACAGAGGTTGATGTCAATGGAGAAGAATGTCCTCTACTTCATTTGACCAAGAAATGATAACGATCCCAACACCACGGTCCTGGATGACGGTTAAGGAATTATTTCCTATATACAATTGGGAGGTTTGGTGTTGCACAAAAGTTACAACAACAATTATGAACATAATGGCTCACATGAACTAGAAATCACTAGACATAAATAATGTATAGTGGAGTTCAGTCAATTACCTGTTATAGAAAAATTGACGAGTCACCAACGTGTTCTTGAGCTGTGCGAAGAATTTTAAAAAACAAAAAACCCAATAAATTGAGAGTATTCCAAGATATCCCACAATAAAGCCTTTAACAAAGGTAAAAGGGACTAATGGATGCTGATGAATAGCCTCCTTAGCTAAATCACACGGTTTAATCCCTGACCCCACTGCATTGATCCCACACTTTGCATTGCTCAGGCCTTTCCAATCAACAACCAGAAGAAAGAAGGCAGAAAAGAATATCACAAAACCAAGAGTAAGCAGTTCAAATATCCACTTTGTGATAATGCACCAAAGTCCCTTTTCGCAATAGTAGTTATATACTCTCTCAAAGAATAAGTCTAAATCAGCTATTGGTTCAACATTCACACTTTCACCATTCAGCAGAGCAGTAGGGCTCTCACTTCCAGAACTTGGAACTGGTTGATAATCAGAGAGTTCAATCTCTGGGACCACATCACCAAGCAATCCTGTTGTGAGGGTGGATTCCGTGTGCCAAGGCCACTTGAATATGGTGGGACCATTTAGACCCTTCTTGACACCAGACATCATCCATAAAGTCTCAGATTATATTGGAGTAGCCAGATCATTCCACAGGCTCATTAGTTTAAGACAACAACCTGAAGAGGTAGACAATAGAAATGCTAATTTTAAGGCATAGAAAAAAAAAAAGATAGAAGTTTGCTCAGTAATAGAAAACAACAGAAAATTAATTGTTAGTGTACAACAAACCCAAGCCTCACCATTTTTTTACGACAATGAGAAGAGAGAATTCATCAAGCCAATTCAAATAATGTAAAGAAATAACATTGCACAAAAAATCAATGAAACTACTGACTACACTTCTTCCCTTTTCTTTTCACTAGACAAACAAAGTGATTCAATCCATGACTCGAATTCTTCCACATAGGTTTACAAGCCCCTTTCACCACGAGCATGTGATACTACGAACCCAAGGTTCTTCATATAGATTTTTTTTTCTTTTTTACTTGTTTTTCTCTGCCATTTTAAACAAATATTGTGCTTCTCTGAGCATGAAGAAAATATAGTAGACAAGAGTAGTAGGAAACAAGTTTCAATCTTTAAGTTGCAAGAGGAAAAGTGGGAGTGCTGTCCACAGCAAGAAGCTGGCAGAAGGCACCTTCTTTTGCCAGTACATTGAAAGAGGAGTAAGTGGAGTAGGATGAGTAATCAATATGCCAATTATCCAAGCTGAGCATATTTCAATGATTTCATCATATATTTGACCCAATCTCCAGGGGCATATTTCTATAGTTTCAAACATACAGACTTTTCGCCTTCCTTTTGCTAGCAGGTGCAGGTCAAAAGTCAGAAGTAATGGTTCATTTCCCCCCAAAGGACGATTGCCTCTTTGTTTGTATGATTACTGATTAAACCGATCAATAAAATCTCACAAGTTAAAAAAAAAACAAAAAGAAAAAAGAAAGGAAAACAATATTTTTGTCACAAAACCATTAGTCGAGGTATTTCTAACAAAGCAACAGCTTGTAAACCATTTCAAAGAGTTGAAGTAATTCAATGCACTGAACAACATTGAGAAGAAATTGGGCCTGGCAAGCAATCCACAACTGCTATAGTTATTGAAATTGAAACAAGGAAAACATGGAAAATCACAAATGTTTAGGGTAGCAACTTTTGCTCTGGTAGAAAGGAGCTATGGAAGCACCCCAGGATTATATAGCTAGCGCTCACACCCCTTGTAGAAATAGGGCACTGCAACTGCTGGTTCGACATGCAGTTCCTAATAAAGTCAGTCTTTCATCTCAGTTCCTCAATGATCACACTTTACAGCTGTTCACCGCATTATGAAAAACATTTTGGACAAAGGCCAGTCTACCTTTAGCTGTATAATTTCCTATTTTTTCAACTCTTAATGTGATTGAGAAAGACAACAGTGGTACTACTTAGTGAATTCCTGTATAGAAAACATTGGTTTTCCCTCCATAAGATTAAAAAAGACAAGGGGACTCCCAAAGGCCTTGCTTCATATTTGTTAATTCATTTCTGGTTCACATGACTTCAGGCAGATAAAGCAGCTACAAAAGCTACGCCTGCCAATCGAGTAGGATATTTAGGATTGGCTCCTGGTATTTTTGATCATGCCAAAGCTCACTATAATGGCATATGGTGCCCAAACAGGTGGTAGTATTTAGCAGATGCCGCTGATTACCAGCATTTTATGAATGCTTAAAAGCATCGTATGACATATTATACAACCAATATGGGAGATTCTAAACAGCATCCAGGACCTCTGAATACAACCAATATTGCCCATAAGCAGGATGTGTCACTGATTCGGCAACCATGCTATGGTCCATGTTTGATACAAAGACCTTAATTTCACAATCTCAATGAGACCTAGGATGTCTTCAATCTCTAGACATCTAACAATTTCAGACCAGACAATGAAACTGATACACGATAAAGCAAATTAGAGTGTATGTAGTCTGTATGGTAGAAAGTCTAGCCAAAGTAATGTACACCCTGATGGCAATGTTCATTCAATTAAACAACAATACAAGCATACTAACAACTTACAATTAAAAATATGTGGATTAGGCCTTTGGCTCAATAACCACATGAGCTTTTACTAAATGAGATAATGAAGCATTATTATATCAAACGTTCAAATGACTCACAGAATGATGGTGCAATATCTCATACTAGTAACAGGGGGAATCCAACTCCAAATGTATGTACAATACACAAAGACTGTTCAGGTTTAAAAAATGAAAAAGGACCTATAAATAATTTATCCTCAACCCACCCAAAAAGGCTGCAAGCTGCAAGTGGTTGCTTGACAAATTTGAAGTCAATTAGAAAATTTTCAAAATCAGAATAAAGGAACTCCGCCAGATTAGACATGGCAAAAACAGCATAACGTTCTTACCCTTCCAAACTTAGAAACCAAATAATACAAAAACACATTTCATAATGTAAAGTGACTGTCTTTTAATCAAATTTCCCTTCACAGAACCTTGGAATTATCTTCACAAAATAAAGCGCCCGAATACCTTAAAAACACTTATCCTGACAAGTAATAACACAGCTAGAAACAACTCCAGCTCTCAATCAACAAAACATAAAAATCACAATCAGACAAGCTCCCAGTACACACATAAACATACACAAACAAAGACTTCGGGTTAAAAAAAAAACACACCAGAAATTAGCTACAAAACAACGGTACAGCAGTCGATTATCCAAAACAAAGAAGGGGAAAAACTAAATTCACCCAAAACACTAGGAAGACATATAACTCATTATCAATACAGTGCAACAAAGCAAACAGGCGATCCACAGAACCGATCAATTATTCCAAAAAGAGAATACAACGGAGAAAAGAAGACCGACCGATATACTACGGCGGCGGTGATGATAGCAAAAGAGGAAAATGGGGCGGAGGGAGAGCGCGGAGGAAAGAAGCTAACTTGAATAACAAGGAAGAGGATGTCCCTAGGCAAGGCCAAAACTCCCAAGTAAAGCACGTCACGACCATGGACAATAAAACAGCACGGCGGCAGCCAAATCCCTTTTGTTTACGATTACGAACTCTGCCGTGTCAGTCGACATCCCGACTATCGGGAACAAACGATCCGATTAATCGCCTGTTGCAGGGACGGTGCAGCGGGTCCCGGGTCTGGGTCTGGGTCTGGAATGGATCCGCCACTACAGCCGACTGCTGTAGGACCAAAATCCCAATAACACATCCGGTCCTAGTTTTGGATGTGACATGGCAGGAATTCATGAGTGAGCAATGGGTTAGTCTCACCAAGTGAGAAATGGGTGAGAATAAAAACCCTTGCAAGTTAGAGACAAATTTACTGAGATAAATCTCCTCAACTTGAGCCTACATATATGCGTGGCACCAAGCAAAACCGGTTTGCAAATCATTTGAGCTCGACTGTAAAAAAAATTTAGTTAGTTCAATTTTTACTTGAGAGTTTGACTTGGGCTTAAACTTGAAATAAAGCTTAATAAGTATAACAAGTCAAACATAAGATTTTCCAAACTCGGCTTGTTAGCTCGTGAGTCGACTCATTAACATAAATATTTTAAGAAAATACCCTTTATTCTAATTGTTTCGATCAATTCCCTCTTTAGTTGATTGATAGTTGCTTTTATTTACCTCAAACCTCAAAGACGGTCAATCATTCAATCCTTATGGGTTCCTCAACATCTAATATTGTTATTCGTCGATGGAATAAACATTATTGATGGAGGTGTTTGCTATTTATTTTATGTCTATTAAGCTAGTTATTATACATTAGTATGCTCTATTATAAAGTCATAGACTCCTTTGTGATAACTTACAGTTCAATGGTACTAAGTTCATCATAACATTTTTTTTATAATACATTTATTTGTATTTTTAAATATAGGTTGGAGCTCAAAATTGGCCCGAGCACGAACTTAAACTCGGTTAAAAAATTTAGGTTTGAGCTCAATTCCAATTTTCTGTGAGAACTTCGCCAAGAAAAGACCTGTTCGTCCTTTCTTGCATTCAAGTAGGAGACTCGCAAGTGGTAAGATTTCCACCTTCAGATGTCTCCATTACCAATCAGAGTTAGTATCAAATGATTCTGGCAGTTTAGATGTTCACTTAGATCTCACATCGAACATTAGATCTCACATCTCTCAGATATCAAGCTTGAAATAGGTGTTGTGAAAGAATACGACTCCAATATAACTGGCTCCTATCGTTTTTGTTCAAAACAATAAGCCTTTCCCATCAACTGCTGTTCAATCTCTTAGGGGATCTCAGACTCACATCCAAGATAGATTATGCTCTTAACATATGAAAAGAATGACAAAGATATGTTACTTCGAAACAGTGCAAGTGCAAGTATTTATTCTAAATCTCTTCAACCGCAGTCATTCTGAGTTCCCTTGCCTGCTCTTTTGGTGAGAAAACGGGAGCAATGTAGAAGGAAAAAACAAGAATAGAGGTTAAGTGGTTGTGTGTTTAAAGTAATCTCTAGTTCTCTTTGATAACTCTTTCTGTAAGGTGTAGCTCAAAATGCTAAGCCTTTAGCTACTGAAAACACACTATGGTATCTGCTCAGTTAGTAAATGAGCATTTCACTTCTACCTCCACTCATTAGATGGTTTAATCTCGTCAACTTCAAGACAGAGGAGCAGTATTTCTTTCTTTAAAATGAAACAGAAGATGTTCAACTTTAATGAAAATCAACAGTCATTTTGTGAAGAATGGCATCAGGAGTGATTAGGCCAGGAACAGTCATGTGTCCAAGAATCTCATTAAAAAGGAAAGCACTGCAATGAACTTCAAAGATGTAAGGAGCATAAAGCAAAAACAAGTTCTAGCATTAATTACTATAGTGTCTTTGATTATATTGATAAGGAAACAAAAAACCCTAGGTACCTAGATTGATAACAAACACTACTCTTTTAAGGATTTTGATGTCAAACACCTAACCGATACAACCTAAAAGACTAGTCTGTTAAGTGCGGGAAGGCACCGCTCACAAGAGTGGACAGAACCACTCTGACACCCACCCCGCCCATTCTCTACAGCCTCTCACGGGATTCGAACTCGGAATGTGGTGCCCAACTCTGATATCATGTCAAACGCTTAGCCAATACAACCCAACCCAATAGACCGGTCTGTTAAGTACGGAAAGCCAAGTACCTAACCCATCAGTGGACCAGGGGTGGACGGAACCTAACCCAGGTGGACCGGAACCACCTAGCTTTGACATCTGATGCCTTTACAAGCTCACCTTCATAGAGAACCACCATTTTTCTTTTTCTTTTTTTAATGACAGTGAACCAGGTTTTTAATGTTATTAAAATCTAACCGACCATTAAGATGGCCGGATTTTATCTAATCGGATTTGACCGGGTTCAAGTGGGATGCTGACCTTTAGATTTATTATATATTTTTGTTTCATTAACTTTAACACAATCTGATAGATTCATAAGTTGGCATGATATTTTTCATGCAAGTGTTTAATATCTGCTTTTAGTACTCCTAAAATAAATTATCGAGTCTCTTATACTGATTATCGAATCAAACCTGATTCAACCAACCAGTCAAATTACATCAACCAGCTGGGTCTTTCCATTAAAGTGGCTAATATTAATATTAACTGATACTTGGACTTTCAGTCACTAATGACCATGGATAATGACCCCTTACAATTGTTTATGAGAACTCTAGAAGTTATTTGACTAATGAAATTTGGCAGAATCTTGTTCAAAATTGTTGGCCGATGAAAAACTTGCTCTTACACAGAGATTAAATAATTATTTTGCCGAATACTCAAAATCTGGACTTGCATATGCAAAGACACTTGACTGCTTTTATGGATTCAACGTGATGAATTATTAAAATGGTAACATAGTATTCATTATATTGCTTGCTACGAGAAAAATACAAAAAAAAAAAAAAATCAGAAAAGAAAAGAAAAGACAAAAAAATGGAGAGAAATGATGTATTTTCTGTTGTTTGGTAGCAAATAATCATTGAGAGAAAATTTTAATAGTCAAAATTTTTAAATATTACTAATTTTCTTTTTTTTATTATCCACGTGTACCCAAACAAGATAAACTATATTTTTCTTTAATTTTATCTCTCATTTTCTATGGAAACAAGAGAAAAGAAATATCTTTTCTCTCTCTAGAGACCCATGCAACAATTTTCCAATAAGTTATTGATACACTCTATCCTTAGTAAGATATGCTTAATATCATAAACGTCATCAACTAATTTAAAATAATGAAACATGTGGGTTCGTATCTTGAAAGATTTAACATCCATTTAAATACTCCTCTTAATGGTGTTTTTTTCCATAACAGCACATAATGTTCAAAACCTGATATGCATGAAGTCACTCTCTATAGTCTAACTTGCCATTAATTATACAATGTGAAACTAATAAAAAAGATCAAAGTAATATTATATCAACTCAAAGTTTTTTTTTTTATAAAGTTGTTTCCTCTACTCATTGTAATATTAGAATAAGTATCACAATTGCAGCTTCCTTTCGAATAAGGGTGGCATTGAATCAAGTCGAGCCCGAACTTGCCTATGTTCGAGTTGGGTTTGATTTAAATATTTTGAACTCGATCTCTAGCGGAGCCTAGCCTCGAGCCTAAAATTTTAATCGAGCTCGAGCCCAATAATTTTAACCAAGTTCGAGCTTCCACCTATATTTAAACTTTTGCATAAAATACATGTCAAATAAATTATATATAAAATTATCTATACACTTTGCCTAAAATTATTTATAAAAGCTGCATAATTATGCATAAAAGTTATTCAATAATCAAATACAAAAACATCATTGAAATATCAATATCAATATAAAATGGTTGATGTCTCCTTTGTAATTAAGAGCTCGAAACACAACGCAATTAAACTACATTCGACATATATCTAGCAGTGTTGACTGCTGAGGATTGACGAATTGTTTGGCAAACAATTAAAACGCCCAACAAAATAATACAATGGAAAAATGGAAAAATCAAGAGAATGGTAAGAACTAAAAACAGAAAAACCAACAGTAGGGTAAGAGCCATTACCTTTGAGAAATGAGTAACAAAAAACTCCTAAAACAACATGAGGCATTCGTCCATAGCAGTTTTAATGCGAGATCGAAAATAAATAATGGAATACTGAAGATAAAAATGAAAAAAATCATTATTAGTATTTTACATCGACAGCGAGAAATAAACTGAATCGAACCAAGCCTGGCTTGAGCCGCTCACGAACTGGCTTGGTTAGATGCCACCCCTACTTTCAAGACCATCGACTGAAGGGAATTTTGCAAACATAGATTTTATAATTAACGAAAAATATTATGAAGTTTAAAATTTTATACGTGGAATTAGTAGGACTTGGATCTAATACATACGATTAGAGCACGTATGAATAATCATCAGTAAAATTTTATTAATTTACTAGATAAATAAATTAAAATATAACATTATTTTAATTTTTATAAATCTACCTCTTTCAAAATAAAAAAATAAAAACTCAATTTCCTATATGAATATATTCAGCTAAAAATAAAATAATATCTATATAAAAATCATTAATAGAATTTAGACGTAGAAAAATTATAATTTTTGTCTAGTAGTTCAATATTTGAGTAAAATATTTAGAACCAAGAGAATATGAGATGGAATCAAGGTCGTCTACGGGTTTAGAGTTTAGGGTTTAGCATATGTATAAATGAATAATCATTTTTTTTTCTCTTACTAAAACGCAGGGTTTACGTTTTAAATTCATGAAGTATGAAAAACAAATCTATAGTAACAAGTAAACCATATATAGTAGGAAATTAAAATAGGCATTAAAAATTTGAAAAGCAAATTATAGTTTGATAATGTAAGGAGGTTGCAGGACGTCTTGGCAACTGGGAAGAGACAATAATATAGAACCTAAAAGTCAATCAAGAGACGAGTCAGTTTTGTCTGTGTGCTTGAAAGAGCAATTTGGTTTTGCTGAGACAGGTTATTTATAGGTTATATTAGGAAGAGATTCATCAACCTCTCCCCTCCCTGACAGGAATTAGCTCTGGAGAAGAAGACATGGCAGGAGAGGGAGATGGTGCAGAAAACAAGAGTACTTTCAGTGTTGAAATTGAGAAGGGTGCTGCAGGTGCTAAAGTCCATGAAGAATTTTTTTCGGCATCTGCTCATACTGTTGGTCGCGGTTAGTTCCAGCACTGTACATCTTCTTCTTCCTCTTCCTCTTCCTCTTCTTCTTTTCTTCGTCGTCGTCACCACCATTGCCATTTCTTCCTCTTTCTCGTTTGTTTTTTTTTTATTTATAAACCACTGTTCACACTCACAGTTACAAATCCTCCTTATTCTTATAGTTCTGACTGAGTATAGTCACAATCCCATTACTGTCGGATTGATCCTTCTCTACATATTTTTCTCTGGAAATAGCACAGATGATCTTATTTATTTAAAGGAAATAAAAGAAAGAAAGTCTAGCTGTCGATTTCTATCCTTGCAAGAACTAAGCAGAAGATTACAGTTTCTGACGTTCTGGGTGTTGTTTTGAAAGTCAGATTCATGGATTCAGGTGGGTATTTTGCTGGTTTCGAGCTTCAACTGTGGATATATCTTGACGTTTTCGAATCTGATGTTGGTGCCGTTGGGATGGGCGTGGGGACTGGTTTGTCTGTCAGTGATCGGAATCTTCACGTTCTACGCCAATTGGCTCTTGGCAGAATTCCATGTCATCGACGGCCAACGCTTCATCAGATACAGAGATCTCATGGGCTTCGTTTTTGGTGAGTTCCTTCTCCTTCTTCCTCTTTTTCTTGTTCTTGTTTTCTTCTTACTCTTTTTCTTCCTCTTTCCGCTCCTTTGAAAGTGTGCGCCTGGGAAGTCGAACCGAAGAGATGGCCAATAAATGCAATTCTTTTGTTTTGACTTCTCAGAGAAAACAATCACAGGAAGGTTTTCGTTTCCTTTTAGAAAATATCTACAGCCAATTAACCACGAATGCTTATCTCTATCTTTAATCTTTGAGAGGAAACAATCACTCAGAATCCCATCAAGGGTTCCACTTTTGAAAACAAAACAATAAATCCAGCATGATTCATCGCTTCCAGACAGTAATGATCTTGATAACATCCAACTTTATGAAAACTGGATCTTGGCCACAGGCACGAAGATGTATTATTTGACATGGGTGCTACAGTTCCTGACCCTTCTCCTTGGCAACATGGGCTTCATCCTCCTGGGAGGGAGAGCACTCAAGGTATGACACACTCGTGAGCCTTAAAAAAAGGATTTTTTATTGATTATGTATCTAATTATATATAATAATAACAAAACATTAAATTGGGTCTAAGGTCTATCCTAAAATAACTAGCTAATTTAAGAATTTTATTTTCTAAATAATAAACTCAAGATCTTTGTACTCACTAATCCATGTGGGACTATTCTTTAACAGTCTCTCTCACGTGCTCTCATTTGTAGTTTTACATGTCGATAATACCCATGCGGGCTTTATACTATGTTAAGTTAGGTCTAAGGCCCATCCCAAAATTACTAGCCAACTTAAATTTTTTTTTTCCAACTAATAAACTCAAGATCTCCATACTTATTAATCCATGTAGGATTATTTACTAACACAACGGAATTCTTATTATAAGATATTGACCGTTTATATATTCTCATAACTTTTATGACAAAAACACCCATATAGGTGGATCTGTACAAACCTTCACAACCCTCCTTCTCAAGGTAAGGGTAGCTCCACTAAGGGGAATTGAAGGGTCATAAAGGTGTATTTTATGCAAGTGAGGAACATTTTATATGGTTGTGTTAATCTAAGTATTCAGTAATATAGTATTATTGAATTTATGAAATTATAAAAAAAAAAATCCGAATGTGGATGACAAGATAGGTCTACATCCTACAGATGAATTTTAAAATATTTAACAGGAGATCAATTAATTGGTGACAGATTAACAATTCCAACCCATACATGCAGGAGATCAATTCAGAGTTCAGTGACTCCCCTATAAGCCTTCAATGGTGTGTGGCCATAACAGGAGTTCTTTTATTTGTGTTTGGAGTTGCAGTTCCCACCATGTCAGCCATGAGACATTGGTTAGGAGCCTCGACCATCATGGCTGCACTCTATATAGCTGTGCTCTTGGAAATTCTAGTTAGAGATGGTACATTTTTTCCTCTATTCTCAATCTCTCAAAACGTGTTGGTGTCTTTAGATTTTTTTTTATTTTATGTTCGCAAAGGTTTGAAATTTTCCTAACGTTTGACAGGGCGAGCTAGCAAAGCTAAGGACTACACCATTGTTGGAAGTAAGGTGGATAAGGTCTTCAATGCTTTCGGTGCAATATCCGCGATCCTCGTCTGTAATTCCTCCGGGCTACTGCCGGAGATACAGGTAGTATTCTTCATCCCTGACTCATTTCCTCTGGATTTCACTGGTTTTTTTAAAAAAGAGAAGTTTCTCGTCTTTGCAGTCAACTCTAAGGAGCCCTGTGGTGAAGAACATGAGGAAGGCCTTGTATTCTCAGTACTCAATTGGCCTTACAGTCTACTATGGTGTGAGCATCGTTGGGTACTGGGCGTATGGCTCCTCGGTCTCAGAATACCTCCCCAAAGAGCTCAGTGGACCAAAGTGGGCAAAAGTCCTCATCAATGCAACAGTGTTTCTGCAATCAACAATCTCCCAACAAGTAATCAAGCTTCATCTCTAAACCCTTTTCCTCTTCCATTATCTTGCGTTAATTTCCTTCATTAAACTCGATCTAATCGACCAATCGAATCAGATGTTTGTGGCACCAATCCATGAGGCACTTGATACACACTTCTTGAAGCTGGAAGAGAGCATATACTCAAAAGAGAATCGGAAGAGAGTAACCCTATTGCGTGCACTCTTCTTTGGAGCAAACTCACTCATTGCCGCCATGTTTCCATTCATGGGAGACTTTGTGAACCTCTTGGGATCCTTCACTCTCTTCCCTCTGACGTTCATCTTCCCCAGCATGATTTTCATCAAGGTTTGTCTCTCATGTTCTTCTTCATTTCTTCTGATCACAACCAGGGTTCACTGCGTGTTGTTTACGGTTCAATTGGTGCAGATTAGGGGGAAGAAAGCTAGAAGAATCAAAATGGTTTGGCATTGGAGTATCATTTTTGTTTCGTCTTTGCTGGCAGTGATCACAACGACTGCTGCTATGAGATTAATTGTAAATAACGCAAGGGTTTACCATTTTTTCGCCAACACATGAAAAGAGATTTGGATAATTATGTATTAGTTCTTGATTAGTACTAATGTGGAAGACGAAACAGATTGGAACGTAATAGATTTTAATATAAGTGCAAATGACAGTCCATTTTATTATAAGTTCTTCTGTAAGAAGATTAGATTTATTAGTTAATTTTGGCTTTTAATTCATTTGGACAGCTCCTTCCAAAAACATTGAGACAAATTAAACACTAATTAATATAATTTCCTGAGATAAATCTCAATAATCAAGGCCATCCATTCGTATGGTCCCACCTGAGCCAATAAATGTCCCAACTGCCCCCTTACCCCCCCTTTAATGCAATATCCTTTTTCATAACATCCACTCTCCCAAGTGCCAACCACAACAACGAGTGAAACAAACACAAGAAGAA
Organism: Aristolochia californica; assembly: GCF_029961685.1. Taxonomy (NCBI): domain Eukaryota; kingdom Viridiplantae; phylum Streptophyta; class Magnoliopsida; order Piperales; family Aristolochiaceae; genus Aristolochia; species Aristolochia californica. Next base: position 60,839,469 of record NW_027181770.1, read on the forward strand.
ACAAAACCCCGTGAAATCGATCAGATTCATTCCCCCAAGCAACCGAGGCCAGCAAAACCCAGTTGAGAGCTCTCCACAGAATTCCATTTGGGCCATCCTCGATTTCATTAAACAAAAACCATGTCGATTGAAATGGCCTCAGGCAAGTTCTCGTACCAGAGGCTGAAAAAGGTTTCAGAAGAACCAGACTGTGTACTTGAAGCAGAGGTTCAAAGAGAGGAGAGACTGAGCAGAGCGGCGAGAAGCTGGTGGAGGTTCAGACGATTGTCCGGCAGGAGGAGGTCGAGGGTTCGAATCCCCAATCTGAGGAAGTTTCTGAGGAGGAGAAGCAAACTCGTCTCCGCCGTCAGAGTTTCCTGGGTCAAGCTGCGGAGGAGGTTAATGGAGAGTAGATCTCATTTCGCGGAACTGTTTGCTGGGAATTATATGTTTATGCAGGTGAGCCCAGCGCCTCTGGGGTTTGTGGACAAACCTCTTCCCCACGTCGCTTGAGTTCATCATCTCGACAACAATGTCGAAACTGGAGACTGTAATTTCTTTCCTTTTTGAGCAACTACGGTTTCTGGGTCTTGTTTTTATCAACACATTCCAGAAACCCTTTACCCAAATCTCTGTGTTCTCTCCCTGCTTCCGTAGAATCGTGATTTGAGATGACTGTAAATGGTAGTAATGAAGCATAGTTTTTCACTCTTTTGTATGTTAATCTTCTCATGGCTGATAGTGATCTTGACAACACAACTCAAAATTTCTTGTCGGGCAGTGAAATTTTCAGCGTCTTGTAAGGGTTTTGATTTTTGGGTTGCGTCCATTGCTGATCGCCATGAATGGCCGCCGCAGATGGAGTAGAAATCAGACATGGACACATTGTAGAAAGCATTCAGTGGCAGTTGTGGTTCGTCGGCCACATTCAATTCGTGGCCATGAATTTCTGAAAGCGGTTTTTTTAGCAAGTAAAACCGAGTCGAATTTCATTAATTAAATGTGAAAATTAATCAGTAAAAATACTCCTTTGACAAACAGACGTAAAAAATGAAAACCTCCAATGAGAGGATGGAAAAAGAAAAACAGAAAAATGAGAAGCCAGAGTGATTGCGATACCTCACTGAAGATGATTCTCTGGAACTGAAATTAATGCAGTTTCTTTTCGAGTTTTCGTAGCTTTGAGCCTTCACTTTCATGACCCTTCCCAAGGACCGCCAGTCTCCAAAACGACCTCAAACGGGTCTAACGAAGCCGACCGGAAAGTGCCGGTTCAACTCGAGCTCATATATATATATATAATATAATGGTGTAGAATTCGATCTTTACCGGTAACGATACCTTGCACAATTTGCTTACCCGATTATCCGTTTATTTTATTTCAATTCAAATTAATTAATTATTTATTTATTTTAAATCCATAAAATCCTTTAAATAATTTAAATAAGTAAAAAAAAATACTAAATATGTAATGAAATTTTAGCAATACATATTATTATTTACTTTTGATTTAAAAAATAATGTACATAATTTACATTTCATTAATGGAAAAAAGAGTATTATGGACCTAAATATTTCTAATTTTATGCACTTAATTTTTAATTTAACCTTCAAAATGACAAGTCTACAAATTCGTGATTAATGTTAAATATTTTTTTTATAATTCTATCAATTGTTAACAATAAAATGAAGAAAACAATATTATTATAAATATAATGACTTTAAATGATATTCTTATAAATTATATGATTTTTTCATATATATATATATAAATACTAATTTATTCTTTAGTACTTATTTGAGGGTTCCAAATCCCAAATAAGGGGGTTAGTGCACTTACTTAGTGTAAGTAAAAATGAATAACCTAATGTAAGTAAAAGTGAAAACGAATCACTTGTTGGTATTAGTGTGATAGATGAAAAGTTCACTGGAAAATACTTTATTGTATTAGTGCCCAAAATAAAACATGTAGTGTAAACAAAATAATGAGTTACTTTTATAATATAACTAAACGGATAATTAACCTAAAAACATATATGGTTATTACCCTAATAAGCAATTTAATGTAGTCTTAGAATAAATTAATATACTAATTAATTAAGTGATATTTAATTAATAATATAAGATATATTGTAGTTTAGTCTAAATTAATACAATAATTACGTGTGACAATTAACCTGTGCAATGATTAATTACAAAAAATAGAGAAATAAAAAGTAAAAAATGACAGTAATGAATATAATAAATAAATAAATATTTTATTAATAATATAAGATATATTTTACGTAGTATAAATTAATAATATACTTTTAAAAAATAAAAATTATTAGTTTAATTAATTATAAAATAGAATAATTAAAAAAACTTTATCAAATGCTTACTTTAACAATATTTTAATTATCACGCTTAAATCACTAATTTAATATAGTAATAAAAATAATTAATATAATATATACATACATATATATATTATTTAATAACATAAGATAGATTCTTATGTAAGTATAAATTAATAATATACTTCTACAAAATAAAGATTATTAGTTTAATTAATTATAAAATAGAATAATAAAAAAAACTTTATCAAATGCTTATTTTAAAAATATTTTAATTATTACTCTTAAATCATTAATTTAATATAGTAATAAAAATAATTAATATAATAAATAAATAAATTTAATATTTTTTAATAACATAAGATAAAATTTTATATAATATAAATTAATAACGACATAAGATTTTGGTGAGAATTCTAATTTACCCACTTTACTCAAGAACGAATTGAAGTGAATGAACAAATTCACCTACTTTAATTAGGAGGTGAGTTCAAGTTTATCCACTTGAACTTACTTCCCGTGTGCGTTAGTGCACTAATGCGTTCGGGTCAAATAACAATAAAATCACTTACGCTATCACGTGACCTGGGCATGCACTAATTCTATCAATTGTTAACAATAAAATGAAGAAAACAATATTATTATAAATATAATAAGTTCAATGATATTCTTATAAATTATATGATTTTCCAAAAAATAATAAAAAATACTAATTTATTCTCTAATACTTGTTCGAAGGTTCCAGATTCGAGATACTAAAGCTTGGAATCCTTTTGATAATGGATAGATACATATGAATCCAAGGGAAAAACGTGCACACTTGGAGCATCTCGTTTGCCGCATGCAACAGACTCGTTTTCTTCCCGAATCAGCAAGAAAGCAACTACGCTGAACTCCCTGATTTCCTCGCCTTTTGTCTTCTCCCGTCTCTTCACGCTTTTATACTTTCAAACCTTTCTACCCGGCTAACCAACTCCTTGGCTCCATATTTCAATCTTCTCTTCACCCACTCGTAAACAATGAATAAGAATAGAAGATTAAACATACGACTCACAGGATTTTTTATTTTTTTTACTTTTGTCGTGCAAACCTGAGATCGGCTGGTCAAATAATTGGTCAGATTCAAGGGTCCAACTACACTTGTATGAACATCCGCCGTCGCCGACTTGATTACGAAGCAAAACACATCGGCGTCTTTGTACTTCATGTGAACAGTGTTTGCGTGGTCCCATGATAATCCACTCAGGTTTCTTTCATAGCCTCACTTCTCCCTGTCGGCGCAAAATTCGCTTCCATACCAAATCTTCGATCCGGTTCTTGCGGTGAGTTGTTCAGGTCTTTATATGCTCTTCCTTCTCCTTCTATATCTTTTTCCGTTATCCCGATTTTCTGAAGCATGAATTTGAATACTTGATATGTCATCTGTCTGGAATATTTTTGTAATCGGTTGTTGTGGGAATTAAAATGGGTCATAGGGCTGGGATTCTGTCGAGTTCCGAAGAACATGTTGCACTTGAGAACAATTTTATCCGAGGGGAAATTGGAGTAATGCTTCGTCACGGTTTGATCGAGAATCGGATTCTGCTGTTTGTTGGCGTTAATTAGCCGATTGAAAGAGCTAACTTTTATGTTATTTTAAGCAACCTTAAATATGGATAAGTATTTATTACGTTTCGGACTGCGGATAATGAACTGGAAGTTCCATGGTGTTTCGGATGGAATATTCTGCACTTTGTGGTTGTTCCTTTGTAGGAGTTAATCTTTCGGGCTTGTTTACGTGTGGCATATTGATTATTTAGGGACGCTTAATGACTGAGCTACTGTTTATTAATGGAAGAGAAATTCATGTTACGTTAAGCTCAAAAGTGTTGTACGTATAACTCATAAATTGTAAAATTGGTGGTGAAGAAAATGGAAAGAAATCTGCTTTCCAACAAGTTAAAACCTATGAAATTTGGAGCTCTAGTCCAAAATCTGGCAATTTTTGTTGGCATTTTTTCAATGCTCAAGATGCTGACTGTCCTGGAGTAGCGATTCCTCAATGGTTTGACGAATTGTAACTACAAAGATTCATTCCGTTATATTTAATTGGTTGATATTATCTTTGTTTTCTCTCCTTCAATTTTTATTTTTTTGAGAAAAAAATACATCATATATTTTTTTTTTGCTGAAATCAACATAAAAAACTCCGGGAAAGGGAACAAATAATGTATGGTAGTGGAAGAAATGAAATTTGAATTGTTAGACTTAGATTTAGGTCTAAATCATAAAGTTGTTGCACCCACACTTGGTGGATTTTTGTCCATTTTCCCTGTGTACTATTTTATTTTGAATATGTTCCCTTTGTACTATTACATCGAAGCTTTAGTAAATTGTGACGCTATGTTTCTGCTGTTATTTATTTAAGAAACTTTGTGCCATACTGCAGTAGAAAAGGAAACGACAAGTCAATTGTTTATAATATTGGCTCACATGTTTGTGTGCAGCTCAAGTGTGAAACATAGAATGTTGATAACTAAATGAATGGAAAAATGGAAGGCCAGATATTAAGGTGGAATTGATTTGGGCTACAATCAGATCCTGGTACATGTACAGAGAACACACAAACTTTGAGCGTGAATTCACTATCAGTTGACATTGACATCATCAATTAAGCATACTAAAATATTTTGCAGTGGTTCCATCAGTTGGATCTATGAGGATCATCTTGAATAAAATCCCATGTGATTAAGTCCCTGTAAGTGCTTTGATAAGAATGACTTGTGGGTGTCCTTTAGCCTATAGTAAAGTGTATACTTTGGAATAGTTAAAGACAACTTTAGTCTGCTTCCTTCTTTTCTTGAGTGTCCAAACTCAGATTATAAAATAAAAATATTTTATTTTTCAGAGTTCATGGTAGTAAAGAGGAATTTCTTGGCTGATTCACTTGAAATAAATGATTACAAATAATTGAAACTTGATTTAGGAAATTTATGCTAGAAGACTGGTACATTTGTACCAAATCACTGTCACACAATGAGAGCTGAAATACCTTGATGATTCCATGAGACATGCTAATTATTTCTTAATTAAATGGGCAGATGCTTTTGGGTGACTAACAGCAGTGCCTCCTTGTTGAGAATAATTTGGTGGATATTGAATTATTTGTATGGATTCAAATGCTATCTAAAATTTTCAGCTTGCAGGTGTCCAATTTACTGCTGTCTTCAGTAGGTTATCAAATGCTTTCACATGTTTTTCTAATTTCCTCTTCTTCTGCTTTCTGCAGGTATTGTTTATGATTTAGTATCAGACTCATCGAAAGTATGGGAAATAAGGATTCGGTGGAACACTTTCATCCAAGGGACTATACACGACAACCTTCTTATCCTTCTTACCCTTCTAACCCTTCTAACCCTTCTAACCCTTCTATCCCTTCTAATTCTTCTTACCCTTCTAACTCTTCATACCATGTGGGAACTTCCGCAGAATTGAGACATCAATCGAAACGTGCTTCGTATATAGCAGATAATTTCAGTTCCCTTGATGAGGTATTTAAGTATAAAACTCTTTGCCACTCCTGTTTTACTGAATTTGTTATTCACACACAAGCTTAATGTATGCGTGTAGTATTCTTGGATTTGTCAACCATATAAAATCCAGTGGGGTTCAAAAGCCACTTTAAATTACCAGTCTTCCTTTTCTTATCTGTTTAATACGATTATATTAAATCTCAATTCAAACGAACAACATGATATTTTGGAGCACAATCAGACACTAGATATCATGTTCCTGTTGGTACAATGTGCCTCAAACTATTGTGGCTGTCAGGTCTGTATTTCCTGTATGGATGGAAGGCTATGCTAATGTTTTCATTACGGGATTACTTTACATCTTAGTGAACATATAAAAAAAAATTCTATTTTGGGGTCATATGTCTTTGGTAGGGATAAGTATTTTCTGCCTGTTTCTCTTTCTAGGTCATTTCTGCGTTGAGAGATTCTGGCCTCGAGTCATCAAATCTAATTCTTGGCATCGATTTTACAAAGAGCAATGAATGGACAGGTTGTACTGTTGGTCCTTATGCACTTCAACTTAGATATTCAGTTATTTGTGTAAATCAATTTTTGCTCTCTTGAGCAAGACCTATACTTTACTTGAATATGGAGATGTGACCCTTTAATGGTTGTAGGTAGGTATTCATTTAACCGGAGAAGTCTTCATGCAATTGGTGACATTCCTAATCCATATGAACAAGCAATCTCCATTATTGGGCGTACATTATCTCCTTTTGATGAGGACAACATGATACCATGTTTTGGATTTGGTGATGGTAAGTCACTGTCACTGAGAACAAAGAGGTGGCAAACTAGGACATTTTTTCATTGTCTTTTCGTCTTGTGCAGCATCGACTCATGACAAGTATGTGTTTAGCTTTTACCCTGACCACCGTCATTGTCAGGGTTTTGAGGAGGCTCTTGCACGTTATAGAGAGATAGTTCCTCATTTGAGGCTGTCAGGTTAGTCACAGTTTCATTCCACTTTCGGCTAGTAAGCTCCTAGGGGCAACTCCAACTATTTGGTGGTGTTTAACTCGGTGCCTTTTCCAAGTAACAAGACACTAATTCTGAATCACTAGTAAATTTTTTGGAAGATATTTAATTGTTCATGGTCTTTCTAGCATGCCTCCAATATTGCTAACTCTTGAAACAAGATTTCAATTGGTATTCCTTGATATTCTTTTGTCATCCCCATAGTTCATTTACAAAATCTATCTTCTGCAAGCGTATGAGTTGAAAATGTCTTTTTTAAAATAGTATTCTCATCTGAGCCTAGTGGCTGCATGTCATAGGCTTGTTGGCCCCACAAAATTTGGGAGAAATGTTTATTGTTGATGCTTGTTTTTGGTTTGGATTCAGTATAGTGGCTTAAGTCTACATACTATATTCAAATGATCCTCAATGCTTTATGTGGTAAGCTTACATATTCACTTTTTTTTTTTCTTCTATAATCTTCATCATGTGGATATCGTTGCGACTGCATTGATGAACATGGCACATGTGTAGTTGGGCAAAGATGCTTTCAAATATGGAGTTATGGTAGCATCAACCACATGTCTTGGGTTATATACTTAAATAACCGGACATATTGTTTCAAATAGGTTCGACCATTCTGTGACTGTAAGCTTTTGCTAGAGGTGCCTTAGAATTTTATACATTTATTCAAATTGATGTTTAATTGTATTCTATGAAGTCTGTACCTATAGTCTGTGAACTTGCTTGATCCATCAAGTGCACACCCTTACTCAACACCCTCTTTGCCATCCTCCTGTCATTGTTACAAAAGTATTAAACTTGTACATCCTCGAATCTTGTTCCGTTCTGCTTCATCATATTCTTCTGTGGAATTTTTTTAGGTCCTACGTCATTTGCTCCGTTGATTGAAGCTTCTATGGACATTGTCGAGAGAAGCAATGGACAATATCATGTTCTTGTAATTATTGCAGATGGCCAGGTGAATAAATTATGTTTACTTTTAAGTTCTAGAAGTACTTCATTTTTCTTAGATCCATTTGCTTATTATTGGGACTCTTTCTCTTCACTATCTACACATTAGGTTACCAGGAACCCTGATGTTTCCCCTGGAAGTCTTAGCTCACAAGAACAGGCGACAATAAATGCTATGGTCACTTCTAGGTACAAGAGCGAGCTTTCACTTGCAGTTCGGATTGATCTTTCTGTTCCAATTTGTTCTAAAGGAAGCCTTGTTTCTTCTTGGTTCAGTCAGTATCCTCTCTCAATTATTTTGGTTGGTGTGGGTGATGGACCATGGGATGCAATGCAGCAGTTTGATGATAATATTCCACAACGGCACTTTGATAACTTCCAGGTGATTATTGGCACCTTAAACTCGAATGGAATTGGTTGGTATTGCAGCTATATATGCATCTTTTTAGATGTCTATCAGAGCTGTTGGTTGAAATGGATGATCAGAAGGAGGAATGATGCTTGAAATTTTCTCTCTCATATGTAACTGTACAAAGAGACAAAAATTATCCATCACTGAATTGCTCAAATTAGATGGACATGGTGTGGTTATTAACCTATATGAATTGCTCAATGAGACAGTTTGTTTATTTGTATTTTGTTTTCTGGTGAACAGTTCATACCTGTTATGCTTTCCCATATAGTAATAATTGCCTGTTGTCTTCTGCCTCTCTCTGTTTCCTTGAGGCCACAGCTGGAACCATGGGTTTTTGGTTGGGCTTATCTGGTTAACCAAAGCATCAGTTATTGGGGGGAGGGGGGATGGTTCACTTGGAGGTTGTGATTTTGGAATTGCATTACAGGACACGTTTTGGTAACCAAGATATGGATTTCAGGCATATTTATCTCCAGAATTAGAATTTTCTGGAGTTGCTGTTAGCAATGGGAGAAGAAAGAGAGAAGAAGGGAGAAATAATGAGACATGATCTGGAAAAGAGTTGGAGAAGAGAGAGGGAAGGAGAAGAGAGAGGGAAGGAAAAGTGACAAAAAGAAGTTTTCGTTCCTCCTTACTGTTTCTTTTCTTGCATAATGGATATGGAAGTCCACTTGTAGGGGAATACCATGTTTTTTCAACTGGTGCAGTGATGCAATTGCTAGCAATTCCAGTTGCACTGCCCAAGGCTTCTGTTTGATGGGTAATGATATTCCAAGAATTCCAATTTCAAACTCCACCCTCCCCTAGCATACTCATCCTCTTTAGCATTTTTCTTTCTTTAAGTAACTCATTATATTGTATTTTGCTGTGCGGTTTATTGCTTTCGAAAATTCAACTTTCTCTTTTAACTAAGAGTGACAATACAATATGTTCTTGTGCAGTTTGTAAATTTCACAAAAATCATGGCTGAGAACAAGGAAATATCGAAGAAAGAAACATCATTTGCACTTGCTGCTCTCATGGAGATCCCATTTCAGTACAAGGCTACCCAGGACCCTAGGTTTATAGGGTAGGCTATACAACTTAAAGATTGGACTATCTTTATTTTCAAATAACAAAAGATGTGTTGAACTGAACTAAGCTACATGATTTAGATTGCAGAAAGTGAGGGTCCCAGGTCCACTGCCCCTTCCTCCTCCTCGTGAAGTGATTGAGCATGATAATATGGTTCAGACAATCCCTCATTTTACTAGCTTTGAACCGACTGGACATGAACAAAATAACCCCACGGTGCAGGTAGAAATTTTCTACACATACATGCAAGCATGAAGAAATACACACAATGAAATGCACATTGATTGAGTTCAATTCTATTGGTTTATAACGTTACTAAGAAAATCCTGTGTTTTTGGTATTGGAAGGATTGCCCTATTTGCCTAACAAATCCGAAGGACATGGCATTTGGATGTGGTCATCTTGTAAGTTTTTCCCTGAAATTACGTTAGCTCTCAGAGATTGAAGCCGCTGCTGATTGATAACATAGTGGCATGTCAGTCTGTGAATCTATCTTTGAAGAATGTCATGTTTTAGGGATTGCTGCATGCATTTCACTTCCCTACTTTTTTTTTTTAATGTTGATTACACCCGAATACCATACCTGGTACTTCTAGTGAGACTGGAACAAAAGACCTTACACTAGAAACTCCCCCTTGCTGTTATTGGGCCAAACGCTCAATGAATGGTTGCTTCTCTACTTTGTGTAGGTATTCCACGATGGCTTGTATTTAACAGGTTTTCACATGATTATATCATCAAGGTGGCTTTTCTAGAAATTTTCTAAAGTTTTATAAATCTGCAATAGTTGATGGCTTGTTCTATTCCCACTGTAGCTCTCTTTATCTGCCGCCCAAACCTTGCTGCTAATGTTGAAATGCTCGGACTGTTGTGTCAGAAATTTCTGTCTTGCTTGATTGCTTTTATCCTAATGTTGTAAAATGCAAGTCTTGTGACATACCAGTGAGTCTAGTAAGAAGAGCAAGTGTAACTGCCTCTAATGTGTTTTTGCTGCTCCAGACTTGTAAGGACTGTGGTGCAACATTGTCAACTTGCCCCATGTGCCGTGCGCCCATAACGACACGCTTGAAACTGTATTCCTCTTGAAGAGAAGACAACATGAGCAACCACAGGAGTGTCCATGAAGATTTGAGCCCCATCAGTCTGACTTTGCTAAGGCTCTTGTTGGTATCCACAAGCAAAGTAGAAATGGAGAATGACAGAAGTAGGAAAACTCAAAAGGTAAAAGCAACAATGTGCTTGCAGGATCCAAAAACAGGCTTTCTTGGCAATGTTTCATCTCGTGCTAAAATAGTTTTTAGATGTGTGATTCTACTTGTATTCAACACTTGTTCAGTACTTAATAGTCTTTCTTCAAATAAGATCAGAAGGAAGAAGGATCCAACTGTGAGTATTTTTTTGGAGAAATCTTCTGTGAATTGTATTATTTTGTGGGGTTCACATCAATTGTATTGGATAGTTTAATTCCTTAAAAAATCAGAAATGTCAATGAATGACCTAAAAAAATATCACTGTGCAGTCCATACCCAATAGTTTTACTTTGCTGTAAATCTTATCACCTAATGAATTATGTTCCATATATTATGAAAAGGTTTTAATATTATAATATGAAGTATAATAGTTGATTTAATGGATAATATGCCAGTTTTGATCTTCTTCTTCTTAGTGTTCAAATGAGAAAAGAAGACCTCCAATGGAAGCAAAGTTGATATATATCTTGGATTTTTTATTTATTTATTTTATGTAATACATGAACAAAATAGGGTTGCCAATCAAACCGGTTTGGTTTTGATGAGTCCGATTCAATGCAAATCAGCAAGGCAGATGATCCAATGAAAGCAATGTTGTAAGAATCCGTTCAAAATGTGGATTAGATATAAGTTTATTGGTTGAATATGGGTGAGCATATTCGTGGACGAAAAAATTAGCTAATAAAACCGGTCTGGTTTGACGACTCCGGTTCAACTCAAATCGGCAACGCTTCCGGTTCGATGACCGGTCCGATATTTACGACATAATAGTAGGCATAGAGCGCGAGCTCAAGCCCTTTCACTCTGTGGTGAACTCTTCCAGCTTTCCCGCTCCAGCTGTGCGCCGAGATGGCTCGCCGGAATCGGCTGAAGCCGGCTGCCGCCGACGATTCTAAGAGCGGCCGAAAATGTAGCCAAGCTGATCGTGCCTCGTACTTTGCTCGAAGAGAGGCTGCGAAGATCCTTCGCTGCGTCCTCCAGGGCGATGCCCAGCGCAAGGCAGTTGCCTCCATTAAATCCCTGGTTTACAGTCCTTCTGTCCGCAATAAAAAAGCCACCTTTGCTCTCGTTTGCCAAACACTCAGATGTAAGCTTTCATTTCGTCGGTGTTCAGAGATATCATACTTGTTGATTGTGTCAAATCAAATGAAAGACTAACGAAATATGTACTCCTAATTCACTGAATCTTGTTTCTATGATAATAATGAGCTCTTGGGTTTGTCCGTTTAGTGTTTTAAATGGGGATATAGAAAGTTCTGAATTTGAGAATTGCTCTTTGGTTTTTAGCAGATCTTCCTATTATCAAGGATGTATTGTCGACAAGCGATGTGTTAAATAGCAAGTGGAAGGTGGTCTACTGTCGTTATCTCTTGTCTACGTACTGCTTAGTTTTTCCAGTCGTGCTACTAGCTGATGAACTGAGAAACGACGAGTTTTTTGGCACTTCGTTTTAACTTGTTGCTCTTGTATCGTCTTTCTCTCTATTTGGCAGAGGCAGGAGGAATTGATGTATATGATTGCGTACGACATTCTTTTTGGACAGGTTATTCTCTTACATAATTGAGAATGCAATGAAAAAAACTTAATTCTGTTCATGTTCTGTACTTTTTATGTTTAATGCAAAACGAGATCATCCACATGGTGCAAATGCTCATACCATAGCTATAATTGGAAATGCTTATTCTCTTCTTGTACTAATGCTGCTAATTTTGTGTCCTGTTTTCATGGCTTGATTCTTGGCATAATTTTTTCCTCCAGGACGTTAAGTTACAGGGCGATGCAGAGAAATTTCTCTTGCTTCGGAAGAATGCCCTACAAACAGCGTTAGCTAGGCTTTTAGTGAGAGAAAAAGTGAAAAGTGTCGATGGCCTATTGCTAAAATATTCTCAAGCTCCAGGTTTATCTTCGTGCTCTTTGAGATGTTTAAATGAATATACAAAAGTTGCTATTATGCTTCTTGTGTTGCCCTTTGTTATTCAAATACTTCCAAGCAAATTGGTTGAATCATCTGTCCTTGTGTGAAAAAAAATGAAAGTGTGGTTTAAAGATTAATTACTTAATTCAAATCTATATTTTATTAATTTTAGAATTCCAGACTTGTTGAACCCTTCAGTGACCTAACTGTGCACCTAGATGAACAAACCTTTTAACTTGAACTTCAAATGAAATGAATCTGTCAGCGATCAGGAGTGACTAAGCGTTTTCTCTGAAGTCAGATTTAGGCAATAGCTAATTGATGCATGAGCAGAAAAACTTTTAGTTAACTTGTTCAGTTTTTGGCGGAGAAATTCCCTTGTTAATTGTAGACTTATTTTTTCCTTACAGATGTTTCCAGTCCTCGATATGTTCGTGTCAATTCATTGAAATTGGATATTGAATCAGCAATTCAAGAATTGGGAAAAGTTGATATGGTAATCTTTTTTATATCACTAGAGAGAATTTATTTGCTTAATGCACTGCTTAGAAAAATTCTTGCTGTGGAGCTGTTTTGTCTGTTTTGGTGTCTATTTTATTTCCCCCCATCTTGAAAGGTTTCTTATATACTCTTCAATTGAAAAAGAAAAAAAGGTTCTTACATATTTGACCTTGTGTCCCATTAATAAATTTGTTGATACCATTGAAAATATAAAACTAATGTGCAAATGCATTTGTGGTTAAAAAGGGAAAGAAGGAAATATTTACTTATCCACTTCATTTTTTCTTTTTTGGTTTTGCATGGGTTTCTTTCCTTTTATCTGTTCATATACTCTTTTACCATCAAGAGTTTTTCCTAAATATTATGAACTGGTGGTGAACATATCTTTCTTTTTATATTGTTTGTACTTCTGAAAATATTCTCTACCCGCTTGCTCATTATCTGGTGTTAACTAGGTAGTTAATGTCGCAATGAGTACATTGACATAATTTTTAGCTGTCAATGTTGCTTTTCGTTACACTGACAATATATGATATGTTTGATAGGTCACCAAAGATGACATGGTTTCAGACTTGTTGGTGCTACCAAGTGGCACAGATTTGCATGATCATCCTTTAGTCGTGAATGGAAGTGTTTTCCTACAAGTAAGATGCATGTTTTTTTTTAATTTACTTTTTTCCCCCTCACCTTGTGTGATTTATAGGATCATTAGTACAACCATAAGCCCATTCCATTCTAACAAAAGAAACAAGAAACTGAAATCCCAGTTAGCTTTTTCACCTGCAGATGCATGTTTTGCATGTTTGTTTATTTCTACTCATCATGGTGCTCTGTGACACAAATTCTTTAACCTTGCTTTTTAAGCTGTTAACTTATTCATTTATTATGGTCCATTTTTTTATTTTTTATATTCATCTGCAGGGTAAGGCAAGTTGTATGGTAGCAGCGGCATTATCACCGGAACCTGGATGGGTGGTTAGTTGCTCAGAGGCCATTTACATTTGTTTTATGAGTAATTAACTATTTAAAACCATATCAAGTAGCATTGTTTGAAAGGCAAAGGGAAAAGGCAGAAAAAGGAAAATGAAATGAAGAAAGCTTGCAACTTGTTTACACTTTTGCAAAACAAATGAGATGTTTGATTGCTGGTCTCAAACTCACACACCACACCGGCAGAAAGATTATTGTTCAATCTGGCACAGTTCAGTTACAATTCTATATATGACTTCCACCCAGATTAAAATCAATCTCTTACCACTTCTGCAAAGCAAGTGAAATATCAGTTTTGGTTTCCTAAAGTTGAAGCAACTGTCTGTAGTCGTCTCTTGAACTGCAAATAGAATTTTATCATTATAATTGGCGGAGCAAATATTGGGTGTAGCAAAAAACCATCCTTGGTGTCTAGCTGGTGGCCTGGCCAGTTCCTATTCAAGCTGGTTTAATCAGGATTACCCACTGGTTAGATCAGTAAGTCGTTGTGATGAATATGTAATTTACTTTTTTAAACAAAGTAATAACTTATACAAATCCAAGTAAAATTCTTTAAAAATTACTTATTCTTGATGATCTGTCTGTGAAGGTTCTTGATGCTTGTTCAGCTCCAGGAAACAAAACTGTTCATCTTGCTGCCCTGATGAGAGGGAAGGGGAAAGTTATAGCATGTGAACTTAATGAAGAAAGGGTTAAACGTCTGGAAGATACTGTCAGACGATCTGGAGCTTCTAGTATCCTTTTCATGTATCTGTGTCTTTCATAGATTATACTGTTACTTTATGAATTAGAAAACCTACAATTATCTTAAGATTATTTCTGCCTTATTTCTTGTTTGGAGGTCAACTAAATGGGAGGAAAGTTTCCTAACTGCTAATTTATTTATGCCATTGGTGGATCTTTTGTAATGAGTTTTGACTGATTTTTTGGCCAAAAAGAGGTCAGATGCTCATAGGAGACTCTGAACGTGGGTATATGATCTCAAAATCCCATTATCTGCCATTTATTTCTTTATTGTCATCAATTTCGACTTTCTATTGTCAGTATGGCCTCTCTTGATATCATTATTTTCATCAGAGCTCAATACGTTTACCCTTTGACTTCAATCGATAGTGGAATACCCTTATCCCTTCTTGTTCTTAACATCACTACAAGATATTAAAGTTATTCATGGTGATTTTTTGGGCATAAATACAGAGGATCCTATGTATTCAAAGGTAAATTACTGTATAAGCCTGATGGCTTTCCTCTGTTTCTTTATATATAACAAAGTGCGGTTGTTTTTGTCAAGGTATCTATTAGTTGACATTCACATCCTTTACTTTGTTTGGTTTAGCTGTCACAATCAACATAAATATCTAGTCTTTCAAAAAGGAATCATAAATCAAAATGAACTCAAAATCCTATGATGCTTTTCTAGAACTGGGTCTGTGTTTCATGGCTGTTCCTGCCTACTTTTGTATGTTCTGTCAGAAGGCAAGGACTTCAAAAGAATGTGGTTTTGCTAGTATTGAAAATGTAGAGTGGTGGCCTTTTTGCTCTGTGTTGGTTTTTTTCTTTTTTTGAAGAAGTAGCTTGTCTCCTTAGTGCTAAAGACACGAGTTGTATGATCTATAGAACAAATCCTGTTCAAGTACGGTCGTTTTTGCTCTTTATTGTTAACTTTAGAATTTATTGGATAGGAAACAGAAGTAGGCAAAATCTATGGAAGTAACTTTGTCTATGCTTAGAAAGTAAGACTTTGATGCATGTGATCCCGAAGCATGCTAGTGTTGGGCTCCATCAGTATATGCTGGTTATGAGAATGTATGTCAGAAACAATTTAACTTACCTTAATATTCCCAGTTTCTGTAGTTTGTATCATGTTAGCCTTGTCCCAATTATGTTGTTTTGGATATATCCACTTCCATCATTTTGTTCCATTCTTAGCAAACTCCATTGCAAGCTACTCTTCGTCAAGTCCTTCCTCCAAATTTCCATCCATGTTAGTTTTGGTCCAAATACTTGTACATTACAGCCACTGTCATTCACTCCATACTTCTATCAGTTAAGCATAGACTTTTGTCCATCTTCTTCGTGTCAACTATTGTATGAAATGTTTGTTCAGAAATAAGGCAATTACTTTGTAGGAAAGATATCAACAAGTTGTTAATTCAATCAGAGTATTTCATACTACACCTTGGCTCGTTTTTTTTCCTCCCTGAATGATACTTTACCTTTGCTTTTGCCCATTGTCTTAGTGTTTTTTGTGTCTGCAGGTTCGTGCCATTCTTTTAGATCCATCCTGTTCTGGTTCAGGAACCGCTAATAAGAGACTGGATTATCTGCTTCCATCACATACTACAGGTGATTCTTTTACTCTCTTGTAATTATGGATCAATCCTTCCAACTAACATCTTTCGGACAGTTTTTTAGTACTTAAGATGAATTTGTTGTACTTAATGGTATGTACAATATAATGATGAATTTAACATGAGCAAAAGTCAATTATTCAAACCTGATTTGAGTAGTTTAACTAACATTTTAACCTGATTGGAAGCTCAAAGCAATGTCTAATTATCATCATCTGCCTCAAGCGTATGCAGCATGCCCTGGAGTTGCTTCTCTTTGTATTTTAACATTTACATATATTACCTAAGACAAGAAATCACACCAGCCTAAAGTCTTTATGCAGTACACTCATGTTTGTTGCTTTCTTGCTCCATAGATCTTTTTTGATCTAAAATAAAAACTTAGAGGCGGTGCGTGCGTTCTCTTTCTTATTGTATATTTGTTTAAAACGAAACCTGCCCTTATGTTTATAATGCTTTATAAATTTCTTGCTAATCATTTATAGTAAACTGAGCTGTCTTTCTGTTTTGCAGGTCGTGCTGCAGATGGTAATGACAATGAAAGATTGGAGAAGCTGGCTGCTTTTCAAAGAAAGGCTCTTGAGCATGCTTTATCTTGTAAGGATAACCACAGTAAACCAGGATTCCTCTTTTATTTTTTTATACTTGCAAGTGAACTGATGGCATTTTCCAGCTATAAACTGTCCTTCCTTTTTATAATTTATTGCTGTTCTTTTCTGTGTCTTCTGGTATACACTGATGAATTATTTTATCCAATCTCAAGCAATGCAAACAGGGGTAGAGTGCTAAGGTTCTCTTTAACTACCAGTTGTTAAGTAGTTTCCTTAGGTTCCCTGATTGTTGCTGATAGCCAGTGAGTATTTTTGAAGCTTTCATACGGGAGGTATTTGTTGCCATGAAACATAGATGCCTTTAAGGGTGCATTTGGCTTTTCTCTTTGAAAGATGCATTCTTTAAGAGGTCTTTATAAAAAGGTCTGATTTAAAATGATTTTGAATTTGGAAACAACTTATTTAGGATTTTTTTTCCTTCAACAATATAATTTAGTGAGAACGGCACTATTGGCCTGATGTTGTGCTTTTAGCGTTGGTTAAGGGTATGTGTTTATTCCTTAACTCTGTCCATAAGTTATTAATAAAACAAGGGGGAGAGGTGACTAATGTAAATATCTTTCTTTCCTCCAGCAACTTGTCAACCTTTCAAGCTGCTCTTCTTCCGACTCTCTTTACTATATCTCTCTTCTTCCTGACCTTTTTCTACTTTTATCATTTTACAATTTTTATTATTTGGAAGTTGTTACAAGTAAAATGAATAATTTTGTCCTGCGAATATGAGAACGTAAAGCAGTGAAAACTGAGACTGAAAGAGCTTCATCTCTTTTTTGAAAGAGGCAGTGTTCTAGATGTAAAAACTCTGCTTAATTTCTAAGAAAACAGGTTATAGAGCAGAGTTAAACCAGGCCTCTTGTGTTTGATCGCTTTCATGTGTGTCCAAATGTTTAGTCAATAACCAAATCTTATCCTGTCCAATTTGATTTTTTCATGTGTCTCACTGTTGCACTTGCAGTTCCTTCAGTTGAAAGAGTAGTGTACAGCACATGTTCCATCCACCAAATTGAAAATGAAGATGTTGTGGAGTCTGTTCTTCCACTTGCTACTTCCCTTAATTTTCAGCTTGAAGCTCCATTTCCTCAATGGGAACGTCGTGGTCATCCAGTCTTTGAAGGAGGTGAGTTTTCTTGACATCCTACTGCTTTATCATACATATTAATTTTATTTTATAGGCTAAGTATGAGCATTGAACTGTAAATTTTGATCAAATTGTTTTGCTCACAATATGCATTGTGGACTTCTTTTCAGCTGAAAATTTGCTTAGGACCGACTTGGCTGAGGACATGGAAGGGTTCTTCATTGCACTGTTTGTTAGGAAGACAACAGCTGATTACATAGACAAACCTATTTGTGACTATGGAGAAACTTCTAGGGATTACGGGTGTACAAATTCCTCTCTCAGGGAAGTGAAGATAAACAATAAAGAGAGAAATATAAAACCCAGTCTCTCGTCTTCCCGGAACAAACTCTTGGGAAAAAGGCCTGTACTTTTTCCATTTCTGCAGATGCATAGGATGCTGCAATTTTGCAGCCTTCCACGGGGTAGAACTCACAAGAAACATTTTGGGACCTAAACAATTGGTATTTTGGTTATTTATGATTCAGTTAGAATAGTGAAGAAAGGAAATGGAGTTAGCTGTTAAAGGCAATTGAGCCCATTATTGAAACTTTTTCCTCATCAGCAATGACCATTGATCAGAGCTTTTGTATCTTTGCTAGAGCACTGTAAACGTTTTGATAAATGACTAAAAAAGAGTATTTCCTGAGGGCATTTGGTCATCTTCTACTGATATTGCAAAAAACAAAGTTATTGGTTGTTTTCGCGAGCAGCCAAATGGCACAATCTCTCCCTAGAAAAATATAAAGAGCCTTTCCACCCTTGGGTCTGCCCTCCACATACAAAATAAAATGTCTTCAACGACAAATTGGAATAAAGTGACAAGACTTGGCTGCAACATGAACAAATTTAACGCCTAAATGATGACAATATTGCTCAAATTGAATACAGCCACAAAAAAGCCCAAGTAGTACAGAGCAAATATCACAGTTGCTTCTGTTCATGCAACTAGGTAAAATCTACAATCGGATGGAGCTGACGAGCAGATAGACACAAAAGTTACAAGTTGCAAAGGCTTTCTGTTTTCCTGCTCAGAGTGCACAGGTGTAATTCGATTGAGTGATACTAGGAGCTGCAATGCTCATTGACCATATTTAGCAATTCATGCGCCACACACTTCTCAGGAACTCTTGTCTGTGTCCTTCACTGGATGGCACTGTTTTAAACCAGTATGAGTCAAAGGTCACCGGCACCATTTCCCAGGCCAGTTACCACAAAAGTGTTTGGTTTTGAACTCAGTGCTGCCTCTAGGCTGGCCCAACGAAAAAAGCTTGGCCTTGTACTACAATTTCACCTTTACATGACTTATATCAACGCAATCTGATAGTTTCATTTGGTAAAATAACATTTGGGTTTCGTATATGAGGGTTCAAAGCTGCCAATTCTTTCCATTTGGCCCCGGTGCCATGAACACGAGCAGAGATACTCCACAGCGTATCCCCTGGTTGCACTGTGGTGCTAGCTACTTGGGGGGATTTAGTTGCTGTTTTTGACTTCATAAATGCATGTTTGTTGCTCTTCCCCATACCACTACCAAGCAACCAGCGGGATCCAGATTGCTGTTGCGTAGAAGAACCCCACAGTTTTTTCTTGGTGGGTTCCGTCTTAATGCCTGCCACATGGACTTCTGTTATTTTAAACTGAGGAATAACCTCAGCTAAGTGTGCTTCCTCTTCTTCTTTCTTCTCTTCTTTCTTGTCTTCTTTTGTTCCAGCTGGAACTGGCTCTGGTTCATCAACTTCTTCACTGTTCCCTTTTTGTGAAACATTGTAATATATTTTGGGCTTAGGAGGTACAAAAACTCTCTCCACTTGAATCAAAGCAAGCATGGGAGTCCCAACTGGTTCGTAGTTACGTAGTGGGTCTCGAAGCTGCACCATTAGTGAAACTGTAAAGTTGTTCCCAAGAAGACCCCATTTTCTATCTTTCCTACCTCTCTCTTCTCCTTTCCATCTTCCACTAATTAGGTCTTTAGTCGTACAGTTAGCACGATGGGCAGCAAGGACTTTTGATGTCCGACCACTGTCATGGTCTTCTTCATCAACTACACCAGCATCTAGTTTCATCCACTCATCTAGAGATAATGACAGACCCATTAACCCATCCACACCCTCATTACTGTCCTTGATGTCCAATAGCTGCATTCCAGCTGTCCCCCCCAATCCAAGCAACCCACTACTCCTGGCCTTCATCCCTTCCAGCGCACAAATTTCACCTATAGATTGAGGGCAGATATTTGATGGAGCCTCCTGATCAGACATTCCTGACTGAATTTTCAATCCCTCTATTGAGAGGGTTTCTATTTTCTCCATTGCCAATGGAGCAAGATCTTCTAGTGAAACATATTCAGAGCTTGTGTCTCCACTAACTGAACTCAAATTCAGCTTAGATGAGCCCCTGCCCTTTTTTCTCCCATGGAGGAAATCACGTCCACCATCTGCTGATGTTCCATCTAGCTGCAGCTGGTGTAACATTTCCTGACTGTAGTAAAGAAGAAAAAAATTAAATTGTTATATTTTAAAAAAAAGTATTATTCTCTCGACAAAATCCATGGTCTACCAACAGATTCTAAAATGTGACAACTTATGCAGAGAAATATTAAATTTCTCTCCAAAGATCTTAATTTTCAATTCTCTTCCTCATTCAACATCTTCAAAATATCTCAGTTTCTACATGGCTTTCCTCGCCACTGGTGTTGCATCGTCTTACTTTCTCAATTGTTGTTTCTGACAATCTTATTTGAATTTTC
This sequence comes from Aristolochia californica, assembly GCF_029961685.1. Classification (NCBI taxonomy): domain Eukaryota; kingdom Viridiplantae; phylum Streptophyta; class Magnoliopsida; order Piperales; family Aristolochiaceae; genus Aristolochia; species Aristolochia californica. Next base: position 60,860,243 of record NW_027181770.1, read on the forward strand.
CTTTTTTTAATATATCTAATTACTTGCAAATCCATCAGGTATTAACAAAAAATACCTCACATAGGTTAACCTAACTCTCTCAATTTTATCAAATTTGAGACTTACTTTGGCAGAAACGTGATGAAAATCCTAAACACTGTTAATTAATGAAGTTACAGAAGAGATTGTAGAGCTCGATTTCCTGACGTGAAAGAAAGAAAAATGTTGAAGTAAGAAAGGAAACAATAACAAATTGAAGATCACAAACCTTTCTCCTGCTTCTAGGGAAGGTGCAGCCTCCCATGCCACTTGCTGCATTGTCTTTCCAGTGATATCTTCAAGAGGCATCAATTTACTTGCTTGCATAGAGAGCTTCTCAATTCCAACAGATGCCAAATGTTGCAATATTTCCATAATCCCGGAACCCATTTCAGCAGGGATTACAACAGGACTCGAAACCTGCATGACCAGACTTGCATTATTCTTTGCATTTCCAAAAAGTGTAGGATTCATGGACCTTAAAAAACCTCCGTCCTTCATCTGAAGACAGGGGCCCAACCCTTCACCAAGAGGAGGCAGCTTGAGTGGTTCTTCAGGGGGTAGATTAATTGGGCTTCCAAATCCACTGGCACTGTCTGGAGGAGAGCTCCAGAAAGCTTTCTCGTTCATACCCCACTCATGCATTAAAGCTTCTGTTTCCAAGTCTTCCAGCATTTTAGCTCTTGTTTTACTTTTGGGTGCTTCATGCACCCTCTCATACTCGGTATCAGCTGCATGACTAATTGAAGATAATTCAAAATCTTCCGAAAATTCTCCCAGATCAAAATGAACTGGAAAATCATTAGCTGATTCTTCTCCAATTTCTTTCCCCATACAAATGCCAAAGACGTCCTCACCACTGGATAGAGTGTCCTTTTTGAACTGTTTCCACAGACGTTCTCTTGGAGATTCAGGATCACTATCAGAACTTAAGCCAAATGGACTATGTTCAAGTCCAAGCATAGTAAAAAATTCACTAGCTACAGATTCTGTAACATCATCCAAGCTAAGAGAGTTTCCCACTTTGCCTGCCTTATAGCCCGATTTGATCTCATTGTAATTTGATTTCTGGGATGGAGGTGACTCCAATTCATCAACCTCAAAAGTTGAAATATTACGCAGAGCAGCATCTAGATCCTCCATGACCGACTCTTTGGAAGGCATCTTACTTTTCCCAAAGGAAATATGATCATGACTCAAAGCATCTTTAATTGTTACATCTTCATCTGGGACTTTGCCAATTTCATGAAGATTGACAACATCTTCATCTGGGAGTTTGCCAATTTCATGAAGATTGACAGCCTCTGTATCTGTTTCAGCCATCTCATTTTCGTTAGACTCTAGAACACCTTTCTCATCGATTTCTATCCCCCGCTCAATCACATTAAACTCAACCTCTTCACTGGCATTTTCACAATTTTCCTTTTTCGACTCCAAATCAGCATCCAGGCAAAAGTTTGGTTCCTTATGGGTAAAATGATGAAACTCAGGTTCCAAATTAATGTTTTCAAATGTCAGTGAGCTAGTCACGTCTGACTTTGAACTGGGTAAAACCTCATGGAGTAACTTCACATCCTCTACCGAGCGAGATGGGTGACGGACACGATACCCAGCAGGACCCTGAAGACTCCCGACCCTTCGGAAACTTACCTTCCCATCCCCTTCCTCAAGACCCACTAACGATTTCGTCATGCCAGACTGACTCTGCTTCAAAATCGAAGACGGTTCCGAAACCTTCCTACCATCCCCTAACACTAGAAACCCAAAACTCACATTCAAAATCGCACCTTTGGCTTTCCCCGAGAGCTTAAAGCTGGTGGTCCACTTCCCCGAGCTCTTCTCCTCATTCAATTCTTCCAATGTCAAGGGCAGGAGCCTCGTGAGATCAATCCGGTGCTTCCCAAGATCAAGTTCCGCGTTGCCCACCACTCCTGCGAACACCAAAAAGTGCTTGGCTTCGTATTTAGCCGAGTGGTGAGGCCCACTCCTGGTCCCGTACACCTTACAACTATGCACCAGAGTCTCTTCAAACTCAGCAATCCCCTGCAAAACCCTCGCCGACCGCGTCTCCAGTCCTCCATCACGCCGCTTCCAGTAAACCCGTAAGGAGAGATCATTAAAGGTGGGAGGCAAGGACTCGACAGAGTGTACATGGAGGGAGAAGCTACAATTGAAACGGCGGTTCCGTACGTGGGACGACAGCGCTTTAAGGGGTTTCCAATTCCAAATCGAAGAGGAAGAAGATTTCTTCTCCTTGGTGGACGAAGACGAGGTGGTGTTCTCCCTCAAAGCCCTAGATTTCGTCTTATCAGGCACGAACTGCTGATGGGTCTTCCCTGCGGAAATGGACCGAGCGGGTTTTACAGGGTTACCGTCACGGTAAAGTGCTCTATGTATAGCTTCGATTTCCTGCAACAAGCGGCCGTTTCCGAGAGCATCTCCACCCATTTTCTTCTTCCCGAAATCCATCCACTAATCAAATTCAAACACCAGGAGAGATCTGACCATCTAAAACTGCAACACCCATTAAGAAATCGAGTGCGCCGAGCTTGAAAGTCCGATTTTTGCATGTAAATATTCTCTCCACTGGTCGGTTTCCGATGGAAGGCAGACAGTATGAACAGAAGTAGAGGCGCGGGGTATAATAATATTCTTGTCTTGCTCGCGGAACTTGAGCTGTGTCATGTCATAAGGCCTTTTTGAAAATTTCAATTTTTAAATCAGATTTTGCCTTATCTTTGCAGTGCCTGTAAAAGATTGAAATAATTGAGCTGGAGCTCACAAAAAAGTTTTTTATTGTTATTATTTTTAATAGGACTAAAAGTCTCTTAAAGGATTAAAATTTTTAGGTAGCTGCATATAAAAAAATTGTAGGCCTACTCCTTGTCTGATGTTTTTGTCATTATGTGTTAATCTCTTTGATCGTTAATGGATTGTTGAGATCATGTTTCTATTTGATCGTTAAATGGATTATTGAGAGTATTTCCGCTTGATCCTTAATGGATAGTTGAGACTGTATTTTTTGTTTTAAAACTCTTTGTGAACTTTACAGAATAATTTTTTTCATTTCAGAAACATTATAAAAACCTCCAAAATCAATTCAAAACACGACCATTCTAATATGAGGGTTGGCAAATCACTGATACATCTCAAATTTTACCCAATATCATAGGCTCATAGCTGTTGGGACTGCGAGTGTTTTGGTGATTCTGAGTCTTCTTCTTGCCACAGATTTTTTCTTTCTTTCTCTTATATGCCTCAATATGCTATTTCAATTTCTTTTTTCATGTAAATGCATTCACCTTACTCTTTACCGGGTTAACCCAACCCCATTGATATTTCAGTAACAAATGAATCAAAACTAACGGGATTTGCTGAAACAAAAAAATGCCTAGATATCCCTAATGGATACCTATTAGCTAAAAATACATGAATAAAATCCATTCACATGGATGCTATTCAGGAGCTTACTCTTGTTTTAACAAATACCATCCCAATCATATCCCTAAAGGGGGGTTATTATTTCTCCCAGCTGCAGCTTCCTATCATTTTTTTTTTTTTCAAATGAATAAACCATGTCAGTTCATAGAGAAAAATAAGTTCACAAAAAGGGTGGTTTGGCACTCTCCTACAAAACATCAAATTCTGTATTGGCCGTGTTCAGAACATTTCGAAAGACATCATTTGATAATATCGACTATATGATGATGAACACAAACATCAGCTCAAGCCAGTTTATCTAAACAGGAAAACAAAATCTTACAACGGGTAACAGCTTCTAAAATCACTCTTAATCATCGCCACTCGAGCAGACAACGTCGGACTGATTCCCTTCTGCAGCAAGTTGATGGTCCTCTGCGGCTTTAGACTCATTGGCATCCACAGCAGGTTGACCATTCTGCCCGTCAACGCTAAAAGGATAGCCTCCCTCAGACAAGTAATAGTTCTCTCCTGGAGAATCAACAACCGGCTGGATGGCTGTGGGTATGGGTTTCATCTCCAACTTCTTCTTCTCCTTGAGAACCACCTGCCTTGGCATTACTTCCAATAGAAAGCTTCCCCCATTCCACACGGATGCAGAGACCTTTAATATTTGGAAGATGCAGTGCAGCTCATATGACAAGAAGATTGGAACTGTAAGAGCCATTGTTGCCACAGTAAAAGCACCTTGGAGCAGCATGTACATGATATTTCGGTTTTGGTCCCCAAGCAAGCCGCTCAATCGCCACCATAAGTTGTTTGCTTTCTGTGCTTTCTTTGATAGTTCCCTGATAAAAATTGCGTATGCATATGAGGAAGAATTTTGTATGAATTTCAAGGGACCAATGAGAATCCTGGATATTTATTTCACTACAAACCATGGTCAGGAGATGGAAAGGAGGAGAAGAACAAAACCTGAAAGAAGTCATGACTTCAGGATCCCTTAGCAATCTTTGGCGACGTAACACATTAACAATAACAAAATATAGGAGCTGCCATAAGGTGTAAGCAACCAAAGGGACAAAAAACAACCACTTCCAGAGGTATGCCTTATCCTCCACATAAGGCCATGAAGTTCTTCCCCCAGCTTCTCCGGTTGGGTGCATTGCTGCAAAGGTTGCTGGGTCCCACCAACGAATTGTGAAGAAAACAATCCCTACAATCAACAAGATCTTGGTTACTTGGACGTTCACTTGCAGTGAACACTTCTTACTTGCAAAATTCCAGACATCAATTTGTATAATTTTTGTTAGAAAAGGTATCTTATGTATATTTGAAGGAAGAAGAATCTCTTCATTTGTTTCTGAACCATTGACTGCTTGCTTCATAAAATACTACTAGATCCTTCTTAATAGCAAATTTTCAAACATGAGACCAACAGTTCTACACATGAATTTTTCTGAATTTGGTAAACACAAGGCCTATATTGTCATGATCACAAACTGTCCTACTTTCAGGAAACGGTATAAATATTGGTTCATCAAATGCGTGTTCTAGATCTATAATTGTACAGCATAACATATGAATTATAAACTACAGAAAAATGATTCAGTGAAGAGAGAGAAAGAGAGATAGATAGAGAGGGAGAGACAAACCAGGCAGAAGATGTATCAGGACACTAACAATTTTGTCAACAGAGCTGAAAACCAGGCTACAACGCCAAACGATTAATGCCCAAGCCAGAGGGCCCTACAACCAAAGTTTCAAATCAGAAAGTACAATATGAATTTTCCAAATTACACACTTCAGTCTATGTCTCAAAACATAGAAACTTTCTGGACTTACTTCAGCAAATGAAAAGCAAACCATGAACAGCTTTTCATTTCTTGGATAAAATAGCAGCATAACCAAGAAAATTGTGTTGGCATAATAGCAAAAATCCTGCACGAAGGCCCAGAAATAATCAGAAAATTCAGTTGGAAGTTCAGGAGACCATTGATTGATTGTCAAGGCATTCCCTGGCTTGGCTATAAGTTTCTATTCTGTTGATTCTGATTCTAAATTTTAATCTACTACCACGCTTTTCAGCTGCTTGGAACCAAAAGGGCCTGGCAATCATGTCTTCTGGTAGCGAGAAGCGTTACAAATGAGAAAAAAAGGAGTATAGTACAACAATAACTAATCAAACAACAACGACGCCAGACTGCGTCAAGAATCCTTACTTTGGGCAACAAAATATTGCTTTGCTGGTAGCTTTTATATAAAATCCTATATAAATATTTACAAAAGAAACAAAAAAGCTGTAGATACGATGTACTTACCAGAAGAAAATAGTGCCATTTTTTGAACCGGTAGTATATCCAGCGAAGAGGAACAAAGGTTACAAAGAATAAACAATATATATATGGAATATCATGTGGCCCTGAGGAGTGGAAACATGAGCATAAATAGGATTAAAATCCATATCCAAACAATAGGAAGACTGAAAATGAGAACTTACTGGCACCCAACATGAAGCAAAATGCACCAAATCCAAGGACCCCCAGCAGATGAGTAACCTAAATCTCAAATTTTACCAAAATAGGAAATTAATCAAAACATCATTCAAATGCTCATATACAATTTTGTGCAGTGAAAACAATAGGGAACTCTAAAGGATGAGAAAATTGATCATTGCACAAGGACAAAATAGTCTTACATGCATGGCATTTGCTGAATCCATATTAGAAAAATTAAAAACAGATACTATCATTCCCATATCAAGGCCTGGAAAAATATTTAGATATATATATCTACATAGTCCAAAAAGAAGAAACCAAAGGGGTAAATGTAATTAAAGATGGGATTTAATAGATAAGCCTATATATGATCAATCAGAGGATAAGAAATTCAAAGAAGTCAGATTAAATGAATAGATAACCACAGAAAAATGTGATTCATCAATAAACATTATTAAGTATTAAGAAGACTCCAGTAAAATTTAAAGACTTTCCAATAAAAACTACGCTTGAAATCTCGAAGAGATAAAATTAAACAACTGCAACAGAAATAATATTCAAAAATCGAGGAAAAGAAAGAAAAATTAGATGCACAACAGACTTCACATACAGAAATAAGGAATATAGCGGCAGAGTCACCAGAGACAAATTGAAGCAAAACCCCATGAACGTAATCATTTAATTGATCCATAACATATTGAAGTTACAACCGAATAACACGCTATTAAAAACGTGATATTCTTCTTTCAGAACTCAGTACGCAAAATATGAGAACAACCAAATGATCACAAATCAATTGAAACGGAAAAAAAACGAATTTCACAAGCAAAAACCGATACAAAAAAACATCACCCAAACAATTTAAAATGCGCCAAAAATCCTGATAAACCCAATGAACAACGCGAACAACACAGCAATCAGAGCTAACAAAAAACAAAAAATTGATAAAGTAACGAGAGACCATACTTTATTAATAAATCTTTCATGTTCTTCCGCCTGTTTGGCAATTTTAACCGCCTGTTTCGACAAGATCTCTCTCGTCTGAACCGCTTGTTTAGACAGTAACTCCTTCGTTTGAGCCACCTTCTGCGAAATACAAACATGAAGATTAGAAACACCCTAAAAAAAATCCCAAGTAAGAAAAAAAGTAACCGACTTCCCACCTTGGTTCGATCAGAGAACCTCTGCTTGACTCTACGAAACGATTGTCCTTCATCATCATCGACCTCTACCTTGGACATTTCTCTGTTTCCGATTCTCGGTATCTTCTTTTCCTCTCAGGGTGGTGGGATTCGTTGTCCGGAATTCGAGCAGACGTTCTAGAGATCACCAGTGGAAAAGGAGACGAGCGCAGGAGAAGAAGAGGACCTCCCTTCAAATAGCTGACATGTCTCTCGAGCCTCCAGCTCTCTCCTCTTCTGAATGCACTTAATCAAAGTAATCATCTGATTAATAATAAATTAATAATTTAATCTACTTTTAAATGGTATCTTGTAACTTCACTATAACGACAAAAGAGGAAGAAAAGAAAGATCTTCAAAGGGGCATAATTAAAGATCTTCAATTTTTTTAATTAATTATACAAAATTGAAAAAAAAAAAACACCCTCTTTTAAATGAAGGATTCCTCCCCTACATTTGAGGTATTTATTGAAATGCAGCAAAAAGCAAGGGGGGTTTGAGCCCTCCAAGGATGGCATTTACTCCAATAAATGGGGTCAGATTCTTTCATTTTAATCCAATTGGAAAAATGTCTAGTTATTTATGTTTCCAAGATCCAAGAAATCTTGAAGAGGTTAATGGATAAGATTATATATAACATTATAATTTCTTTTGCATGACAATGAATACAAGAGGGGTGGTGGCGCAGTTGGCTAGCGCGTAGGTCTCATAGCTATTTGAGTGATCCTGAGGTCGAGAGTTCGAGCCTCTCTCACCCCAATTCTTTTTTGGTTCAGGGTTTGATGCTTGAAGCAGACCTTTTTAACTGCTCAACAAGAGCAGTTGGGCAGTTTCCAAGGAAGTAGACAACAAGGGTCATCAGCAATGAGGCCAAGAAGAAGATCCAACACAAGGCTCACTCTTTTCTTATCACACAAACTGCTGGTTGACAAAAGCACATCTAGAAAGTCCTCCCTTTTCACTTCCTCCTCTCATGCTATATACCTTCCACTGTGGATGAAATTCTTGCTCTAGCCTGCATTACAATATATAAAGAGAAAGAAAAATTAAGAAATGGACAGGGAAAGCAGGGAATATGGTAAATGATCAACTGTTTTATTGTACAGTGGGTACCTTGACAGCTTTTGCACAAGGAGTCCCAGGAATATAGATGGGAAAAGATACCAACCCTTTCATGAATGTGAGAAAATTTTGTAAGATTTTGACTGTTTGAGGCTCTTATGGTTTCAGGCTGAGTATGTTTCACTATCACATTGAATGTGAACTGTGCAGAAGCATACATAATAATTAGAGAAGCAAAAGCAGAAAGCTGTTAGTAAAGAACCTCACTAGCTATGACGAAGGTCTTTCCGGCCAATTGGTTATGATACTTTCTATATAATTCGGAGATTCACATGAACAGGGGGAAGAAGAATAGAGAAGTTCGGAATGATAGTTTTAAGTATTTAAGCGGCTGAAACTTCTTTTACCTTCCTTGCTTCTTCAGAGAATATGATGTTCTGTCTGTTACGCCAAGCTTCCGTTACTGAAGCAGCCTTCTCATCTATATCCCTTAAATTGTCTTCAGATTTCCATGAGTTGGTCAGGCCAAGTATGATGTTTATGAGCCTTTTATGCTCGTCACCAGTGACAACAAGCATTGAAAGCTTTCCCAGAACTCCATGGATAGCCTTCGGGTAGCTGCACTCAAATAGCTTCTCTTCATTCTGAAGGATGAAGGAGTTGAGATCATGGTCACATGACACAATGGTGGCAGAACCAAACAGATGGGATCTGAACACTTTCCCATACCTGGCTTTGAAAATGAGAAACACAGAGAAATTAGTTTGATTCAGCCAATGCTTAAAGATAAAAAATACAAACATATTAATGGCATGATGAAACATAAGCAGATAATATAACAAGCTGACCCAGTTCCAGTAAGAGCAAGGCTTTCATCTGGTGGAGTGCTCTTGTAGAAAACTTCCAATGCTGCTTGATTTGTGTGGCCTTAAGAACCCAAGTGTTTCTCCTACAAAGGAGCATGTTTCAGCTTTTTCCTTGGATATGAGACATGTAGGAAGAAGACAGCAAGAATTGCTCCAAAGAATATTGCAACTACAAATGGGAAGATATCTGGTTCCATACTGCTTCTCTCTCTGTCTCAAGACCTTTTAAGCTTTTAAACTAATTGTAACACCACTTTATGAATACTGACAGAGAGCACTACCACAGAATGAATCCATAAAAGACAAGGAGATCCCTGTGGTTAAAGAGGGTTCATATGATTATATATATATACGTACCACCCAAATTCATAATGGGCAAGAGGGAGGGAGAGAGAGAGAGAGAGAGAGAGAGAGAGAGCAATAAACTGATAGGTAATCATCTAACCTGAAACATGTTTTAAAGTGTGCCACCCTAAAAAATGCAGCATGTTTAGTGGTAAGGAGAATTTGAGTACAAACAAGCATCTCTATTGGTTGCTTTTGTTTCTAGACCTCATGAGTTATCTAAAGCCCTATGTCCATAGAATAATGAAACAAGAGGGGTCATACCATGGTTAACAACTGCAAGGTTAGGTCTCCCCTTAGGTGATCACATGATTCATACGGTAGATACCACCATGAATGGAGGTTAAACTCTCTACACTGTCATCCATTTGGTTTTCTGTTGACCCCATCATTTTGTTCCCACTATTTTCAATCTAAATTTCACTTAGACCTCCTTCCCAACAACCCTCTGTTACCTGGCCTTCATGTCTCCTGTTCATGTTAAAGTGGGAAAGAAAGAATGAAAGAACAAACAGTTAGAAAGCTTGCAAAAAATATTGAAAATGGTGTCTTAAAGGAGAGCAGCATGAGAACATGACCTCCGATAATTTTCTGATTTTTCATCACCCTAGATTTGGAAAAGAGAATGCAAGTGTGAAAATTCAAACAAGGGTTGAGCTTCTTTTATGTGGGTTTGATGTTGATTGCTCACAAAGTGGAATTGCAAACAATTTTTTGTCTTGGTGGTTGCATTGGCTAAACTTTCATTAAAAAACACCTAATATGGGTAAAGACCAAAATAGTGGAAATACAAAAGAACTTGCATTAAAAATTTTTATTTCTATTAAAAAACCTCTTTTTTGTGTAATCAACCTTTAATCTTTTTTATGGGGTAGAAGGGGTTTAACTTTAGGCTTCCATTGTTGAACCAAAATCAATGGAGCTTAATCTAAAGAAGTGTTTAATCAAGTGATATTGGCTTCCAAGATAGCAAGGACAGGAAGAGGTATGTTCCACTTTCTTCTCTTCTTGAACCTTGACCATGTGGGTATCATGATTTATATCTTTGTTGGGTAGGGTAATAGCTTGACATGTAAGGATTGCTTTGGCCACTTATGTATCCAATCTTCATTTGAGACTCAAGGTTTTTTTAGCTGCATTTAAAAAAGGGACGAAATTAGGGTTGTATGTCATGTGAGAAGGCACACGTGTAGAGGACCCTCGTGTAGGGTCACAACTTGACATGTGTACCTAATCCCCATTTAAGACTAGGAAGGAGGCACTCATGCTAGGTTTTTTTTTTATTGTAAATGATGGCTGTCAACATATATTTGATGAACTTGGAAGAGAAGGGAACTCAATGCGTATTTGTTATGATTTGTACCTTTTTTGTTTCTATTAAGAGATACACACACGTGTGTATAGGGGTGACATGACTAATAAATAAGGAGAACTTTCATAAAGATGACATATAATTATAATTATGTAAGCTAGTGTATATCCTCTTATGTCATTTTTTTCTTTTTTGAAACATGTAACCCTAAGGGCATTATAATCATTGTATATAACTATAAATAAGGCATAAGGTAGAGAATTCAAGTCTGTTCTTCTTAGCTCAAATTTGTCCATACACCTCTCTTTATTTTCCTCTTACTTCTTTCTCTTGGTTTTTTCTCTTTTCTCTCCCAAGAGCGAGAGTTTTTATCTTCTCTCATTCTCTTGAGATTTCTTGTGTTTATTTGTTTGTTGTCCTCCATTATTCTCCATATTATCCTTCCTTGTTATGTTGCTTTGTAGGAGAATAAAAAGTTTCAAACATCAACTATGATTATAATCAGTTTGCTGATCTTCATGATCATGTCAAATTTATCAAAGAGAAATATGGACTGGTAATGTAGAGATGTCGCCATGAATAGCCTGGAGAAAGACGGAGTGGGAATTATTGATCCCACAAAAATAATGATCTTCACAGTTACCTGGCTAGTGGAGTTGTAGATCGAGTCAAGGTTGATGTGCAGAATTTAATTGAAACTCTTGGTACTGGTTATGGAGGGCGTGTGTCCTCGAATACTAGCACGAAAAGGGTAACTCTTGGTACTGGTTATGGAGGGCGTGTGTCCTCGAATACTAGCACGAAAAGGGTCCGAGTTCCCCCCACCTTAAAATCCGAGTAGCGAGTTGGCTCGCCTACAACTCATCCAAGGGGACCAATGTAGAGTCGCCCTGTAAATATCTCCCTAGACTCCAACCCGTTTTGGACCATCCACCCTCTTGTCATAAACCCCTCATATAAACCTCTCCTCCTCACCCTCACTTCTCCTTCCCTTTCCCCTTATCCTCTCCCCTTCCTCGCTTAAGATCCCCCATCCTCTTACCCTCAGCCATGGCTGCCACTCCAGCCTTCAAACCCTTATCCACTCTCCTCACCCCCAAAGTTCCTCACCCTTTTCTCTCCCTTCCCTCTACGCCCATCAAGTTCTCTCACCTCTCGTCCTCTCCCTCCTCTCTTCTCTCCTTGTGTGTCAGTCTCAGGAAGAAGCGTCCATTCGTGCCCCTTGTGGCTCAGACCTCCGACTGGGCCCAGCAGGAGGAGGAGAACACCGTCAACGAGGAGGAGTTTGAGTGGGAAGGGCAGCCGACGGAGGACGGAGAGCCCGAGGCGGATGACGGAGGGCCCGAGGCTCAAATCTCGGATTGGGAGGGAGAGGGCGATGAGCCGGGGGAGGAGGTTTCAGAAGACGGTGTTTCAGAGGAAGAGCCATTCGTGGAGCCCCCCGAGGAAGCGAAGCTTTTTGTGGGAAATCTTACGTATGATGCCGATGGTAATACGCTGGCGGAGTTGTTTGGTCAGGCTGGAACTGTTGAGGTTGCCGAGGTAAGTTGTTTCGTGTTCAGCTTTTGGGGTTTGCGTTATTGGGCAGTTTATGATTCTTAGTAGTTTGTTGTGATTTACTGTATGGTATTTTTGGGCAATTTGGTATCTATAAGTGAACTTTGCTTTGCTATGAAGAAAATTGATCTTGCTCGGCTACGGATAGAATTAGTCTTGTTCTACTATGAATGCAATTAAAGTTTTAGCTTCTTATTTTACCCGCAAGAGTGAGTAGTTTGACTGTTTAAGGCACGATCCTTGTGTTTAATGTGCTCTGTAATGAAGTTTATCTTGGATGATTCTCCGAATGGTTTTGGTTCTAATGGCTTCTTCGATAGGAGCTTCTTCTATTTTTTTCAAATATTTATTTTGTTGGCAAGTCTGGTCCTAGATAATATTTATGTTTTGATGCTGAGATATCTATTCTAAAAGTTGATGAGCGCAATGTTTTAAGAATTATCGTCCGTTTGTAGGTTATTTACAACAGAGAGACAGATCAGAGTCGTGGATTTGGGTTTGTTACCATGAGCACAGTCGAGGAGGCGGAGAAGGCAATTGACAAGTTTCACCAATACGTAAGTTTGTCCAGCTTTATTTTATTTTTAAAAGATTTATTTCTGCTGTTTTGGTATCTGAAGATGGATTTTATCGGATAAGTAAGGAGGGTACTGCTTTTTCACTTGATAGAATAAAAAGTATTCAGTCTGATGAATGAGTGTTCAGATTATCATTATGTCTACAAAGCATGTAAAGTTTCTACTTTAGCATTTTCTTGTTATTTCTTTTGCCCACATAGTTGAGTGCAGGAGTTGCTCTTTTTTTCTTTTTTCTTTTTTATTTTCTGATAGCTGATATGGAAATTTAAATTTGTATTGCGTTCTCGATTAACATGGTTTTTAACAATCTATCAGTATCATCTATGCAGTACAACACGAGTGCTATACTTGCTTTTTGGTTGCTCAAAGGTTTTCTGTTCTATGGTTGATACCTTGTTCAGTATATTTCCTTCTTTTTTCTTTTGTACCTTTTTCTTGTTTTCCTTGTCACATCCAATGCTGAACAGCATGGGCTTCTCCAGTTTCAGCGGGTTTTGCACTTGAAATGCTTTAGCTTTTAGAAGCCAAATTCAGCTTTAATATTCTCGCGGATAGAATTGTATAGTCTATTTGTTCTGATCTTAAAATGCTGTTGTGGTTTTGCATAGTTATCTATGGCATTCAGCTCTCTTTGCATATAAGGAGAGAAAGGTTAGCTATTCGGTGGTAATTATGTTGTTGCATTGATTATTTATTTTTTTTAATTTTTTTTGAAGAAGAAGTGCATTGATTATCTTTGGGTAAATTTTGTTGACTTTTTTTACCTGAAGACTTACTTTGTGAAGAAGTGGCTAAAGAGTAATAAAACACTATCAGTCTGTGCAACTGGGATACATTTCAAAGGCAGGATTTACATTTTTATGAAGGATGATGTTTGTGCTCTGATGTCAGTGGATACATACCTGTGCGTCTGTATGTCCGTGCATATACCTGTCTGCATGCATATTTCTGCCCAGAATTTTCTTTACCAGCAGCAATTTTTACACTTTTACTGATGCAGTTTAATTTTCATTCACTTTATCTTGTAATTTTTGTGTGCCATGACAGCTAATTATTTCTTCCACATGCTTCAAAAACAGGATTTTAATGGCAGGTTGCTCACTGTTAACAAGGCATCTCCAAGAGGGTCCCGTGCAGAGCGTGTAGAGCGTTCTCCTCGGGGCTTTGAATCATCACATAGGCTCTATGTTGGAAACCTGCCGTGGGGTGTGAATGATGAACGTTTAGAACAAGCGTTCAGTGAGTTTGGTAAGGTCGTGCAAGCGAGGGTTGTCTATGACCGTGAGACTGGACGATCTCGTGGGTTTGGTTTTGTGACAATGGATTCGCAGGCTGAGTTGGATGATGCGATTCAAGGACTTGATGGACAGGTATGTCTTGTACTTAGTTTTCTGCCTCATGTGTACATTCACTAGTTCACCTTCCGAGCGTGCGTCTTCCAAACTTTCTTGAAGAGCTATCGTACATTAACTAGTTCATCTTCTGAGCGTCTTCCTGACTTTCTTGAAGAGCTATCGAACATTAACTAATGCACCTTCTGAGCGTTTTCCAAACTTTCTTGAAGAGCTATCGTACATTAACTGGTTCACCTTCCAAGCTTCTTCCAAACTTTCTTGAAGAGCTATCGTACATTAACTAGTTCACTTTCCGAGCTGTCTTCCAAACTTTCTTGAAGAACTGTCAATGAATTTAGTATTATCTTCTCAGAATGCTCATAATTTTGTGGTTGTGTTTACTATGGTTTTGCACAGACATTGGACGGAAGAGCAATCAGAGTGAATGTAGCCGAGGAAAGACCGAGGCGTGGGGGTGGTGATTTCTAAATGATCATGCTATCATTTTGTTGTTTGGAGCACCATTTTCATCTGTTGGTTCTCTTTAAATTTTGTAGCTAACAATAGGGGAGATTTATCTGTTTTATAGGGCCTGGCTGGTAATGTTTTGTTTGTATACTTTTTCAGAAGCTTATCACTTTTCAGGTTAAGATTATTCAATGGTGGTTCCCAGTTTAAAATTTACTGCATCCTCAAAACCTTTTCTGGTCCTTTCGGTTACTCGAATCCAAGAATTCTTGCCCTCCACCTCACAGGATGCTATCTTTTTAATTAAGATCTCAAAATCATTGATGCAAGTGTGGGTCACAAAATGGTTTAATTGCCGGAGACCATGCAACTCCAACATGCATGATCATGTAAGTTTTGAGTATTGCTTGCTGATAGTGGAGGTGGATTGATCATGGGCGAACTGAAAGCTTGCCTAGGTTTATATTTCTTATTTTTAACGTCAAAGTGAGATGAATAGCTTCACAAAAAAGTGGTCGTATCTCAGCCTTAAAGCTAACAGTTTTGGTTATAATCCCAACTGAGCTATTCAGAACTGACTAAATAGAGTATTGACTAAAGCAAAGCAGAATTGAATGATCTCATCCTTGTTCTTGAGATATATCATCGTTAACAAATGCGTTCTTGTGCGTTTCTTCACGATCCTTTATTATATTGACAGAGTGGTGATTACTGCGCTTAAATCCTTCACGATACGGCTACCCGTTATCAAGGGTTCCATTCCATATCACTTGGGACACCAAAAACTTAGGCTTCATTGCGATCTATCAGTACTATCTTTAACAGTAGTCTGGAACAACCTCCGCGCCCTCTGCACCAGTACTGTAAGCCGTTCTTCTGTCATTCCGAGGAGCATCAACGAACTACGACCAGTACACGCCCACTTCTCGGGAAGAACATGCGACGCTGACGCCATTACAGCCTCCCACAGTTTCAAAGCTCCTTCCGTGTTTCATCGTTGTCAAGATCCGCAATCATCAGCTGACAAGGTACAAGTCAAGATCCATAATTGTCTGTACTCCGCTTTTTCTCTAATTTCGAATCGTGCTTGCAGATCGTTCATGGCTGTCTGTCCCTTATTTTACTGGAGTTGATGGAATCCGGCAATTATTGAAGGAGGTAAGCTGTTGAGCGTTTGTCGAACAATGTATTGTGAAAAACTCAATAGGGAGCATGAAATTAAAAACTCCCATGAAATGTAGTGAGACGAGTAACAAATTAAGAAATTGGAATGCCTCATTTGAGAGACTTTTATGAAACAGTAGAGAAACGAGTAAGAAATCTTTTAATCAGAAACTTACAGGATACAGAAAGATCGAAAAAATGCAAATTCTTTCGTGAATTTTATCAGATGCTTAGTTCTTTAAGCATACTTTATATTCTCGGAATAAAAGAGCAAGGGGCATTTGACACTATGGACAAGTGTGGGACACCCTTCGCTTGAAGGTCACTTGCAGGCCATACTTCATGTACAGGGTTGTGGTGATTTTTGGAGCTACAACATGACCTTCATCCACGCAGACAGAATACTTCGATAGAATGGAAGCAGCCACCATTTTCATCTGCATGAAAGCAAACTTCTTCCCTATACACAGCCTGGGCCCAGCGTTGAAGACAACATATTTGAACTGGTTTTCACTCATGAACTGCCCTTCCCTGATCCATCTCTCGGGCCTGAACTCCCTGCAATCCTTCCCCCAGATGGCCTCCATTCTGGCCATGGCGTACGGCGAGTAGATCACCTTGGCTCCTTTCTTGATGGGTGTTCCATCAGGGAACACATCGTCTTCTAAAACTTCCTTGAAATCAATTGGCACAGATGGATAGAGCCTCGAAGCTTCTGAGAGTGCTGCTTGGAGATAAACCATCTTCTTCAGTTCTCCTATAGTGAACACCTGTAGCTGCTCCGTTGCACTACGTTCCTTCTCTCTCTGTAATCTCCGCCATGATTTGATTTTGGGGATTTCACTTAAATACCCATTTAAAATAAATTATTTTCAAAAATGCCGACGTCATCAAAATATTTCTAAAACTACCCAACTTTGACCGGTCAAATGCCTATGTGGGCAGTCAAAAGCGACACGTAAGCTTTGACTGCTTATGTGTCGCCATGTCATCATAGCAATCAACTTACATTGACACGTCGTCCGACACGTCACTATTTTACCACGTCATCTGCCACATAAGCTACCACGTCACTTAAATAAAATATTAAATAATATTTTATTTAAAATAAAAAATCTTATTAATTTCTTGCCACGTAAGCCCTCACTTAAGTTTTTTCTCAAAAATCTCTCTCCTCGATATTTCTTTCCCCTCGCGTCTCCTCTCGACCCCTCTCCTCTAGCCGCTGCCGCCGTTTGCTCTCCTGCCGCCGCTACTCGCCCCTCGACATCCCCCCCTCGATATTTCTTTCCCCTCGCGTCTAGACCCCTCTCCTCTAGCCGCTGCCGCCGCTCGCTCTCCTGCTGCCGTCGCTCGCTCTGCTGCCGCCGCTACTCGCCCCTCGACATCCCCCCCCCCCCCCCCCCCCCCCCCCCCCCCTCAACCGCTCTCTCTTCGTCTCAACCCAGACTTCGTCTCAACCTCATCTCTCATTATTCTTTTTCGCTCCCCTCTGTTCATCCTCTCGCCGCCCCTTTCTCAAAACCGAAAACTATCATTTCATCTCTTCGGCGCCCTCTCTCTCAAAACCGAACCCTATAATTTCCTCTCAGGGCCCCCTCTCTTATTACCCTATTATTTCACTCTCTCGCCCCCCCTTCTCTCAAAACCGAAGCCCTGTTCACCCTCCAAACCAGAATTTGAATTTCAGAAACCGATTTAGCAGGGTGATTTTTTAGGGTTTTTGTTAATTGAATCTAATTACTGTGTTTAATTACTGTATTGATTTTTTTTTTTGTGATTTACTGTTTAATTACTGTATTGATTTTTTTTTTTTGTGATTTACTGTTTAATTATTGTATTGATTTTTTTTTGTGATTTACTGTTTAATTATTGTATTGATTTTTTGTGATTCACTGTTTACTGTCAATTGCAGATAAATTAAAATTATTGTAAAGTTTAACTTTAGTTTATGGATTCCTATGCCATTGAATATTGTATTTTCTGAAGTTGTTAGTTTAATTTTAGTTAATTTCGTTTAATTTTCTGATTTATGAAGTTGCTAGTTGTTGAATAAATTTGAAATGTCATGGAATGATCATGCCATGTGGTGAGGAGTTTTGGGTGTTATAAATATCCACCACAAGGTTTTTTTTGTTTTGTTTTTGTTTTCTTATGTTTGCCCTAGTTACTAGGATGGGTACAAATTCTGATTAAGAGTAGGTTGGGTCTAGTTCAAACTAGGCTGAGTCGCCTGCACGGGCGTCCATTAGCCAACGAAACCCGACCCCCATCACTGACGAGGTACGGTTCGTAGTGACTGCGAAGTCATATGGGGCTCTACCAGGGGTGTTCGGTGAATTTGGACTTAGGTGTGTTTTTGCATTTTTAGGACTAGTTATCTGTTATAGAATTAGTTGGATTATTTTTTAAATGTTGAATAATTTTGAAGTTCTATGGAATTATTTTTTTGTTTATGTTATATTGAGTTTCCATGTGTCCCTAGGGATGGGTAGAGAGTCTGATTAAGAGTAGATTGGGTCCAGTTCAAACTAGGCTGAGTCGCCTGCACGGGCGTCCATTAGCCAACGAAACCCGACCCCCATCACTGACGAGGTACGGTTCGTAGTGACTGCGAAGTCATATGGGGCTCTACCAGGGGTGTTCGGTGAATTTGGACTTAGGTGTGTTTTTGCATTGTTAGGACTAGTTATCTGTTATAGAATTAGTTGGATTATTTTTTAAATGTTGAATAATTTTGAAGTTCTATGGAATTATTTTTTTGTTTATGTTATATTGAGTTTCCATGTGTCCCTAGGGATGGGTAGAGAGTCTGATTAAGAGTAGATTGGGTCCAGTTCAAACTAGGCTGAGTCGCCTGCACGGGCGTCCATTAGCCAACGAAACCCGACCCCCATCACTGACGAGGTACGGTTCGTAGTGACTGCGAAGTCATATGGGGCTCTACCAGGGGTGTTCGGTGAATTTGGACTTAGGTGTGTTTTTGCATTGTTAGGACTAGTTATCTGTTATAGAATTAGTTGGATTATTTTTTAAATGTTGAATAATTTTGAAGTTCTATGGAATTATTTTTTTGTTTATGTTATATTGAGTTTCCATGTGTCCCTAGGGATGGGTAGAGAGTCTGATTAAGAGTAGATTGGGTCCAGTTTAAACTAGGCTGAGTCGCCTGCACGGGCGTCCATTAGCCAACGAAACCCGACCCCCATCACTGACGAGGTACGGTTCGTAGTGACTGCGAAGTCATATGGGGCTCTACCAGGGGTGTTCGGTGAATTTGGACTTAGGTGTGTTTTTGCATTGTTAGGACTAGTTATCTGTTATAGAATTAGTTGGATTATTTTTTAAATGTTGAATAATTTTGAAGTTCTATGGAATTATTTTTTTGTTTATGTTATATTGAGTTTCCATGTGTCCCTAGGGATGGGTAGAGAGTCTGATTAAGAGTAGATTGGGTCCAGTTCAAACTAGGCTGAGTCGCCTGCACGGGCGTCCATTAGCCAACGAAACCCGACCCCCATCACTGACGAGGTACGGTTCGTAGTGACTGCGAAGTCATATGGGGCTCTACCAGGGGTGTTCGGTGAATTTGGACTTATGTGTGTTTTTGTATTGTTAGGACTAGTCATAAAAATTAGAACTTAGATAATTTTTTGTATAAATAAACTCTTACTAATGTATGTAGTTTTTATAGATTATATGGCGTCAGTGGTTGGGTTCTTCTGTCGATACAATGGAAAATTGAAGGAGAAGTCTGGATATTTTGATAGTTATGATGGAGGTCAATCACGAATGATAATGATTGCGGTTTCGACTAAGTTTAGCGAGTTCTTAGTAATGATGTACGAACTCACGGGGTGGGATAGTGATACTCATGAAGTGTTTATTAAGGCCAAAATTCCATTTTCTGATGGGGTTTTTGTTATCTTACATGTGCAAAATGATTACGATTTGACTCAATTATTTGTGATGGCTTCAAATAATCGATCCATGGTTGAGATATTCTTAGAAAAAGTCTTAAGACAAAGAGGCCATGGAGGGGAAGGTACGAGCAATCGAAACTTTATTGGTGAAATATCCTATCCCCAAGAACAAGAATTACCTTGTACACAAGAGTAAGTATTTATGTTTGTATATTTATGATATGAATTGTTAAGTTTATATGACTTGTTTTTAAGTACAAACTATTATCTATATAGGTGTAATACAGAAGGGCGTGAAGTGGGGTTTTTGAACCCCTTGCCTATTGCATCACTATCTGAGTGTGGAACATCTTCTCCCATGTAATTTTTTTACCCTTTCGTTGTTAAATGTGTGAAATTTATGTTATCCCTACTCAGATTTTTATGTCTATTGTTGTGTTTATTCAGGGTTGTTACTAATGATGAGAGTGATAGTTTTAGTGATGGTTTTAGTGATGATAGTGATACTATTAGTGATGATAGTGATATTGGTGTAGAAGATATTGAAGGGGAAGGGGATGAGATATTTGAAGCCAGAGTTCATAGTAACAGAGTTGAAACAACAGATGCAATTGGGTACCCGGATATATATGAAGATTCTTGGGAGCTTAATACTAGATGTATCAAAGATAATTCCAGAATAAATGTTTTAGACTCAACATCAAATAATATCAGTGTAGGTCAAATATTTGAGGATAAGACCCAAATGATGCATTTTTTGAGAAAGTACTCGGTTGAAAGACATGTTGAGTATGAGACATTGAGGTCTAGTAGTTATGATTATAAAATTAAATGTTGTGTAGATGGATGCCCTTGGAGTGTTTTTGCATCATGTGATCGAAGGATTCGTCAATTTAAGATAAGAAAGTATGGTGGAGATCACACATGTGTTAATAGAATCATTCGTGACAATAATAAAGTGTGTACATCATCTTTCATTTGTAAAGTCATTATGCCAACAGTGAGGGCGAATTTTACTTTGAGTCCTAATGATATACGACTGATCATCAAAGATAAATATCATATCTCTATCAAGTATGGGAAAGCATGGAGAGCAAAATGTAAAGCTATAAAAGCAATTTATGGTGATTGGGATGAATCATTTAATCTTTTGCCACGGTTTTTAGAAGCAATAAAAGAGGCGAATCCAGGTAATGAATATGTACTGTGTTGTGAGGAATTTGGCCATGAAAGGATGTTTAAGCGTGTTTTTTGGGCTTTTGGGCCATCCATTGCAGGATTCCAACACTGTAGACCCCTTATTAGTGTTGATGGAACACATTTATATGGGAAGTATCTTGGAACTCTGTTGATTGCTACTACTCTTGATGGGAACAATGGTATTTTTCCTCTAGCTTTTGCTATTGTTGAAATAGAAAATCAAGACACTTGGGAATGGTTTTTTGCTTATTTAGATCATTTTGTTATTAAAGGAACAAAACCATTCACTCTGATTTCAGATCGTCAAAAGGGTTTAATAAGGGCAGTCCAGACACAATTTCCACCTTCAGAATGTTATCATCGTTATTGTTTACGTCATTTAGTTGCCAATTTCAAGAAGATGTTCAAAAATGAAACATTGAGTGCTCTCATATGGTCTGCAGCAAGGAAGACAAATATTACTGATTTTGATCATACGATGCAGTTGATTGAACAACAAAGTGAGAGAGCGAAAGAATTATTGACAGAAGGACAATTGAGTCCTGAGTTTTGGTCATTGGCACACGATGGCAATGTTCGCTTTGGTGTGTTGACCACCAATATGTCTGAGTGCTTTAATAATGTTCTGAAAGGTGCTAGAAGTCTTCCAATTCAGGCATTGGTGGCATCAACCTTTTATAGATTGAATAAATTTTTTGTGAAAAGACATGAATTTGCTGGAAAGATGACATCGTTGTGTACTCCCTCTGTTGATGCTTCTCTAAAAATTAAGTTGGATAGAGCAAGAGTATGTCATGTATGTCGGTATCAGAATAATATGTATGAAATCACTATGGATGATGGAATGGCGTATCAGGTAGATTTGGTGAATATGACATGTACATGCACCCATTTTCAAATGGAAAAAATTCCTTGTACCCATGCCATTGCAGTGTGTAAAAAAATCAACTATGATTTCAATCAATTGTGTGGTCATTGGTATACAACAGAGGCATATAGAAGAACATATGCAATGGGATTTTATCCTCCTAAAGATAAACTCTATTGGCCTAATACGGGTGTGCGAGTTGTGCCACCTATTGCAAGGAAACAACCAGGTCGTCCACGTTTAGTTCGTATACGTACAGAAATGGATAAAGGAGAACATGGCACCTATGTCTGTGGTAGATGTAAACAATCGGGGCATAACTCTAGAACATGTCGAAACCCGCCAGTTAACGCTCCAAGAAGTAGCAATCCAAGGTGAATATTTTCATTACTCGTGAAATTTAAGTATTACTATTGATAATTGCCTTTTATATTTTGGTATTCTATATGTATTAATCAGTCATTTTAAAATTTTATATTTTGTAGCCGTTCTTAGTGGAAGTTGTGGTTTGTGCTCATTTGGTAAAGCCCTTGTTTGAAGATGAGGGCACGTCAGTGGTTGAGTTTCCTTATAGATTCACCATTTGTGTAAAGACTGGTGATGATTCTATTGTTTCCTCTGTATTTTTTGTTTCATTTCAACATATAGAGTACTTAGTTGAATGCATTAAGGTTTATTTTTCCTCATTTCATGTAGGTTCAAGATTTGATCTCCCCATCTGGAAATAATCAATCAAAAGCTCGGATCAGATGGGTCCTCCGGATTCGTTTGTAGAACTTGTCCAACAGGTAAGAGTTTGGTAGAAGACCTTTCCGATATGATTCGTGCCTAATTTGTTTCAATTGATGCATGCTGGGAGAACACTCCAACTTGAAGAAAACTGTGAACTATGAATGAGGTAGATATAAGCACGAGAGGGTGAAAACATTAGAAAGAAAAGACAAGGATCTTTAGCAAGAGAAAACTTTTATAAGACATTAACTACCTGATTTCGAGGAAAACATAACACAGAACACTAGTCAGAGTAACATGTCTTGTGTTTAATGCCTCGTTCTTCAGTTAGTTTATCCATTGTGATTTTCTTATTCTCACTTATCTTTTCTGTCTGAAGCTCCTAGAACACATCACCTTTGTTGATACACCTGGAGTTCTTTCTGGAGAAAAACAAAGAACCCAACGAAGCTATGATTTTATGGGTGTGACTTCATGGTTTGCTGCCAAGTGTGACCTAATTCTACTTTTGTTTGATCCTCATAAACTCGATATCAGTGATGAGTTCAAACGGGTTATTGGATCCCTGCGTGGTCATGATGACAAGATAAGGGTTGTTCTGAATAAGGCTGACCAAGTAGACACACAGCAAGTAAGAGTGATAGCCTATTTAGATGGGGCTGGCTGGATGCAGGACCACATATTTGAGATGGAAAGATCTTCCTTTTATCTCAAATGGGAGGAGTTGTTTATCAGTTGGTTTTGCTGTAGATGACAAATGAGCAAAAATGTGTGAAAAAATTGTAGAATGCTTCCATCTTTACCATGTATGAAAAAGATAAATAGTGGTTTAATTGGGAAGTTTCATTGTTGCCAGCTGAAACCAACTTAATGTCTGCATCTGGCCATTTCTAATAGCCTTATTTCATTTCCATCTTCATAAAATTTAAATGGCTTTTCGTTTGTAACTTTTCTTGGTTGCAGCTGATGAGGGTCTATGGGGCACTAATGTGGTCACTAGGAAAAGTACTCAACACTCCTGAGGTTATGCGTGTTTATATTGGGTATTTTCTATGTGCCCTTTAAGCCTCCCACTAGAAGTTTTCCGTTTTTCATTTCTGAATGTTTTTCCTGTTTTTTATGTGTGATTTACTTTTCTCTTATCTGTATATGTTATTTTAGCTTGTTTATATTATGAATCTTGCTATTATAGTTTGCCAAACTTTCTTCTGAAGAGAGCATGAATTGAGTGAATACAACTATATTTTTCTTAACAGTTCATTCAATGATAAACCCATTAACGAGGCTGCCATTGGTCCTCTTGGAAAAGAGCTGTTTGAAAGGGAACAAGATGACCTTCTTACTGATTTGAAAGATATTCCTAAGAAAGCATGTGATCGACGTGTAAGTTATACTTAAACAGCGTCTATTATGCCTTTTCTTTTTTATGTAATGTTTTGCTCTCCTGTCCAGATGCATATTTGCTTGTCTATCTTTATTTTGCAATTATTGGACTTTGATGACATCTTTGAACTGCAGATTAATGAATTTGTCAAACGTGCTAGAGCAGCAAAGATTCACGCCTACATAATTAGCCATCTCAAAAAAGAGATGCCAGCAATGATGGGTAAAGCAAAGACCCAGCAAAGACTTATTGACAATCTGGAGGATGAATTTGCAAAGGTTTCTGCTTCACTATTTTTAGGAGACTTTTTTTCCTCTATCAGAGATGAATAGTATTTTCTGTGCAATTCTAGATGTGAAGTGTATACATTTGTAGTAAGGAGCTCTTTTCAGTAAATATGTTCCTCTCATATCATGCTGCTTCTTCATTTAAAACAATTTGGTTAATCTTATGGCTTTTTATTGTGGTAGCTAATTTGATATTCGAGTTTGAGTTGGCACCTCAAACTGTTATGGACCGGGACTGTACCCATTATTGTCGTGTTATTTGTTGTCTCCAGTAGAGTCTTTTATTGCTGTGTACAGTTGTCTCTGTTAGAGTCTTTATCACCTAGAAGATGAGGAAAAGAAAAAAAGCTTGATTGAGGACATGAATAACTTCCTATGATTTCTTCTACTTTTATGGTTCATCTTAATTACTAGCCAATAAAATTATCAAGTGGATCTTATTTTTTTTCTGTTCCTGCAAATTTTCATTTAGCGGTTGAACCGAAAATCATCATTTAGTGTAGTGTTCAGTTTATGGACTATAATAATCATCATGGCCAATTGAAATCATCCTATTGATTTACAGTCATGATCTTGTCTAACTTTTGTTTGTATCATATGGATTCATTGTTCAGTTTATGGAATCAGTCATATGGTAAAGTCTTAACTGTATGTTTTTTTGAACTGCTGTGTATGTTATTGCTATCAATTGTGCAGCTATACTTACTTGAAGGCTATGTTTTCACTTTCGTCCTCTCTCTGTCTTTCCAATTCTCAAGTGGAAGCTGTTTATAAATTGACTGGTCTTAGGAAGGGAAATTGCACCTTTCTTTTTCAGAAATTTATGCTTTTTTAAATAAAATTAACTGGGAATCTTTGCCAACACAGGTTCAAAGGGAGTTCCATCTTCCAGCTGGGGATTTCCCGAATGTTGAGCACTTCAGAGAGGTATTGGGTGGCTACAACATTAACAAGTTTGAAAAACTAAAACCCAAAATGATACAGGCTGTTGATGATATGCTTGGTTACGACATTCCTGAGCTTCTGAAAAGCTTCAAGAACCCATACGAGTGATAGAGATTTCAGCTGTTGCGGATAAATGATCAATTATAAAGGCTTATCGAAGTTTCATACGTCTTTTTGGTGGAATGAATATCCATTGCACAGGGCTTCTGATGCGGTCAGTATACCGGGCAACCATTGTTGCCCATTGAGGGGATCGGAATTCAGCATTCATTGGAAAATCAGTTCTTCCTGGCAAATGGCACATCTTCTGTGTTCTTGGCTGAGCATGGAATTATCCCATGAATTTTATGACATTTGAAGCAAAACATTTTTTTGTGGTTGCTGTATGAAAAGCAATGACTCGTCTTATGATAGTATAATAGTATGTATATCTTTTCCATGGCTTATCAATAATAGAAAAAAATTACTTTAGTGCTTGCATAAAATCTGTCATGCGTCATCATAGCTGCTTTTTTTTTTTGGTTTTTAAAGTCTGTGAAGATTTGGTTCTCCCTGCTTTTCAAGAATGCTTTGTAGCATACTTAACTGGACTCCCTTGAGTTCATGTTTATGTTAGTGGGGGTAGCACATGCATTCCACGTCTTTAAGTTAGTTGTTTAAGAGTGAAAATAATTAAGTGTGGAAGAAATAACCTCACACTAATTTGAGGCTGAAATGATCTTATGTTTGTTATACATGAAGATTGGTTGGTCATTTTGAGAGCAACCGGCTTTACTTTAACATGATATCAAAGCTAATTCAAGCTTGTTTTTGTCTGTTATATAGTTTCAAAATTTTTGTTCTTTGTGGCTTGTGGATGAATGTTTTCTGTCTGCAGTCAAGTTGTCGATTTGGGCTTGGATGTGAGTAAAAAATCACCTGTTTAGTTGTTTGAGTAGATTTTCCATCTCAGGCTAGTTGTTTCAAAGTAAGAGTTGTTGTTGTGTATGGAAGAATAACCTTATATTGGTTTGAGTTATGCTTATAAGATTGGAGATTTTGACTAGTCATTGGTTTGAGTTCTGGCAATAATTTACTAGCTTGCAGTTGTATTATCTATCCCCCCAATGTGTGATCTGCAATTCTCTTTTAGTTGAAATTACCCCTGTATAGGGATAACAATCATATAACAAGCAGTTAGAGGCATCAACAGTCAACCAGGAGGTTTATTTATGATCTTGTTTTTTTAAAAAATAAACATAGAAATCGACCAAATCCCTGACTGCCAACTTCTCTGTTTTCGAGGGAGATTGGTGAAGGTAGTGTCTCTCCCTTCTTGTCACAACGTATGTAAGATCATAGTGAACAAAGTAAACGTCTTGGTCTCTTAAAATATCTATTTATACTTATCATGAATGGGTCTGTAACATTTAATCTTGAATTAAAACATTATTAAAATACTAAAAATATGAAACTGTATGTGTTTAGAATCTAGTCGAAAAACAACTTGCTAAGAATTCAAAGCTGCTGGATCTGACTCTATTGTCAGTGGATAAATTGGATATGTTACAAGCATTTATGCTCCATTTATTCCACATTAACTACTTCAAAATTGATTGGTTTGCACTCATAACTTGGTATACATCAGAGAATTAGATTCGCTCTCTTCTGACAGTTGATGAAAGTGTTGCAGTCGGTTAGATTTTACTGAGTGTTTTTAAATGCGGCATGAGTAAAGTTGACATTAATGAACAGCACTGAACTGTGCCTTGCCTGAGTTTCGCGGAAGAGAAATTCATCGCCGGGAATTAGTTGAAGCGTCCTTTCACCATCCTTCTCGATTCCTCTTACGGTCCTGAGATGAAGGGGTTCAGGGAAGGTGGCAATTGTGACTGCCTGAACCCAAGGGATTGGTTTCGACATCGCTCAGCGTCTTGGGTCCAAAGCCGCCTCTGTCGTTGTCTCATCTAGGAAGCAGGTTGAACAATCTCGCTTTCTATTCCTTCCATAGAAGACCCAATATCAAGCATGTCAACTACAATTGAAGTCAAAATTAACTGCAGGAATACACATTATAAAAATGCATTCGGAAGAGTTTATCCAAGACTTAAATAATTTGTATAAGGTTATTATGATGAGAAAATTTTCTTGAAACAAGGTTTTAAAACATTGCTGACATTAGGATTTCCATTATCATTTTGACTTCATTTGGACGAATTAATAGTTGTGGGCATCCAAGTTCTAACAATTAGCTGATTGTAAAGCCAATATACATGAATACCCTCTTCCATCTGCTCAATTATTTGCTACTTTCCATATCTAAGTTGGCCTTCTTCAAGTTTTTCCACCAATTACACTCATACCATTTTCGCCTTCTTCTAATTCTGCCAGGTCCATTAACCAAGATGGATGAAACTCTTCTCACTAGGCACTTGTTTGGAGAAAAATAACTCAGCTCAATGTATCCAATAAAGTTGGATAACTTCTATGATTGAGAAATTTCACCAAGAGACAAGCACAAGAGCATCAAGGTTGGGAACAAAAGGTGCCAACAGAGACCAAACGAGGGTTACAACACAAGTTTTATGCCACAACCCTATCCAAGACATTGCTAGTCCAAAATTCATCTATAGTCTTCTCTATACAATTATTTGCTTTCATAAATAAAATAAATAAATCAGCTTTCTTTTTCGTGGCAAATTTCACTACTTCACATCAATATTAAAGAACTTCTATGTGCATTACTAAATTCAAATCACAATGGCACACACTTAATGGAAAGTGGAAGCATCTTGATTAAATGGGAATAGAGTCAATTTAACAATGACAGGTACCCCCAGACTCCTATTCAGCAGCTTACAAAAAATTATCTAAGTTCTAATTTTTATGACTAGTCCTAACAATGCAAAAACACACATAAGTCCAAATTCACCGAACACCCCTGGTAGAGCCCCATATGACTTCGCAGTCACTACGAACCGTACCTCGTCAGTGATGGGGGTCGGGTTTCGTTGGCTAATGGACGCCCGTGCAGGCGACTCAGCCTAGTTTGAACTGGACCCAATCTACTCTTAATCAGACTCTCTACCCATCCCTAGGGACACATGGAAACTCAATATAACATAAACAAAAAAATAATTCCATAGAACTTCAAAATTATTCAACATTTAAAAAATAATCCAACTAATTCTATAACAGATAACTAGTCCTAACAATGCAAAAACACACCTAAGTCCAAATTCACCGAACACCCCTGGTAGAGCCCCATATGACTTCGCAGTCACTACGAACCGTACCTCGTCAGTGATGGGGGTCGGGTTTCGTTGGCTAATGGACGCCCGTGCAGGCGACTCAGCCTAGTTTAAACTGGACCCAATCTACTCTTAATCAGACTCTCTACCCATCCCTAGGGACACATGGAAACTCAATATAACATAAACAAAAAAATAATTCCATAGAACTTCAAAATTATTCAACATTTAAAAAATAATCCAACTAATTCTATAACAGATAACTAGTCCTAACAATGCAAAAACACACCTAAGTCCAAATTCACCGAACACCCCTGGTAGAGCCCCATATGACTTCGCAGTCACTACGAACCGTACCTCGTCAGTGATGGGGGTCGGGTTTCGTTGGCTAATGGACGCCCGTGCAGGCGACTCAGCCTAGTTTGAACTGGACCCAATCTACTCTTAATCAGACTCTCTACCCATCCCTAGGGACACATGGAAACTCAATATAACATAAACAAAAAAATAATTCCATAGAACTTCAAAATTATTCAACATTTAAAAAATAATCCAACTAATTCTATAACAGATAACTAGTCCTAACAATGCAAAAACACACCTAAGTCCAAATTCACCGAACACCCCTGGTAGAGCCCCATATGACTTCGCAGTCACTACGAACCGTACCTCGTCAGTGATGGGGGTCGGGTTTCGTTGGCTAATGGACGCCCGTGCAGGCGACTCAGCCTAGTTTGAACTGGACCCAATCTACTCTTAATCAGACTCTCTACCCATCCCTAGGGACACATGGAAACTCAATATAACATAAACAAAAAAATAATTCCATAGAACTTCAAAATTATTCAACATTTAAAAAATAATCCAACTAATTCTATAACAGATAACTAGTCCTAAAAATGCAAAAACACACCTAAGTCCAAATTCACCGAACACCCCTGGTAGAGCCCCATATGACTTCGCAGTCACTACGAACCGTACCTCGTCAGTGATGGGGGTCGGGTTTCGTTGGCTAATGGACGCCCGTGCAGGCGACTCAGCCTAGTTTGAACTAGACCCAACCTACTCTTAATCAGAATTTGTACCCATCCTAGTAACTAGGGCAAACATAAGAAAACAAAAACAAAACAAAAAAAACCTTGTGGTGGATATTTATAACACCCAAAACTCCTCACCACATGGCATGATCATTCCATGACACTTCAAATTTATTCAACAACTAGCAACTTCATAAATCAGAAAATTAAACGAAATTAACTAAAATTAAACTAACAACTTCAGAAAATACAATATTCAATGGCATAGGAATCCATAAACTAAAGTTAAACTTTACAATAATTTTAATTTATCTGCAATTGACAGTAAACAGTGAATCACAAAAAATCAATACAATAATTAAACAGTAAATCACAAAAAAAAATCAATACAATAATTAAACAGTAAATCACAAAAAAAAAAAATCAATACAGTAATTAAACAGTAAATCACAAAAAAAAAAATCAATACAGTAATTAAACACAGTAATTAGATTCAATTAACAAAAACCCTAAAAAATCACCCTGCTAAATCGGTTTCTGAAATTCAAATTCTGGTTTGGAGGGTGAACAGGGCTTCGGTTTTGAGAGAAGGGGGGGCGAGAGAGTGAAATAATAGGGTAATAAGAGAGGGGGCCCTGAGAGGAAATTATAGGGTTCGGTTTTGAGAGAGAGGGCGCCGAAGAGATGAAATGATAGTTTTCGGTTTTGAGAAAGGGGCGGCGAGAGGATGAACAGAGGGGAGCGAAAAAGAATAATGAGAGATGAGGTTGAGACGAAGTCTGGGTTGAGACGAAGAGAGAGCGGTTGAGGGGGGGGGGGGGGGGGGGGGGGGGATGTTGAGGGGCGAGTAGCGGCGGCAGCAGAGCGAGCGACGGCAGCAGGAGAGCGAGCGGCGGCAGCGGCTAGAGGAGAGGGGTCTAGACGCGAAGGGAAAGAAATATCGAGGGGGGGATGTCGAGGGGCGAGTAGCGGCGGCAGGAGAGCGAACGGCGGCAGCGGCTAGAGGAGAGGGGTCGAGAGGAGACGCGAGGGGAAAGAAATATCGAGGAAGAAGAGAGGGGTCGAGAGGAGACGCGAGGGGAAAGAAATATCGAGGAGAGAGATTTTTGAGAAAAAACTTAAGTGAGGGCTTACGTGGCAAGAAATTAATAAGATTTTTTATTTTAAATAAAATATTATTTAATATTTTATTTAAGTGACGTGGTAGCTTATATGGCAGATGACGTGGTAAAATAGTGACGTGTCGGACGACGTGTCAATGTAAGTTGATTGCTATGATGACATGGCGACACATAAGCAGTCAAAGCTTACGTGTCGCTTTTGACTGCCCACATAGGCATTTGACCGGTCAAAGTTGGGTAGTTTTAGAAATATTTTGATGACGTCGGCATTTTTGAAAATAATTTATTTTAAATGGGTATTTAAGTGAAATCCCCTTTGATTTTCCACTTCTGGGTGTTTGTGGACGAGCCAGAAGAACCACGCCAGGGCGACGGAGCTGGTGTCTCTTCCGGCCAGGATGAAACTAATGCAGAGATCTTTCAGGAACTTGTCTGGGAAGCGGTAATTCACAGACTGAGCATCTGAATCCTGCGCTTCGATGAGACGTGACAGGAGATCAAATCGACCCTCCAACCCTCCCTGCTTCTGGCACTCGATTCTACGATCTGTAACGCATTTCTCTGCAAATTGGTGGACTACTTTCACGGCTTCTCGGAGGCATTTCTCTGTTCCAAAGCAGAAGAATCTCATCGTCTTCCAGACAAACGGCGGCACCATGAAACGGAACAATGTGTACTGAGTCGCCTGCTCGAAGGCTCTCGCAAATGGCACCTCGGGGAGGTCGATAGCCAGGCAACCAGGATCGACACCGAATGCTGCTGTACAGATATTATCAAACGTGAACCTCAGAAGAATGTCTTGCAGGTCCACGCTCTGGTTCGATTTCTCCAGCTTCTCGAGCAGCTTCAACAGTTTGTCCCGAACCAGCTCTTCGATGCTCTTCACGGAATGATCGACGAACCGAGCAGCGTGGATTTCCGCCGTCGCCGCCCGCCGCTGCTCCTTCCAGACCTCATCGTCGGCATTGAAGATGCCGTCTCCCAGCAGCTCCGCGAACCTCTCCCTGTAATATTCACCTTTGGGAAAGTTCTTGAACCTCGTCTTGAGAACATACTCGATAACGGAGGGGTCGACTGTTACGACTCCGAAGAGTCTAGCGAACGGGAGGGCTCTGAAAGGGAAAGTCCCACCAGCCTTGTTCGCCGCGTCGGTGATCCATTCATGGACATGGCCGAAGTGGACGACGAAACTGGGGATGATACCCACAACGGGCCATAGCATGGGGCCTTTGGTGGTCAGTCTCTGAACCAGAGAGCTGAACAAGAAGAGACCCATCAGAGCCATGGCCATGTCTGAGAGCTTTGTGTGATTCAAGATTTGGTTGATGAAGTTCCATAACAACTCCATCTTCCTGACAAGCTCACGGTCTGCTGACCTATCGAGGAAGACAGTGAAGAAGTAGAAGAATGAAACTGATAACTCTGAAACCGAGTTTTCACGGGAGATCCTCTTTTGATGACACCCAGAAACTCATGTTGGATGTTCAAAAAGGTTTGAGGAGTGGGGGGATTTAAAGGGTTTGCATGCAAACATAGCAGCACGTAGTTTATTCGCTGCAACTGCTTTCTTGACTTCATTAGTTAGTAATAACTACAAAGGCCAAGCAAAAATAGGGAGTCCCACTCAAGAGAAACCCATGCTTAATCAGTCTCTGTGGGAATTAATATCTTTCTTAAGTTTCTGAAAGAAGAAAAATGGTCTATTTCCAATAAGATATAATAATCTTATGGACCCTCTTGAATTTACTGGATCATTGATGATAAGTTTTATTGAATTGTTTCCTTGATTTCTCTATGTAAACATGGTTTAAAATCAAAATTTCTCGAGTATCCATTAATATATGTATCTGTTTTGGTTGACTTGGGCCAGTTGAAGTGATCATCTCAGGCCCTTTCGACTTGCAATTAAATTGTTTCTTGTTTCTACAAGATAAGCTTTTGACTGATGATGATCTCATGATCCAATTTAAAATTCTTGCCCTCATCTTCAACCAGCCACCATTTTGAGAGCAAGAAATCCCTAGAAGAAACTCTTGTTTAATCAGCACAACTTGTGTTCCTGTCATGGTCTTTCACCTACTAAAGCTTGCAATAAAGACCAAATGGTGTAATTTTAATTGAAGCATCAATTGCATCTCTACTACGGTCTTTTCTATTGATGCAATTCATTAAACATGTGGAATATTGGGTAGAGAAATCTAGCAGTCAGCAAATCCCTATTAGTGACAGATATTGGCGTTTTCAGTTCAGTTCTGTAAGCATTACTGTCACAGTGCAATTGCAGGAAGCCCTACAAGATTCCAGCAGTGAAGGGAAACATAGAGACTTCTCTATACGGTTCTTCTGCTCCTGTTGCCACTATTGTCTCCAGTAATTGTTATCAAAGTCATACAAGCTCTGAAACTCTGGTTGGACAGTCAGCATCTTAATGTCTGTTCAAAAGGATGAACCTAATAAATGTCAGAAAGGAAGGCTAAATGGTGGAAGCAAGGAGTATACAAATGAACGAATCAGCATAGTTCATTGAACAATTACAATTACCAGAACAGAGTCCATCCTGCCGTAATCCAGACAACATTCTACTTGCAAGAACAACATATCACTTGGTCGACATCCCTGTAAACACTTTCAGGCAGTCGTTTCTCCTTACAAGTAGGATCTTATGATCCACATCAAGCTGTTTAGGGTAACTTACGATATCAAGTTGTTCATGGAGCTAACAATCCACATCAAGCTATTTAAGGTAACTTATGGTATCAGATGACCATCATCTATTTCTAGGACCTCTTTCATTCTCATCACTGTCTCAACATAGTAGTACAGCCTCCAAAGACTCTTTATCCTGCCAAATGCATCCATGAAATTGTCATATACAACAAGCTTAAAGAAAATCAGAGAACAGAAGGCATGTTAACAAAGACTCTCAAAAAATCACAAAAAAAAGGTAATTTTAATGAGGTCATAATTGAAATGTTAAAACAAGATGGAAAAAGAAATTTAAAGGCCAAGAATAAGATTGGTGCTTATGCAGAACTGCAAATTGAAGAGACTCATGCCAGTCTTAGAAGTACAAAGTTTTGGGTTGAGCTCGGTGCTATCCCAAAATGACTAATCACTTAGGTGGTCTATTGCTCAACCTCATAACCCAATCACTACTCTTTAAGATTTCTCGGCGTGGGACTTTTTTCCCACTTCGCACAAAATAACAAAATGATGAGGGCAATCAGAATAAAGCAGAACTGGACCCACTTGATTAACTACAAATCGGTCATTGAATTGGAAGAGTTATCTTTTTTTATCCCATCAAATTCGGCGGGTCAACCATATATGCAAAGGCAACAATGCACAGAGAAATACATAAAGTAAATACTCCATTAGAGCATCAAAGACACATAGAGCATACAACACAAAGGAATGTGAACAGAGGCCGAAATATTCAGTTTAAAATTTTTAAGTTTGCGACCATTTTATTGACCAAGACGAGTAACTTACTCGTATGCCAAAAAAGAAAAAGAAAAAAAACAATAACAAAAAGTAAGTAAAAATTAAAAGAACATATTATTCTCTAAAACAGAGACAGTTATCATTATTACATAAGAAGACAAATATTACAATTGATATGTTTTTCACCAAAACCCAAATACAATAGGTTACACATCCTTCTCTTGGTATACGAAGGAAGTAAACATCTTTTCCCAATGACAACACCACTTACAACTCTTTTAGGCTATTCTATAAAAGCAGGCACAACATAGAATCAAAACTATGACAATGGAACTATCTATAGATGGTACTACAAAATTACCTGAAATTTCTGATCAAGGACATAAAAGCTCAAGCTGTGTGGACTCTCCTGTTCAAATGACTATTCTCTAGAAGCTGCAATATTACTGTCTTTCCAAGTCATAGCCAGCCGCCATCTTCATACATTGTGTTTGGCTTATTAAAAGTTCAAGAACCAGTAGCATTCAGCATATAGTGAATATTCACAGGTTCGAGTCTCTTTCTGCAAGTCCTGGACAGGAACCATCATCAAAAGAAATCTTCTATAGAGCTATGAATCAAATCTTGAATGGATACAAGACTTTCTTAAGGATAGATTCTTAATGACGCTTCAAAACTGAATATCTAGAACCAATCACAAAGCATCTTGCAAACCACTTTACCACACACTGCTAGGCACCTCGCAATTGCTTGTTTGTTTTTTCAATTCTTCACTTGATCCTAAATCTATGTTAACAGTATTACGTGGCAGAAATTTATGAGTCTACACATTAGATGATGGGTTGCTCATCCTGTCAGCTAGTTCCTGGATAGAGTGGGATGTGCTCCGTCGCATCTTATCTGCAAGGATATAAATCATATCCTGTGATCCAAAGTGTAAAAGACGGTCTCTCAACAAGTCACAAGTACAAGAATAAGGTGGTATCCCTTCATCAACCATCATCTCAAAGTATTTACAAGCATCTCCCATTCGACCTTTCTTCTTACAAAGACCATGGATCATGACAGTATACGTCGTTACAGAAGGATAAAAGCCCATATCCTCCATGCCATTCCAAACTTCCATTGCTCGATCTACACGTCCTACTTCAATAAGCATTTTAAGTAGCATATTATAAGTATGGCGATCTGGTCGGCAAGAATCTCTCTTCATTCTACCAAGGAGCCCAAGGGCCCTATTGACCTCCCGCATATTGCAATGAGTAGCTAGGATTGCATTATAGCTCCACGCATCAGGGATCAAACCTCCCTCCATCATCTCGTCCAGAAGCTTGTATGCATCATCTATCCCACTGTTGTTACATAACAGTTTGATAATAGAATTGTAGGTGAATACGTTAGAAACCAAACTATACCTTCTCATCCTATCAAGGATCCTCATGGCAGAATGAACATCATTTTCTCTACAAGAAACATGAATGAAGATGGAATAAGTGCAAGCATTGGCCTCAAGACCATGGGAACGCATTTTCTGTAACAGCCTATAAGCCTCATCCACCATTCCTCCTTTGCAAAGAGATGCCATCAACGTGTTATATGCAATCACATCTACAGGACATTTTTGCAGGAGCATTTCCTCATACAACTTCAATGCTTCAGAAGGAGTTTCAGAATCACCCCATCCCTTCATGAGTATGCTATAAGTCTTTGGACCAACAACAAATTCCAGCTTCGCTCTATCAAAGAAGTCCTGTGCATGGGTCACAAGGCTATTCTTACAGAGATAAGACAGCAAAACTTCAAGATCTTCTATGCTCTGTTCTAAACCAAACTCAGTCATCCTCTTGAAAGCATTTATGGCATCAGCTGGCAATTTCGCCTTACAGTATGCCTGGAAGATAACCCAGAAGATTTTCTGGTTAATCTCAATTCTTCCCTCTCTCATTTGTAAAAGAAAATCCCAAACTAAAGGGAACTGCTTGCAGCTGCCCAGTATATCTACCAAAATGTGATAGCTTTCTCTGCTGTGAGAAAAGTTTGACAACTTCTGGGCCCACAGGAAAAACCGATGGCTGGAGACACCAAGATTTCGGCATCTTTTCAAAACTTGTTCCACCATATTGGTCGAAATTTTGCCACAGAACTGATGCAATGCAGATTCTATATCATGATGAGGGCCACGAAAGTCACTTAGGACACGAGAAATCTCATTGACATCTTGCTGAAGATTACAGGGGTCTGAATCTAGTAATGTGGTTCCAGAAAGGAACCTCCATCTAGAAAAGGAACAAATACTTCCGAACTTAGATAATTGGAACATCTGATAAGGATGGGAATGAATGAGAACCTTCAGATTTCCATCTACAGAAAAAAGAATCTTCATAGCCATATTGACTACCGTTGTTGACATTTATGTACACAACTAGTTTTTCATGTGTCATATAGTGTTACCCTTCAGAAGACTTGCAAGTATGAATTTTCAATTGGACTATACTCCAGTGAGGCTGCCTGTTAAGTATCTGTTAAGTAATGCGTTGAAATGAGGCTGCCTGTTAAGTAATAAGTTGAAATGAGTCAAATATCTGTTGAGTTAATTGACCATAGCAAATCTAATAGCAAAGTCAAAATTGGCTACTGATCACACAACAATAAGTTCAACAAAACATGGCACATCCCAGTGTCACAAAAACTAGATTGACCCCTGAACTAGTGGAATGGCTAACTGCAGTTCAATTGAGTTTTAGCCACAGATTGAACTGGGACAACATCACAAAAAGAAACTTATAGAATTAATAAAAAAGAGTAAAAAAAGTCAAAACTACCAAGAAAATGATGAATAAGGAAAAAGGAACCAGCCATACAGAACCATTTTTGGGTGATAATAAAATTCTATATATTTAAAAAAATTCACAGATAAAAGTTTCAACTTTTCTTTTATGAAAATGAGAATTTATTAGGAGAGAAGCTTTGGAGGGCAAAAATTGTACAAACAACTAAAATTATTAATAAAAAAAATAAAAATAAAAATGCATGAACCCTACAAAAGAGAAACTACATCCAAAAGAAACAAAAAACAAGGAAAACTAAGGTGGCAGGGTCAAGAGCTTCCAATTCATAATAAAAAAATCATGATTTAAAAAAAAAAGGTGTTGCTGGAGGATCCCGTCGCCCACAAGAGAATCAGCCAGGGACTAGAACCAATCACTGCACAAGAATATTTAACCCTATCTGACCACCAACTCAAGCTAAAAGAATACCAATCACTGAGATCATTAAATTTGATTCAAATCACAAATATCAACAAATTTTTACATTCTTAATTTCATGTCCCTAGATGTCGAAGTTTCCCATCAAGCTGCCAGCGCCCCCACTTAAAAAAAGAAAAAAAGAAACTCACGAATCTGAGATGGCATAAGAGAAGAAATAGAAATGTCCATTGTTGCAAAGAAGAACAAGAAATAGATGAGAGAGTTCATTTGGGATGACAGGACTGTATTTACATCAAAAGACCCTATGCATGACAAGAGTTTGATAGCAAACAGAAAGTGAACATAATACAAAGTTAGACACTAAACATGCAGAATTTTCTTTTATTTTTTATAATGGCAACCTAGACTCTCAGAGGCCACTCCAGATGGTTCTACTATAAACAACTGAGAACTGGACATGTTGTCCAGTTTTTACTCTTACTCGGTTACCCTGATATTAAGGCTTTAAAAATCGGGAAGGGATCCAGTTCTTCCAGTCTCTTTTTTTTTTTTTCTTCCAACTAAGCCCAATAAAATTGAAAACTTATATGCAAGTCAGTACTTTGACAGTGGATTGAAACAGAAAAGGAAATAAAAAATTCAACACTAGACATATAAAATGCTCCTTTAATTTTGATCAGAGTATTGAATTGAACAGTCCAAGTGACCCTTAATCGCTTTAAATGACTCTACTCTAAAACTGCATGAACTGGCCTAGTCACCTGGTTTCTATTCTTCCCTTGGTTTTAGGGCTTCAAACATAAGAAAAAAATCTCATTCCAGTCAAATCTGGTCCAACTGACTAAGCCAGTCCAGGTTTTAGCATGCTGATCCTAACAACATCACAAGTCAAATGTTTGACCACACATTGAAACAGAAAAGCAATTTTGTTTAGGACAGTGACCAGGCAGTCCAAGTGAACCAGATGGTTTGAATGAGTCTATGATAAAAGGGCACGAACCAGGCCTGGTCCTGCTGTTTACTTTTGCTACCATTTTACAGCCTAAAAAATTGGACAAGGATCCAGTTCTGACTAAAACCAGTTCAACCAGCAGTCCAGTTCATTTTTCACGACACTGATCCTATCAAAATTGAAAGCTTCAATTTTCTAGTCAAGCATTCATAATGAATTGAAACAAAAATGCAAGCAGACTAGAAAGTTCTATACCGAACATATGAAATCCTGTTTAAAAATTGGCAAGGGTTCTGGTTCTGGTTTTTACAATGCTGTCCCATTCTCCTTGAAGCAGAAACATGTAACTACGTTTTTTAGGTTAGAATTGAAGATGCACAACAATATGATAGATGATTCCACACTGAATATAAACAAAATACAAAGTAGTTAACAATTTCACACTAAATAGAACAAAACATAAAAGAGTGAACAATCATCTTTTGCCACTGGTTTGAATGTTCATTATATTTTAAATTCACCTTGGGCACACAAACGAGTTCCACACCACATCCATTTTTCAAAGTAAACAAAACAAAGAAAACCTACTTGAACTGCATTGAAGTAGAACCTTCTGAATGTGGGAACATTGATGCTCTAAAGCTAACAATTTGTTCTTCTTAATAAGTAGGTAGCACCATTTTCTTAAAATGATCAAATAAAGGAAGATTAGCTTTTTGACAGTACACTTGAATATCTGCTAGGATCCATTCCCAGAAAAAATCTGTCAGGATTGGAAACTTTTATCCCCAAATAAAATGCAATCACCTACCAGATAGAGAAGCAATAGTTAGAGGTATGATAACCACCCCTGCCAACAAGAATGAAGACAACATCATTTCTCATGATTCTTCAGAGCCACAAATTGTCAACCACAGAAGGTACAGAGGAAAACAAGATATTACATATTTTATGGTCAGACGAGTGGCAAAAAGGGAATACTTTGGAAGAGAGCTTTCAGCTATATCAAAGCAAGTGAAACCAAGAATAAGTAGTCAGACATAATGCAATAAAAGTTCATGAGAAGCACTGCATGAATGTTCTCCATTTACACTGGATTACTTCCTTTCATAACACATGTAGACCTGAATTGGTGATCAACCCCTAGATAACATAGCTACAATCAAACAAACACCATTAACACCAAATTTCACCATATTTATAAGTAACGGAGAGTCATGACTAAAATCAGACTTTTGGAAGCTCTTTCAAAAACAGCATCCACTAATCAAACTTTCGAACCATGCAAACAAGTCTCGGATTTCCGCCTTAGCTTTTCTTTTACATTGGTCTTATCTTACTTAAAGGACTCCAATCCTTATACCAAATGTTTACATTTCTCCAGACTAAACAAAAGAGCAACAATAAATCAAAAGTCATTTGAAACCAAACCTGCCCATATTAAAACGTAAAAAATAATGAATTCCGAAAGTGTTTTGGCAACAAAAGAGCATTTGATATTAAATATTGAATGCTTTTTTTCCGCAGCAAATAGAACAATAAACCTATGACGCTAGAAGCTAAACGCCGTTAGACAACAAATACAGGTGCATTTGGCAGCCAAGACACTTCTTTTCCTGCACTTAACGCTTACCTGGGACTCCGGTCCCGAGTTCAAGACCACACGCAGCGGAGTAGCGGCGTTCGTGACCGACCCAGCTGCCGCACGCCTCTAGCAATTTTCTCCTCCCCAAAAAAGTAAGGACACCGGACCCGTCTTCAGGGAAATGCAATAATGGCTAAAGGGACTCACTGAGGAGTAAACGCTTTCCGGTAACTGCTCTTGAATCCAAAGACAATACCTCTTATGGGAAAAACTGAAGAGGGGTTTTTGATCGCAACGTGCTCAGTGTCTCAAGAACGGATTCGGAGGCAATCTTCTTCCTCCATTTTATGGTAGGGACACGACCGTGTGAGAAAATATGTTTGATGCGGTTTCGGATTGGATTGTTCGCATTCAGAACTCCTGTGAAGTTAGACGGGAGAAAAAAAAATCAAATTATAGATTTATGTTTCGTATGTTATATTTATATAATTACATTTAATTTATTTTGTACATAAACCAATATAGATAGTAATTTTTAATTATTAAAGATAAAAGAATGTGAAGAGTTTCATCTTTTCATCAAAGATGAACTATTAAATAAATATTCAATATCTGAAATTCAAATAACTAATTAAAATAGTTTTAATTTAACCAAAATAATGAAAAATAAAAATTTTAAATTTTTTTTGAGAGAAAGGATAATATATTCAATTTTCC
The DNA here is from genome assembly GCF_029961685.1 of Aristolochia californica. Taxonomy (NCBI): domain Eukaryota; kingdom Viridiplantae; phylum Streptophyta; class Magnoliopsida; order Piperales; family Aristolochiaceae; genus Aristolochia; species Aristolochia californica. Next base: position 60,900,680 of record NW_027181770.1, read on the forward strand.
TTGCTTATCCAATATTTCCTTAATTTTGGCTAAATTATAGGTGAATATGAAATAAAAATATTATCTCATAATAAATTGGATTTTTTTAATATTATTTAAATGGAACCAAAATCAGTTTTTAAAATGGTTAAATATGGTTTTTTTACATTGTACTGTTATGTTATATGTTTAAATTTTTTAATAATTTATATAGTTTTATTTTGTTTATTATTTTATTATCTACACCCATAATTATCCAATTATGATAACTTAAATGTATTATATTTCAATGTTTTATTAACCTATTGATCTGATTATCCATGAATAATTTGGTAAATAGATACTTAAATAAAACTAAAATGTTTAATTCAATTTTCAGCGTGTAATCTCATTTACATCCAGCAATTCTACATCCCCATAACTCTATTTAGTGATTCCACTCTTCCATCCCTTTCACCTGAATGTCACAACCAGATCATCGTGAAAAGAGTAAATATTTACAGAGCAGTTAAATAGAACAAAAAGAAAAACAAAGCTATAGGTTTGTTTTTTAACCACTAAACAGACAGAACCCTTGTAACAGAGGCAAAGAAGCTACAGTGTTTCCCAGTCAATCTCTCAGTTGAGATTCACGGCTGGTCAATGGAACATATCGGACAGATGTTTCTGTGTGGACAGAGATAGACCCATCAGGCTTCTTGTCAACAACCTTCAAATCCTGAAACAGGGTTCCCACCGGGATCACCATCCTGCCTCCTGGCTTTAACTGGTCGATCAGAGGTTGAGGGATTTGAGAAGCAGCAGCCCCTACATGAATTGCATCATATGGTGCAAATTCCGGCCAGCCCTGTCTTCCATCTGCAGTCATGAAAACCATGCTCATAGAATTCTCACAGTCGGATAAAGATAAAAGAGTTGTCAAGAAAGTAAACAGCATTAGCTTATCACCTTCTTGACGACTCTGTTCAGGAATCCCTATTTGACAAGGGGTCTATCCAAGGCTCTATTCGGATCAAATTGGGGACTTTGACTGGTATCCTCATGCCCCCCTAAATCAACTCACTTTCACTAACTACACACTAATTTCTACTCCCAGAAGAAAGAATGTGGAGCTGCTACAGGACCTACCTCCCACATGGATGGAGAGTGAACCTTCCTTCAACAACGGTGCTGCCACACTTCTTTTAATATTCTCTATGGATGTAGCAACCAGTTCAGGGATGTGTTCTACACCAACAGCACGCCCTTCCGGTCCAACCATAAGAGCAAAGCATGCAGTCAGATATCCCGTGCCTTCATAGTCACCACATACAAGCGCATAATAGTCAGTAAAGCCTAACGAAAAATGAAACTTAGTTCAAAAAGGTTTAGAATGCACTCTCATACAGTAATTACCAACACTATGGCAAGTAGGTATCAGCTACCTTGATGGTTACAAAGTGTTCTATGGAAGACAAATAAATTGAGCTCTAGGTGAAGCACAAGGTAGGCTCAATGGATAACTCAGTGGTCAGAACCGGATTTAAATGAATACAGATTTCGAAAGGCAAGTGGGTCTCTAAGCACTAAGCTCACTGATTCAGAACGAAGAGGTAATGAAAACGCAATTTTGCAGCTGATACACTTTTTGTTTTTTGGATGTTAGCTAGAGAACGCCCAAGCCAATTACTGTGACAGAAAAGGTAAGCACCCAAGATAAAAGCATCATGTCTTGCATGCTTGCCTCAGAAGCTATTCTCCTAGCAAATGCAAATGGCTACATCATTTTAATAACCCAAAAAAAAAATCCTCTTTAAACAGAAGCTACCAATGAACCAAATAATCTAGTCAAAGTTTTCTGTCTTCAGCCAATACTAAGAGATATTAACTTCGAGCAATGCCTGTGGACAACTGATTATAATCTCACTGCAAATCCTCTGAAACAATGAATGAACAGAAGAAAACCAAGAGATCTAAAACAAATTTGTTTGAATGGTTACTCATACTTATATCATAATACTTGATGACTCCATACACCATACTGGACAAGTCATCACAACACGGAGTTGCACATGAATAAAATTAGACAGAAGTGAAGAAAATGAAGAAGTGAAATAATACCATGAGATGCCAATACAAACCTGAACCAATGTCTAATGCATGCATGCCTGGCTGCAAATGGTCCTCCAACAGCTCGAGGCACATGGCATGCATATGAGGTGCAGATATAGTGGCATTGTAACCAATTTGCATTGGACTGTCAATATATGCCGGAGTCCCATCTGGAACAAATATTCCCCTGTCAACAGTGTCCATTACTTCAGCCACTTTTGAGGACTTGATCACACCATATTGCTGCAAATGCTCCACAAGTGCTTTATTCTTATTGATACCATCTTTAGACCAGAATCGCTGCAAAGCCATAACACAATGAGTAAAAAAATGCTCCCAAGAGAAACGTATATGCAGCTTATTCTTTATTTGTAATTGATAAAGGAATGTCTGATTCAAAAAAGAACAGAGATAAGGCCAAAACCAACAATGAAATCTAAAGACAAGAAATACAAGTTAGATATCCAAATGCAGGGTAGATAATTCATCTTATCCATAATAATAAAGGATTTCAACAAAGTTCCCCTGACACATACATTGTCAATGCAATTTAAGTGAAGAAGGGAGAACAAAAATTAACAAAAGAGGCTCCAGCACCGCCACTCCTCAAAACTCCATGTGTTAAGTACAAGATCTTCCAAACATAAACTAACTATTTCGAAACAGGATTTTCCACGATCCCATTCCCCCATTAATCACATTATCAAACGACTCTTGACACTTGATACCGACTCCTTTAGAAGCTAACATATGCTAGATTCACAGTCACAAGTGATAAATCTCCATAGTAGGATATTACGCACACAAGTGACCCACTCCAACAAGAGTTCAGAAATCCACGCACACAAAATCACATCCGGTTCACTTAAATAGAATCCCTAAATTTTCTACTGCAAAGCCCAAACCAATTAACGCACTGACTACCTTGTATTGCAGTGCTCGACCACATTACGAAGTGGGATCTTTCCACACAACAACAATCCAACAATTCCATCCAATCCGATGAAAAAAGACCCAGAAAAGTAGAAAGAAGCGAGATGTTTTGGAACGATCAAAACGAAGATCATTTTTTTCGAAATTAAAAAGACTTACGCGGAAAAAGCGAAATAACGGGCGGTAGAAGCGAAGTACCTCCATGCTCAGAAACCGGCGAATTCCGGCGCAAGGCCTGGGGTCGGGAGGGCAACGGTGGGAGGAAGCTCCGGCGGAGAGTGGCGAGCGACGAAGGACAGAGCCGGTGAGGATGTGTCTTAACGGCGTTTGGTAGCGGCAACCATACGCAACAACTGTTGATGACATCTCCCTTTAAAAACAAAAAAAGGTATTTTTACAGCATGTTCTCCATTTCTGGAGGACCGCGCTTGCCGCTTCCCTCCTTCCTACGGTCTGGAGTGTCTTCTATCTTCCGAAACGTGGTCAAGTTCGTCCGATTACGTGGGCCCATGATCAGGGTGGCAGGAAATACACTTTAATGGAAAAATTAGAAATTGTTTTCATTCCCTTAAAATTATAAATTAAATTTCCAAAAATCATTATTAGCTCCTTGACTTGATTAGTTGATTTAAGGGGATGGGTCGCATCCGGTTGAGTCAAACTAGAACCTGCATATGTTCGAACTCAAACTCCCAGTCGAGCTGAACCTCGAACCTAAAATTAGAATTAAGCTCGAGCCCAAAATTTTTAACTTTCAAAAATAAATTAAAATTAAAAGTAAAAGTAAAATATTGTGATGACTTTAGTACTATTGAATCTGCAAAGTATCAAAGAGGAGTCCAAAACTTTGTAATGGAACATATTAATGTATAATAACTAACATAATAAATATAAAAGACATAGTAAACACCTCTATCAATAGTGTTTATTCTATTAACAAACAACAACATTAGATATTAAGGAACCCAAAAGGGTTGAACAATCAATCGTCTTTGAGGTTCGAGTTAAATAAGAATAACTATTAACCAACTAATGAGGGAATTGACGAGAACAATTAGAATAAAAGGTATTTTCGTAAAAAAATTATGCTAACGAGTCAACTCACGAATTAACAAGCCGAGCTTAGAAAACTTTGAGTTTGGCTTGTTATACTTAACGAATCTTATTTCAAGTGAGCTCAAGTAAAATCTGAAATGAATTGAACTTTTTTCTGAGGCAAGCTCAAACAATTTGCAAACCTGTTTAGGTTGTTGCCACCTTCAAAATCTTATTCAAACTTTTTTTCCAAGCAAAAAGAACCAACCGAAAGGGTAACACCGGAGGATGCAGAAACCCCCCGGTCATGAACTGAAAGTAGAACTGAACGTCCGAGAACTGAAATTGGATATCCGAATCCAAACATCCGATGAACCAAAACTGTTTGTGATAGTCCTCTTCCTCCTACTAGGATTAGGATTAGATTCTACAACGATTTCTTTTCTGTTTTACATAGAACAAAGACTCATAACTCCCTTCATGTTCATTTTGAAGATCACTCGCAACATTCTCTTCCTCTCTCTCTATAATTGCTTCTGATTCCCTGATCCGCGTAGTCGCTGATCATATATCTGTCGTTCCCACCACCTCAATTACTGGCGACGTCAACATGATGTTCTTCGTCCCCCATACACGTTCCCCAGACATATCCCAACTATCCCAGCTGACTGCGGACTAATTAGGCACCTTCAGAGTAGACAAGTCCTTCATGGTGCACCGTGAGATTTTGTTTTCTCCGGTTTTCAGGTGCTGCTACGTCCGCTCCATTCTTTTTTTGTTTGACTTCTGCGTTGAAGTATACTTCGGCCCTCTTCAGCAGTTCGTCTCTTGAGAGTAAAACCTCGTGGCATGGACAGGCGACATTCATATAGTAGTTGACGAGAGGATTGTTGGAGTGACGCCGACGCTGATCAGTCATAATCAGCCGGCGGATTCTTCTTTCGTGATGGAAGCCTTCCTCCAGAGGTTGAAGACGAAGGGAGAGGATGAGGTGGGTGAGGGAAATATTTGCCCCGTTTGCATAGATGAGTTGAAAGGAGCTCAGGTGGTAGTGGCGTTGCCATGCTTGCACCTCTTTCACAGACAGTGTATCTACCTGGTTCACTAAGAGTCTCACTTGCTCTCTCTGCAGATACAATATTTTTCAAAATCATCCTTGATTATACAAGATTTTAAGTGTAAGTATAAGTATTAGACTGAAAGCTATTGAGAAATGTATGTAGGCAATATGGTTTATTTACTGAATTTTCTTTTCGTTTGTTTATATGAAATGCTCGTTTCAATTGCCATTACAGAAACTTTAAATCAGTTAACTTTGAATCGGGAGATTTCAAATCCATATTTGTCACACACTCACAGACTAGCATCTAGGAGCCATTTGCCTGTGCATTCTCGGCCTGAGTCTTTAACAATTGTTTGGACGGGCTACAAATTTACTGGAATGCCGCATAAATTTTCAGTGACATATTGATTGTGTTATTTTCATTTTCAGCAGGTTGGAACATAAAGTCCAAAGAAACGAAGAAGATGATCACGTCTCTTATAATAAAGAGAGACGAAGGCAAAAGCGTGGGCAACCAGTGATAACTTAAAATTACATTTTGATAAGGGCTGTATGATTAATTCACTAACTCAAAAGTGTTAAGATGTGATTCAGGGATTTACCACCAGGACTCATAATACCTTCAACGAAGCAACTCCATCTTATGACCTCACTTATGAACTGCTTTCATGGTTTTCGTATAAAGGTCTCTCAAGAATTTGCCGCAGATATTCCAGCTGCTCATGTTCACCTTGAAGCTCCTCCCACTGTGGAGATTAAATAAAAAATATAAATATATAAATTACTTTTCTCATAAACATATAATTGTCTACTTGTAGGTTCATTCATGCAATTTCTTGAAGCTAACACAACAATATTGGAGGGTAATAATTTAAAGAATGAATTGAAAGGGGATTTGAGTATGAACGCGTAAGGAAGCTTAATTTGCCCTGCATCTCAAGTACTGCAGATTGCAAAAGATCAATCTCCACATGTATTCTCTGCCATGAAGATTTTCATTGGATGCCCTTTCTTGATAATTAACTTTTGTTCAGTAAAGAGTCACAGTTAGCAAGTTAATCCAACCTGAACCAGGTCTTGCCAACAGTTTCTTTGTTTCAATTCTGAACAACATTGTTACAATGTGGAAAGCTAAAGTTTAAACTCTATCAAGCCTTTCAGTATCTATAGATTGCACATATCGTGATCAACTATGTCTTTCATTTTCTACTTTCCCCTTTTTCTTTACATTCAAAGACGAATTTATTCAATCAAAGTAAAGCAAAAGAAATTCTTTAAAAAAATTTAAATTCACAGAATTTAGCTGCACCGAAAAGAATTTTCATGTTCATATCCCAATACGATGAAAAATCACTATGATAAGTTAAAAGCTTCTCAAAATTGCATTTATTAAGGAAAAAAAAGAAAAGAAATCAGACCTAAAGTCCATGTAAGTTAGGGGGACACATTTTCGAGTCTATATGATAGATGTAAATTTAATAAACAGGTCCTCCTTGGGCTAAAATGGACTTAGGCTCAACCTCCTTTCCCCCAGAGTTACATTACCTAATGAATTTATTCATTGTCATTGTTGCTCATTATCATCATCTTTGTTATGTTCAAGATCTGAATGACCAAATCCTACATGATAAAAAGAATGTACTGAGACAGCTTGGTGTTTTACTCTACAAGCGCATAAATAATTTACATAAAAAAATCAGGCGATAAAATTGAAACAAGCCTCTTTAGGTAATGTATCCTTATTTGCACAAGTTGCTTAATGCAGACATAGTATCATACTGGAAATCCTTCTAATATCACCCAACACTATGATGAGTCATAGGAATCTAACTCTGGGCTCATAACAGTGGATGAGCCTGTTGAGAATCTGTTGATGATTGAGAAATTTACTAAACCATGTCACATGGAAAATGATGAGGATTTATCACATCTTAAGTAAACGACTGACCTTTTGATGAACGACAGAAACCACATTCCAACCAGCAGCAGTAATGTAGCGACGCTTCAGCATAGTGTGCCCTAGAGGGGTCCCTAGAAACAAGCAGAATTGGTTCATTACTTGATGATCCATAAAATATTCTAGAATTTCATTCTATGAATTTGCAAAAAAAAAAAATTAAATGTAAGTTGCAAATCTATAAGAAGCAGATAGAAACACACCTAAGTTTCGTGAAAAATGAGTTGGGCCATCAATTTCCAGAGCAATCTTTCGATCTATCAATGCTGCATCCAAAGCATATCCATCAACTAAATACTCTCGAACCCACTCCTGGCCCATGCTAACAAGAAGACGTGCAACTTCCTTTTGAAAGGAAGAAGTTGTTTTCTGATTAAACCTCTTAGTTTTCCCAGCATATGCAATTTTTTTCTCAAGATCACCAGTAACAGATAATCCAAGGTATGGGTACTCTAGCTTCAAGGACTGGTTGGCAAGTCGAACCTGTGAAGCAAACATAATATCCTGCCTGAACTCTTCTGAAATGCTGTGCTCCTCAAAATTGCACAAAGTTGTCCAAACATGAGAAAAAAAGGGTCGTTCCATTTGCCCCAAAACAGCATAGGACCATGCCAGACTTCCCAGCTGATCCCTACCGAAATCAAGTGTTGGGCCTTGCAAGGGCACATCCAAAAGAAGATCTTCAATGTTTTCTATCTCTTTTTCCTCATACTCTTCAGAAGAATCCTCAAGAGGAGTTGAAAGAGTCCCTATGTCATAACTGACATCAACCATATCTTTAAGAGCCTCATCTAGTGCATCAAGCAAGTGGTTTGCATTCTCATTTAGAGAAGCAAAAGCCCACAAAACTTGAGTGAGTTCTTGCTCGTTAAACTTCTGAATTATTGCTGATGCTCTCTTTGATAACTCTGAGAAAAGGCCAGGAGCAGAATGCCTCATGGAGGCAAAAGCGCCAGCAACATTGGCCACATTCTGTGCATTAAATTCCACAGCTTTGGTCTCAGCAACGTCAGCAATTCTATCCATCTCTGACAAATAAAGAAGCTCACCACCTATCTTAGACAGGGCCCATGCAATATTTGATAATCCTTGAGGAGAGCAGTCAGGTAAAGCTGCCATTGCAACACCGACAAGCATTGACATTTCTCTTTGACGAGCGAGAGCTAGTCTGTGAGTCCTCATCATAGACACTTTCTCCATATTCTTGGCGATTCTATGAAGTGCAGTAGCAAGATTTAAAGGAGTAAGAGGAGATGGGCTCAATCCCTTTCCGACGGCTGAAATCATGTCAGCCACTCCCTCTAGCACTTCACCTGCAGTTTGGGCTTCTACTATCTCTCTGTTTAGTGAAACCTCTTGTTTCCGATTAGTGACTCCTGAGAACTCAGACAGTTTTTGTATGAAAGCCTCTCTATTTTGCCCTTTCATTTCTTCAAACACACCCTCTCCCATCAAACCCACATTGTGTCTGAGTTGACTAATATCCTTTATCTCTTCTTCACCTTCTTCGGAGTCATAGTCAGAATCATTCAAACTGTTCCTTTTTTTATTTGTCTCCGCTTTGATACTCTTTTTATTCTTCCTCTTTTTCTTTTTAGCCGCCACCAGATTTTCCATGACAGGAGTTAGGCCACGAGCTTCAATAGAATGCAATGCAACTTTTCTTGCTGTCACACACCAATCCATCCCCTCCGTATCCTCGAGCAATTTTGATATTGATTTTTGACGGTTTTTCTTCTTTGCAGGCTTGAAACCAAATGGATCTATCTCACCCAGAAACTCTTGTTCCCAATCTGTATCAAGGTCTTCTTGTTCTTCAACCCCTTTCACTCCAACTGCAACATTTCTACTTGTACCTATACAAATTCTTTGTAGTCTCTTACTGAAACAAAACTCGACTTCCCCGTCACAAAAGCCAGTCCTTGATTTCATCATGAGAAATCTTCGCACTGATTTTTCAGTCATATTGATCGGCTGCAAGCATCTCTGAACTGAAAATGTACTGAAAATCCCTTCCATTTCGCTCAGAAGTAACTAAACACTGGAAATAGCTGTAAGGGTCGTCCTCAATTATGAAATTGACAAAATTACCTTCTCCTTCAACTGATAGAGAACTCAAAAAACCGAGAAAACAATACCCGCGAAGGGTAACTCCGTCGTGGATGTCACACTTCTCCCACAATACAATAAGCTGTTTATCTTCGTTTTCATTGGGAGTTTCAATGAAAAGGGTGCTTCTACTCTTTATCTTGTCGAATTGTGGATAAATTCTTGTCACTCACTTGCTTGTCACTTCATTAGAAGAAGAGGGAGCTTCTACTCTTTATCTTGTCGAATTGTGGATAAATTCTTGTCACTCTCTTGTTTGTTACTTCATTAATTATAGCCACCACCATCCTTCTTACCTTATATGTACGTACACCGTATATTGGGTAGTACGTACCTCATACATGTGGGCCATAATGCCCATACGTGTTAAAGTTTGTTGATACGTATAGGATTTGTTTTATGGAAACCCTTTACCTACGGGATTTCCTTAAACAAGTACAAGACGAATCTAACTCGTATTTATATTCTTCCTCTCATGTTCTGCCACGTGATTGCTTCCTTCTCCGCCGCTTCTCTGTAAGAGAAAGACGTATAAAAGCTCGTCTTTCGACAGCACACTCGCTCTCTCAGTCATGCCGGCCACTTCCTGGTACACCACCGCCAGCCTGCAAAGCAACGCTTCTCTTCAGACGCTCCCCTCCGTCCCTCCGTTGCACGAACTCCCTGTTAATGTAAAACCGTCTCTGTCCCATCTCCTCCTCTCTTCGTTCTGCCCGGACCGCTCACAAGTTACCTCCGTCGCCCTCTCGCCGGGTCTGCTCTACTCTGCCTCCGGTAACCGAATCCGCGTGAGGGACTTTTCCACTCTTACCCAGATCGACGCGTTTAACTTCTCCGGCGATGGGTCCGTGAAATCACTCGTCTTCTCCGACGGGAGAATCTTCACCGCCCACCAGGACTGTAAGATCCGCGTCTGGGAGTTCGACACCCACCACCGCCGGCGACACCGTCACGTCGCGTCGTTACCCACCTTCAAAGACCGGCTTCTCCGTTCGCTTTTGTCCAAAAACTACGTCCCGGTGAGACGACACAAGAAGCGGTTGTGGGTCGAGCACGCAGACACCGTCTCCGCCCTGGCCGTCTGCGACGGCCTCCTGTACTCAGTCTCCTGGGATAAAACGCTGAAGATTTGGCGCACTTCTGACCTGCAATGCCTGCAGTCCATTACCGGCCACGAAGATGCGATCAACGCGGTGGCGGTCGCCGGCGACGGCACCGTTTACACGGGTTCCGCAGACAGCCGGATTCGCGTGTGGGCGAGGGAGAAGGGAGAGAAGAAGTATACCTTGAGGGCGACGTTGGAGAAGCACAAGTCTGCAGTGAACGCCCTCGCTCTCGGCGGCGACGGCGCCGTTCTCTACTCCGGCGCCTGCGACCGCTCGATCCTGGTGTGGGAGAGTGAGGAGAGTGCTGGGCACATGACTCTGGCCAGGGAGCTGCCATGCCATAGTGGGGCCATCCTCTGCTTGATCAACGTCGACGATTTATTGTTCAGTGGGTCAGCTGATCGAACGGTGAGGATTTGGCAGAGAGGAATCGACGGTCAATATGCTTGTTTGGGTAAGCTCGAGGGCCATGCCAAGGCCGTCAAGTCGTTAGGAGCCGTTTGTGACGGATCAGGATCCGGGTATACGGTATGTAGCGGGAGTTTGGACGGGGAGATTAGGGTCTGGAAGGTATGGGTTTCTTCGGGTCTCAGAGGGTCCGATTCTGAACCGGATTTGGATCATTTACATGGGAAGGTCCAATAATAATTTTTTCCTTTAATTTTTATTATTTTTATTTTTTAAAAGGGTCATTGGTTTTGTGAAATAAGAAAAGGCACAAAATATCAATAGCTAAAAAAAATATATAACAACAATTTTTTCCTTAAAACTTGATATTATGCCTACAAAAAGAGAGAAGGCTTCCTTCCAATTCACTTATGATCTTATAAAGTCAAACAAATAGAATCAACCTTATGAATGATCGTTGCCTCATATACAATGAGAGAGAGAGATAAATAGATAGATAGATAGACAAACAGATAGAATCAACCTTATGAATGGTCGTTACCTCATATATAGACAGACCGACAGATAAATAGATAGAGAAATAGATAGATAGATAAACAAACATAGATGAATAAATAAATATATAAATACATCGGATTTCAATGTAGAATAACATGATAAGAGTTTCTTCTATAAAGTTCTTCTACTAAATAATATCTTATGCATGAAAAGAACAATGATCATTAAACATGTCTTAATGAAGAAGACAAGTGTGCATGGATCATGGGAATAAAATAAAATACTTCACTTGAGTACTTGCTTCCAAGTTCTCTATCTTGAGCATTGAATCAAACAAGTTACTAGTTAATAAGGTACATACAATTAAATGGTTTTGTTTCCACTATTTGTTACTAATCTACTTTGAATTTTGAAGCTCCTTTGGGAATCAAATAGTAATTAATGAATAAAAACTTTTATTTGTCTTTTGTGCTTGAACATATAAAGTTGTCTTCGACCTAAGTTAGGCCGAAAGTTTAAGGATATATTTGAAAATCATCAAAAGATCTGCATAAATCAATATATTATTGTCACGGACCATTTAAGAAAAAAACAAAAAACAAACCCCTTACAAGAACCTTCTTCCCCACCTATTTCATCTTTGCGGATGGAGGTGGAGGAGGGGAACGAACCCCAACAAAGGTTTTTCTCAGATGATTGCAGAAGAGAGAGACCAAAAGTAATAGCCAGTAATCACTTTTTCTGCAACAACTTGCCATGTTATTCCTCCAAGACAAATGTAAATATAAACAACTTTAGCTAGAAATCTGCAGCTGCTGTAATATTGCATGGTGTTTCTTTTCCATTGCAGGAGCAAGTTGGCAACTAGGAGCTACTGAAGGAGGAAAAAAGTGCAAGTCTCTTGAAACTCTTTAGTGGTTGGAAATTCTTATCAAATTGTTAATTGCTTGCTATTTTCCTCCTTTTATATTTGATCTCCAAGCAATAAAGCCAACCTATATTTCAAAAAAAAAAAAAAAAACTCATTTAACATGTCACTTGTTCATTCTTAAGCTTCTTTTTGCTAAAAAGGAAGTGCAAGACTACAAAGGAAATAACGGGATGAACCTAAGTCTGCCGACTGAGGCGTTTCCTCAGCTTTCTGTACTTGTGCTTGTTCATTTTCGTCTTTCGCTTCTTCTTCACACTATCAGCCCAGACTGTGTGTGTCCCACTGGGGCTTTCGTCATTGCCCGTGCCCAGCTGGAAGGACCCAGATAGAGGAGTAGGATTCAAATGGTACCCTAAAGAGAAACTGGGATAAAATTGAAACGGCTGACGAGTAGAGAAATTGTCATCATCAAGATAAGTAAGGTGATGATTTGGGTTCTGCATGTATGGATCAGATCCATTTTGGTGAGAGGAAAGAGGAAGTTTAAGCACTGAGGTTGGAGGGTTTCTGATCAAGGTGAAGATTCTCAGAGAAGATGGCTTGTTTACAAGTTTATGGAGGACACTAGCCATTATCACAGACGATTACAAGAGAGTAGCACCAAGTGAAGTTTCGAAAGAGGTAACCGTTTTTTGTTTGCCTTATAAAGCAGCTCAACTATTCTATATTGTATCACCAATTGTAAACAAAGAAATAATATTGACTGACAAAAATAGCTTAGAGATTATCCAATTGGACTGGCTTTTTCAGCGCCACAATTCCTGATGGGATCTAAGACTAGGTGATTTCTTCTGCCTTCAAAGCTCACATCAGAAATACATTACCCTGAAACAACATCCATTACATAGACTCATAAATCAATGGATCATAACTTGACAAGTGCAACTCTTCAAACTATGTCTCATTAGTGTTGGAGGAGGTGGTTCTGAATATGAGATGGTGAGTTCATGTATGGGTATATGGAGTATGCACCTATGTGCATGTATCTGTGAACAATATTCAAAGAAAAAAGAAAAACTAAAAATATTGATGAAATTTTCAGACAATGAAATAACCAACATAAATGGCAATTGACAACTGGTTTGTTGTATTAAACTGTTAATATGACAAGCTAATGTGCACCTATTGGATCATCTTATCAGAAGAGGAAAAAAAGGGAACATAAATGTTATTTATCACACACAAGATCACCCTGGATTACAACATGAAAGCAAAATTAGCTAGGCGAGTTTCACAAAGCATCTCCATGTTTAACTATTCAAAAAAAAAAAAAAAAAAAACTGCTTCTGCGTAGTCATATCTTAGAGATTGTTTGAGCATGTTGGCGCTAGCAATAGAGAAATCATGCATAACACAAGAAACTGAAAAACAATAACAGATCAGAGAAATGGAAAAGCTAAAAATCATAACTTATGACTAGACTGAAAGAGTAATTGTAACCCATTTATCCTAATATGAGATTCTGCTTGTGTACTTCCTACTTTCCCTGGTTCGCTCCCTTGTACTTGAAAGGCTATACATACCCAAATCAAAGGAAAACCACATCTCCAGGCGAATTAAAGAAGACGCAGCGGGAAGACAACAATGCAAAAATATGGGCAAATAACAGACGATTGACGAAGACAAATATTGAATTTTTTACAAAAAAAATAGAGAAATGAACACTATTACCTCCCACAAAGAAATGAAATTCCACGTTGAGAACGAACCAGAGGAAGAAACTGCGAAATCTCGGCCTCGATCAATTGCCGGGGACGGGGGCGGGGAGAGGGAAGAAGAATGCCAAAGGTGAGCCTCAAAGCTCTAGTGCTGCAACTCGGGCCGACGGGACAGCCGTCTTGAGCATAAACCGGGTTCGGCCGGTTCAGCCAAGTATCTTATAGAAGAAAGGTTTAGCATGAGACTCACATTAGAGCAATAATTTTCACTGAAAAAGGACAATAATTTGAGATTTTTTTTTGTTATATTAGAGTAATTTAACTCATTAAAATATTTTATGATGTTATAATTTACGGTAACTAGAACTAAGTCCAAATATCATTCTCTTTATTTGCATTTGTTGAATCATCTCTTAATTAATTAGTTTAATTGAATATAACCCTCTTAGATATCATATTAATAAATATATTTTTAAGTGTTTCATATTTGAATCTTGAGTTTACCCGAAGTTAATTTGGATTAGTAAGAAAACCAAGAACATCTATGAAATTAGATTCTTAAACGTTTTTTTAATTCACCAGGTTTTGGAAACTCGACATAAAAATAGAACAATTTTGAATAAACACAAGAAATTCATATTATCTTATCAGCATCCTCATACAGTTTGAATTTATACAGAAAGATGTTTATAGTCCTTTAATGATAATTCAATATTTAAAAAAATTTAAGACTCAAATTAATAACTTCCTAGGAATTCAGAGCTTGCAAGCAATCCGGCAATGGATTCTCATGCAACTCATAGTTGCCCATCGTGTGATGCTGGGTATGAAACACATCTGTCAATGTTAACTTCTGGAACAAATATAATAACAACACTTCCCAAAGAATTGATCTGAGAAAATTTTCTCTGAAATTAGGACTGGAAAGCCATAGTTGTAGGGCCCCAATCATTTGCTACAAGAACACCTTTCTTCCATCCTTTCACTGATATCATTTTTAACTTCACTTCAATTTCGGCTAGATCCATCAATTCGCATTCATGAAATTTGAAAACCTTCTCTCTACAGAGCTTTTTCAAGAAAAAAATTTCAGCTCCTACTCATTTTATGAAGTTTGAGAATCCACTGAATAGGGTATCTCCCATAATGGCAAAAGCCGCCCAACTATATCATCTTCCATCAAATCCCAGACTAACACTGATTGAAAATCTACCAACCGGGCAGGTAAACGAGAGCTGAGCATGGGGGGAAGAAGGTCTCCATGTTCACCAAGCAAAGATAACAACTCAAATCTTAAGGAACAGTAGAAATTGCTTTGAACAAATAGTATCAATGTCAGCTAATAAAGAAGCTCTAATCTAAACAAATCAAAGCTTTTTTCACAGGAAGATGTAATAACCGGACCTAGGAAGCTTGGAACTGTCTCATACGAGTAAATAAGGTTAACCCACACAGAATGAGAATCCATCAAATTCTATGCGAGCCAAACTCTGCTTAGTTATTTCTGTCTTTTCTAAGAACTCAAGGTAGTGTTCTCTACTACCAATGAACTGGAAATAAAGCACTTGTAGCTTCTTTTCTGTGAATTTGAATTTACAGGTACTCCTGTTAGATGAAAATATAGCAGGATACATCAGATGCAACATGTTTGTACGATTATATTTTTTCTATAACAATTGGTTTTACACAGCAACATTTCATCCTTGAACCACAAATCTTAAAAGAATTTTTGGCGAACATGAGTATGGACTGGCCTCTTGGGAACTAAAAGAAATTTATCTGAATTTCATAGAAGACGCCAAACGTTTAAGAAACTGATCTGAAAATTGAAATTATAGAAACAGTTGATTTTCATTATATTGTATACTTTTGTATAAAATGCTTAAAATATGTGCTATAAAACAAAAGCTATGCCAAAGAGCTACCTTTAAATCTGACAAGAGTAATTCACATTTATCACAGACCAAACGTTGTTGAGACTAAAATTGATAGCCCACACCATTTTGGCTTAATCCTTTGTGGCAGCGGATACGATCATCAGACTAATTGACTGCACATGATTGGACAGATTATGATGTTTTCATTTGGACACTTTCATCAGTTCCCGTTTTCTCGTTAAAGATTAGAACACAAGCAGTTTCAGCGTTTTTCAGCATTTGTTGCGTAATTGACCATAATTTAGCTGCAAAATTACTTTTAACAAACAATCGAGCTAATTCTGTAAACCCCTCCTATGCTTATATACATCACAATCACCTGAAACGCTGATAACTACTTATTATGGACACAATCTGTCTCGAATCAGTTCAAGAAGTGGTGTCCTACAGAATCTCAAGCCTGGTTAAGCTTCAAACACAATGAAACAGTTGTACACTTTACTTTCATTTCTCTCGTAACAAAATACTCATTCTCAGCCCAATCTTTGTACTAAGATCAGCTTCAACAATCGTGTCTTACAGGAACTCGAGCCAAATGAAGCCTCAGACACAATGGAAAAAGTTTTCCAATTTGTACTTTAAAAGAACACTTAATTCTCCTGAAACTATAGACAATGACAGATCCTTCCAAATGCCAATCAAACGGAAACTTTATGTAAATGTGATGAATCATGAAACAAGCTACCTAACTTGAATCACTCCCGGGACTGAAACTCAGAGGAGACTAACAAATGTACCAGGAGACAAAAAACATGGAGCAACCCACTCATGTCACCATGCTGTTTAATACTGGCCATTGTCCACCAATCTATGCTTCACAACATGAGAATCCCTACTGTGTATTTAAAGGATGCTCAGTCAGTAGGAAGCGACCAAATTCCTAAACTGTTCACCATTTCCAAATAGAAGAAAGCATCTATAGACTTGTACAGCAAGGAGAAAGAAAAAGATTATGTGATATAAATTGTCGCACACAGACCATAGACGACTACAATATCATGAATAGCCATCAGTTCATTTTACAAATGTAATGGAAAAGATCTGTGTTGTAAAAGAGTAATGAAACCCTTTTGACATTCGCATTTGTTGCCACTTCCGCAAGTAAGATTGGAGAACAGACAGAATTAGAATGAGGGAGAAGATCATCCCTTCCCACGACCTACCTTCTCAAAACCCTAAAATTTCCAAGGTCCTCAACCTCAAAGAGCTGCCATTCAAATTCAAGAGGGCTTTTGAATCTGTAACGATGACCAACAACAACCTGAATATACAGATCTCTGCAACTAAATGTTTGGCTGTCTTTTCTATCATCTATTACTTACAAGAGACCTTATATTTAATTACTTACAAAGGACCTTATACAAAACACTATTATGAGGAATGAACACGAGATCTACTCGATCCTATATGTTGAAGAGTAGGTATGAAATAGTCTCACATAACTCACACAACAAGAAATCTCACAGAGCCAAAACTATTATAGTGGAGTCTTACAAAAGCCTTACAAAAGGAAGTCTCATAGAAGAGTCTCAGTTAAAAATGTTTTAGTTATGTTAATCTTTTATTTATACTCAGTTGTTCAACTATTCTAAGACTTATTTTTTAGTGTTTAACTTTGGGTGTAACTAGGATAATGGTAGTTTAATTGTAATTGGATTCTACATGTTTCATCTATTATAAATAGAAACTCATTATAATATAATTACATGAAGTTGACAAAGTTTTTCTCTTTTTAAAAAATTCAACATCGTATCAAAGCGGGTTTTGTGAGTAGACTCGGTTAACCAACAAAGATAATGTGATCCTTTTCTGATTTATCATCTCTAGTAGTTTATGTTCGTATTCTATCTTTTTTCTTTCTTTCTTGTCCCAGTACGTATTATTTTTTCTGCATTCGCACCTCTATACTTTTCATATTGAAAATTATATATTGACAGAAAGATCTTCAAGACTACTTTCAAACGCAAAAAAAAAGTTTGGCAATCAGAGTTTTCTACAAAAAGAAATCGATATTTGAAGTAACAAAGATCATACTGCAAGAGAGGTTCGAGCAACAGCAGAAAACTTCAACTTTTGAGCCATTTTATACCATCAAGAACGAGACTTTATATGGAGGATTATATATCAAAAGAAATATCTGTAAGTATATTTTCTTACCCATCCAACCAATTCTCAATCTAAGTTTTCTACAGGAAGATATCGATCTCAAAAAAGTCAATGGTCATGTTAGCCAAAGAAAAAAGAGTACTCAGTTCACCTAGATTAAAAAGTACAAAATCAATAAGATTTTTTCTCTCAAAAGAAGTATATTTTATGAAGAAAAGATATACTTGGATGAAAGGTATCAAAGTCTATTTTCAGAACGGGAAAATTTTATGTTAATCTGATTTATATTTAAGGAGATATTCGCATTAGAGTTGACAAGGATCAAGTTACAAAATGAAGAAAATTAAGAGGTCATAAAAGATTCAAGAACGAAGTTTTTTTTGTCAAATTAGGTATCAATTTAAAGATATTTAAGGCTAGTTTCTTGAGCAACAAACTGTTTGTAATTCTGAGCTATATTTTTTTAGATATTGATATCATAAGTATTAAAGGTCAGTTCTACCGCAAATCTTTTTTTTTCCTATTTTCTCTCCTATTATCTCTCCATGCATTGACATGAATTGAGTTTCTTTTTTTCTCCTAAAATTCAAGTTTTAAGCCGAATATTTCTTCTAATCAGAGAGTTTTGGTTAGATTTAATCACTCCATGATGTACTCATTCAAGGTATGCAATATCTTGCTTCGATGTTGCTTTCAAATTTTGTGTTTTTGTTACTAGCTTGTGTATCTTTCGCATAGTTAACTCCGAAAATTGTGATCACCCCAAAAAATTTATACTTGGTCAAATTTATTAAGTTCTACCGCTAGTCTTCCCTAGTTTAAAAAAAAAATCACTTTAAAAGTATGAGTGTTGCATAGTTGTCTCCTTTCAATTGAAGTTGTTTTCCTCTAGTATCTCTTCAATTTATCATCTTGTGTTTTTATCACTTCAAAGCAATGCCTAGACCCACTACCTAAAAAGTATAGGAGTATGCCTAACATCCAACTTGAATCAAGTCTTTTGTTCTTCACCCAATAGGTGATTTGTGTTTGAGTTACCCTTAAAAAGTGAATAGGCTCTTTGGTGAGCCATTTTTTCGCCTTTAAAATCGAGTGGAGTGTGTTTCAGACTATGAACGTTTTGACTGGGATTTGGAGTTTTGTCGTAGGGCTAGGAGTAATTTTCTTCTCCCATAATGTATTTTGTCCAAGTTACGTCTCTGTCCTTTTTATCCCCAGCTTGAAGGGGACAAGTAGAAGAAGAAGTATAAGAAAAAGATATTTTGTTCCACATGTTGTGGTAATTTTTAATTGCATCAATGAAGAATTTTTTTTAGCAAAAGACGATTGAAAACCACGAATCTTTTTCATTGCAAGATAAAGTTATAAACTCCAGCTTAAGGGGAGTGTTGAAGAGCAAGTGTGAAATAGTCTCACATTACTCTCACAACAAGAAGTCTCGCGAAGCCAAAATTATTATGGTGGAGTCTTACAAGAGTCTCACAAGAAAATGTCTCAAAGAAGAGTCTTAGTTAAAGGTGTTTTAGTTATATAAGTCTTCTATTTATGTTCAGTTGTTCAATTATTCTAAGACTCTTGTAGTGTTTAACTTTGGGTGTAACTAGGATAAAGGCAGTTTAATTGTAATTGGATTCTACATATTTCTTTTATTATAAATAGAGGCTAATTGTATTCAAATTACAACAAGTTAATGAAATATTTCTCTTTTCCAAAAATTCAACACTATATAACCTCCAAAGTTCATCATCTCGCTTGAGTACATTATTATATTCCTTTTTCAAAAAAAAAGTTCATCGTCTCGCTTAATTTAGAAGAATTTGAGAAGATAATACACAACGTAAAGACATAGATATAACATGATAATAGACTGACCTATCGACCTGCAAGAATGTTGTTTGGATCATCTAGTAGTCATCAACACAAGAAATACATAGAATCTGTCACTAGACTGGGGCAAGAACAAATCTGTTTGGGCAAGCCTCACTTAATAGATACATTAAGTTTTTTCCCCAACAAGGTAAGTTTTGCAAGTAGGTACCTTAAAAATCCAGGAGCAATTGTGGAAGTATTCTCTCTAAATGAGTTGCTTCTATTTTACTAATGCCCTCAGCCTCGGCAATTATGGCAGCACGGTTCACAGCTTCTATGAAAACAGGATAATTTTCAGAGAAAATTGAAATTTTAATAGCTGGAGATATGATATTAAACATAAATTTCTTTTGAAAAGAATGCAACAGTTCACCTGTGACAAATAACTTGAGAAGTTCACAGCTCAACTTCAGAGCATTTGAATTAGCTGCATCCATATAGATTGATATAATTCATTAAAAAAATTGTTAATCAAACTGTAGTGCACATCTAAAAGGACTACTACCAACAGATAGATTGGAGTGCATTTGATCTTGAATGTTTAATATCTGTGTTTTTCCCTTTTTTTTTTTAGTTCTGCCATCTAGATTAGAGGCAGCATTGGGTTTTGATGTAGTTTTGAGTTTGTGATGTTCAGAAGGGCAGCGATGTAATCCCCATAATATTCCATCTGAAAATTTTCAATGATATACCTGTTGTAAATCTTTTTTTTTTGGATGTCCCAACGCCAACCTGCCCAAAATATAAAACATTTTTGTTGAAATTCACTTGAAAAATTACCACTGACATTGTATGATGCATCATACTGTCAAATACACACAGGAGTGAACACTCAAAGAAGAAAAAACTTATTTGGAAAATAATTGCATCACTGACAACAAAAGGTTTCTTGAAAAACAAATCCTACACAATAGTAAATATGCAGAAGTATGATTACAATTAGGGAGTAAGGACTGAAATCAGTTACATAGAAGGCATAACCACCATATACACTAAAAACTTCTACCAATACCGAGAAATCAAGGCATGAAAATTCATAAAGACTTCCTGTCTTCAAAAACAGGACTCCCTGACCTGAGCTCCCTCACCTATCACTCATAATTTCTACAACTATTCCCTGTCTCCAAAAATATCCTTAGGAGTACCTTCCACCTAACCTTTCATGCAAAGAAATCTTGGATCTACTTTAAAGATTTTCTGCAGAGGAATCAAATAGTTTCAATATTCTCTCCGAACATCAGACACTGAAGTTTGCCCTATCTTCTGAACAGAGTACTACAGTCACCAGAGGACAAGAACTAACCTCAAAATTTTCCTTTATAGCCTTCTCAGATACAAATCTGACAACCCACTTACAGTGTTTGTATGTCAGCAGATAAGACAATCCATAGGTTCATTCAGTTACAAAAAGGTGCCTACAGTCTGATTGCAGGTTGCCTGAGCCTGGTCTGCATGAATTTCCAGTAATTGTTATGCAAGTTGGCTTCAAGGAAGCTGCAAGTAAACATTTACCAAAAAGGAAGCTACCCTCTGGGACTGCCGTTCACAAGAGTGGGATGCTTCATTGCAGGTTTAGGGAGGGGGTCGCAGCTTATGGACTTTTAAAAAAGTAAGATATCAGAATGCTGTTTACTAGAATTGCAGGTTCCAGTAATGCCAGATAGAAGGTAGAATTGAGAATACGAGAAACCAAAATTACAGCAGTAAGTTATAAGTACAGCCCAGTGCACTTTCACATGTCTAAATTAGTGTGTAAGTGTCAGTTTCAATTTATGGGTTATGGAGGTTTTGGTCCAAGCTTAAAAAGGTTCAATTATTTTACACGATGGTGTGAGATAAGGAAAATAAAACGTGATACTGAACACATAGAAGATCTTTCTTAGAGATAGATGATGCTGGCCAAAAAGTACTGTTTTCTGTGATAGTGGAATATGAGTCAGGATAAAGGAGAAATTTGACTAGACAGCTTTAAAATCTGCATTATTGTATGGATCAGATGGTTGAATCACAAAGAAGATATAAGGGGCAAATGTGGCCAACATGCATATGCTAAAGGTAATGTGAAAAAAGATGGAAAGATAGGAGGGGTGCTGAAACTGGTCTGTATTATTGTGTAGGTCGGATGGTTGGGTCACAAAGAAGAGATAAGGGGTAAATGTAGCCAACATGCATATGATAAAGGTAATGTGAAAAAAAGATGGAAAGAAAGGAGAAGCGCGGAAACTGGAGGGAGGAATATTCAATATTTTCAGCTTAACCTACAGGACATCCTACAGAATCACATACGAGGCAACCGGAGCCATTGAAATATGAAGTCGGCATGAGAGTCTAAGCGAGACCAATCAGCATCTGTCAAAGAAAGACAAAATAACGGAGAGACCCACTAAATGGATTCCAAATGCAGACAATCCTCGAATTCCAATTTGACAAGAAGCATGAACAAGTAATGAAACAGTAACTAGTGGTCGATACATAGCAGAGGAAAAGACCCAAAAGGCTACATCGGTTGGATTGTATGGGGATTCGGTGGTTCTTAAGCAACAATCCATAAAGGACCTCAATTAACTGATTTTGACATGTTAAGCATATTCAGTCTAAAAAAATGGGAGGAAAACGAGAAAAATCAAAAATATAAAAATTACTACACAAACAAAGCATGCATTTCATGTCATCCGCAATTATCTTTAAAATATGAGCACCGGAGGGGGCAATACAATCAGTACTCTACCTCAGCACCGACCATTTCAACATCTTCGTTTGCCTCGCGCTCTGCGGTGTAAAAATTAGACAAAGAAATGAACAAGAAGAAGAAAAATGCAGAAAAGTAAAAGAAAACGAACAAACCTAGGCTTTTTCTGCTCCAAACACGCTTAAAAATGGCGTGAATAAAATCCTGAACAAACGGAAAAAAATTGAATAGGCTTTTTTATGTAACTTATCAAACGGGGAGCATCAATCGATGAAGAAAGAACATGGAATTATGGCTTACAGGATCAAAACCATTCTCCATCGCCAAAGCCAGAATCGAAGCAAAGGAAATTGGAATGCCTGGAACTGGAAACCCGATCAGCCAACAAATCAAACGAGCGGCCTGCTCCAATTGAACCGAAGTAACCGGTTTGAACCGGTTAATCAAAATGGTGACGTCATAAACAAGTTTTCAAAAATACAATTAATATATGGAAATTTTTGTAATAAACAAGGGATTTTTAAAATTAAACCAAAAAATTACGCTTGTGCATTTAATACATAATTAGAGATTCTAAAATCTAATGCCGTAAATAAGAAGGAAATAGAAGGCATAAATCTGAAGTGACTTAGACAAATCAACGATCAACCATTCTCTTTTGATTGTGCAGGGGAAAACGGCGAACTCGAATAACCCAGGCATTGAACAGGAGGACTCCATCACACGGACTTAAATCTATAAGAGAGTCCTTCCCAACCACAATAGGACGAATTTTGAGCCTCTAACAATCTCTGAGTACATGCAGAAATTGATATAGTGCACTAGGTAAAGTGTACAAAAATTCGTTAGTGCCATATGTAAGTTCGGAGTGAAAATGAATTCACTAAGGGGGGTTAGTGCCCCAAATGGATTCTTGAAGATCAAGTTCATATCCAACATGAAGATCATGTCAGTCATGTATATGAAGATCATCTTCGCACTTGGTGTTAGTGTTGACGACTTCATGTGCACTAAAAAACAGTTTCCAGTGTTAGTGCCCCAACATGAGAAAAACATAAAAAACAAGAGAATCTCTAAACCTTTATAGTGCACTTAATTACAACATAATCCTTAAACCCCAAATTAGTTAAAACAACCATTATTACTACACGAATAAGTTATTTCATGTATAATTAAATATATTAATATATTTATTAATTGAATTAGATATTTTATTGTGCATTAATATGGTAATTACATGAGCCAATGAAATACGCATATGATTAATTACAAATAATAAATAAATAACGTTATAAATAAAAAAACGAAAGTAATACGTTAAGTTATTAATTTATTAATAACATATGATATACTTTAACCTAAAAATGAATATTTTAAGAGAAAAAATTAATCTAATCATAACTTTAACACACAATATATTTGTACATAATATATTTTATGTATTATTAATTAATAATATATTATCACAAAATTTAAAACCATTGGTTTAATTAACTATAGCAATCGGATAATTATGCCAAAATAATTTATCAAATATTTATTTTAACAATATTTTAATTATGAATATTAAATCATTATTTTAATATAGTAATTGTAAAATTAAAAATAATTATTTTATAAATAAAAATTATAAATTAATGATTTTTTATGAAGATAGTTTAATTTTTCCTAACTTAGGAAAAATTTAACATCTTCGTCTTCCTCCACAGTGAGCCAGCGGGCAACGAGGACGGGCTAGGCAAAGGCGACGGTGGCGGGCAATGCCGACAGAGGCGGCGCTCCGACGGTACGCCGAGAGGGAGGCCGAGAAGCTCTACAAGAGAGCTCGACCTCCCGTGCTCTGCGGGAATGGAGACGAGAGAGGGAGCAGAGAATGAGAGAGGGTTGCGGGAATGAGAGAGGGCTGCGGGAACGGAGACGAGCGAGGGCTGCGGGAAATGGAGACGAGAGAGGGTTGCGGGAATGGAGACGAGAGAGGGAGCAGAGAATGAGAGAGGGTTGCGGGAATGCAATGGCAGAGAGGTGTGCGGCAAAGAGAGCCCCGAAAGACAGCCCCGCACGAGAGTCATGTAGATGATTCTCAAAATCGGGCGAAAAGCGCTTTCCGCCGTTTACGCTTGGGTCATGAACTCTTGATTCATGTATATTCATGTACATGACATGAATTTCGGCGCCCCTTAACGACACCAGGACATGAACTGCATAATGCGCATGAAGATCATGTCCTGAGTCATGTGCACTAACTCCCCCTAAGGTGTTCACTTTGTTAAGCACCTAGCCAATATTACCCAAAAGACCGGCCTATTAGGAGCGGAAGACTTAGGTACTTAACCCAGGACCATAACATCACACTCTACTTTCACGAGCCGACGACCACGGTGGCACAACGACACTGGCCCAACCGCACCATCGCAACAGCGGCTCGACCTACCAGCCTATGCGCGCAACGCAGCGGCATTGGCCCAACCGCAGCATCGCAGTACTACCCAAAAGACTGACTTGTTAGAAGTGGAAGACATAGGTATTTAACGTCCAGGACCCTAACACACTTGCACTCCATTTACTCACACTTGCACTCCATTTACTCATTAAATGAGTGAAGGTGAATTCACACCATTTGATGTGAACACTTTTTTGTTCATCTAGGATATGGAAATCCTCTATTTCATTTCTTAATGTAGGTTAAAGTGGATATGGTATAAACAATTAGTTGCACAATGGCTTATCCATAATTTTCCATTGAAAGAAGAAAAAGAATCATTTTTATTGTGGCAGGTGGGATTAATTAACTCTGTACAAAAATTATCTTTTTATTTTTTGATGAATAGTCATGGGCAATGTACTAGTTGAAGTCTTTTAAATCATGACCTCAGGCACATGATTCAAGTTATGATTTTGGTGGAGAACATTGATAACAATCCAAATGAAGATGAAGATAGTGATAGTAGTGACGATTTTGAATATGATGTGGACACTCAAATAAGTCTTTAGCGTATTTTCAAGATGTATTAACAATCCAGATGTGGCAAAATTAGTGACTATTATGTTTTAATGAAATTAAATATTTTTGGTTATATTTTGTATATACAGTTGTAGATTTTTTATATTAAATATTAGATTGATTTATATTTGTGTTATTTTTATTTTTATTATTACGCTATTTACGTAGTACATTGGATAATGAATAGTTTAAGAGTGAGAATTTATACACTTTTAAAATAATAATTGCATTAAGTTTTTTTATATTATAAAAGTAAGTATTCGTGTAATTATTTTATTTTTATATATTTAGTTAATAAATTAATATTATTTTGATATTACTAATAGACTAACTTTATATAATAAAATATCATTTTTATATAACTATTTCATATTTAGATATTACAAAATTATAATTTGATTACAATTATACAAGTAAGCATTTGTTTAATTATTATATTTAATATATTTTATTAAATAACTAATATTAATTTAATTTTCTAAAAGTCAGATCTATTAAAATTTTTTATTAATAAATAATATCTCCGTACTTTACTCCATACTTTTCATTATGCATACTAACAAAAACAAATACATTGCACTTTACATAGTAGATACTAACACAAACAAGTAATTTGTATTACACTTTCCATTGCATACATTAACACAAATAAGTTATTCACTTTCATACTTTCACTATGTAAATAGTGCACTAGCCCCCCTAAACGTTTCAGTGTTTCACCTGCTCCAACATGGTGCGAACATCCTTAGAGTTGGGCCTCTCCTTAGGATCCTCCACCGTGCAG
This sequence comes from Aristolochia californica, assembly GCF_029961685.1. Classification (NCBI taxonomy): domain Eukaryota; kingdom Viridiplantae; phylum Streptophyta; class Magnoliopsida; order Piperales; family Aristolochiaceae; genus Aristolochia; species Aristolochia californica. Next base: position 60,926,834 of record NW_027181770.1, read on the forward strand.
AAGCAGGCGATCTTCAGCACCAGTAGCATCTGCTCATCGTACCCATTCCCCACCATCTTGGGGTCGATGGCGCGCTTCGGGTCGTTGGAGGTCATCACGTTCCGCAGCCACTTCACCAAGCTCAGCTCCTCCGTGTGCTGGAAGAACTGGTCCGACGGCAGCTTTCCCATCACCAGCGCCGCCAGCAGCACCCCGAAGCTGTAGATGTCGCACTTTTCTGTGAATTTCAGCGTCTGGTGGTACTCCGGCGCGATGAACCCCAGGGTGCCGACGACATTGGAGGTGGTCATGTGGGTATTCAGCTCCGGCATCGCTTTCGCCAGTCCGAAGTCGGTGATCCGAGCTTCCAGGTCGTCGTCTAGAAGGATGTTGGCCGGCTTCAGGTCGCGGTGGATGATTCTAGGGTTGTGGTTGAGGTGGAGGTACTCCAGCCCAGCCGCGATCCCGCAAGCAATTCGGTGGCGGGCGGTCCATTCCAGCTCCCTTTGCCCCTCGGTCACCTGGCTCAGCACGTCTTGCAGGCTGCCGTTCTTCATGAACTCGTAGACCAGGAAATGGCAGTCTGGGCGGGTGACGTGGGCGAGGAGAGGCAGTAAATTCCGGTGCCGGATGTGCCCCACGGTTTGGATTTCCGATCGGATTTGCCGCATTCGTTTGCCGAGCAGCTTGCTGTCTTCTTCGCTCAGGTCGACTCCCTCGTTCGTAGTGGTGGCGATGATCTTCTTAATGGCGATCAGTTTCACGTTGCTTCCGTCCGGCAGCTCAGCTCTGTAAACCTCCCCGCAACCCCCACGGCCGACGATCTCCAGTGCTGCCAACCCGTCTTCTCTCTCCAGAAATTCTAGGTCTTCTTCTCGCTTAATCAAAGGGCTGAAGATCTCCAAGCCGGAGACCTTCTGCCGCCCTCGTATACAGTTCATCACGAGTCTGAACAGCAGAGAGAGCAAAATACCTGATAAAATCCCGGAGAGGGATCCACCGACGAACCCGAAGACCCACTTCGATACGGGCCTCTTGTGCTTCTTGGGTTTGACCTGCGTCGTAGGACCGGCGGACGGAGCGACGGAGATGCTTCTGTTGTTGCTCCTTGGACTCGACCGTGGGGCGATTGATCCACGAGTACTACCGGAAGAGTTCTCCGCCAATCTGTACCGCCGGGGACGAGCAAGAGTATTCTCGTCGTTGTAGTATTCTATCTTCATCCCCGGGATGAAGCTGTTCTGGAGGCGGTTTCCGGTGAGGTTCACGAACCGGAGATTGCGGAAAGAGCGCAGAGACGGTGGCACCTTACCGATGAAGAAATTGTCGGCGAGGGACAGATTTTCAAGATTCGGAAAATGCGTAAGGAAGCCCAGGTCCCCAGAAAATCCATTCTGCGAGAGGTCGAGAGAGCGCAGAGCGACGAGATATGAAATATCCTGCGGGACCTCACCTGAGAGTTTGTTATGACGAAGATTCAACAACTCCAGCTTCCGACAATTCGCAATTTCAGACGGGAGCCTGAAGGACAAATTGTTGTTCGCCAAAGAGAGCTCCCTGAGCTCCGTGAGTCGCCCAATCGCCGGCGGAATGAATCCACTCAGCCGTCGCGAATTCAGCACAATTTTGATGATTCTTTCCCCGGAGCACCAAACACCAGCGAAGGCGCAGGGCTGGCGGAACCGGTGTTGACCCGGAAGACCGATGCTCTTTCTCAACGCCACGAAGGCGTCCAAATCCGACTGAACGAGACTCAATCCATGAGAAGATGAAGCGACGGAGAGGAGCATAAGGCAAAGAAGTGTCAGCGTCGCCGTCGCCATGCCGGCAGCAGAGAAACCGTCCGGAAACTGGTTCTCAGCCGGAAAATGTGTGCTGTATTGGAAAACGAGGGGAGATAGACTTTTAAATAAGGTGGGTGTCGTGTGGAAAACTTCACACGGTTTAATGGGTCCGACTAGCGCTAGTATCGGTTCAATCAGATGCAGAGAAATCTAACGATTGCCATTTCTCCCGTATTGATTGGAACCTTCGTTCATAGACTGGACTCGACAGTGGAGACAGGAGACCGTCGCAGTCGGGTCGACGGAGACGGAAGTGGCAAAGTGAATTGACTTAATTATCCATAATGATTCTCATATGTCATATTTTCCTTCTTTGGTAAAGAGTCTAAATCAATGGCCATATAGTTTATTCTTACTTAACTAAAATAAAATAATATGTTAAATACAATCGATTTATCGACAATATCATCACTTGGTCAAACTGATTTATACTTCCCCGTGTCGTTATGGGGTATTATATTCTCGAGGTGCAATGGCCGAAATATCCCTTGTGTCTGCCTCTATGGGTTGCTAGTGGGTGTACCGGGTACCATATCAGGTATATTTAGGGTATGGGGTATTGGAAGATTGATCTGATATGAAAAGTTATTTGGTGCGAAACATGCGAAACATTATCTCATTCATCCAATCATAATCAATAGTTATCCCAACCACGGATTGCTGTTGAGATAGCCGTTGATCATCATCGGATGGTTGAGATAGACGTAAACTACTATTTTTTATATTTGTTATTTAAATATAAAGGATAATTTAGGTAACACCGTTAATAGTACTTAGAAGAAAAATTAAAATTCGAAGGTGTTTATTCCTGGCTCATCCAAATTTGGATGGTTATTATCAATGAGTTCGTTGAGGAGCTCGTAGAATTCCCGGAAGATCATTTCGGCTCTGTACAGCTTCCTCCGTCAGTCGCCTGCGCAATCCATTGAACAAAGACTATTTTCCCCCATTTCAGCTAGCTACCATTAATGAACTCTACTGATCCTCCAACGAGAAATACAAACAGAATTAATGGTGTTAATACGCTTATTGGCCTGTGTCTGTCTGGTTCATGTGATGCTTCCCGTCAAAGTTATCCACAATCTGTCTCCTTTTGCTCCCGATTTACTTGACCAGAATAAAAATGGCATTTTGTGTGTTGATTCGAAGAGACATCCAACGAGAATTAATGGAATTGCCAAATGCGTTGCTGTCATTGACGATGAATCCCTTCATCGTTTTCCTCTTGTTACCAGCTTCAGCCACTGCAAGAAACAAAAAACTACCTCTGCAGAGTGAGAACGCGATCAGAGAATATTGAAGAATTGAAGCAAGACTTTAACGTATCTCTGAGATGGTTTTAGATGAGACGAGTAAGCAAGAGAATATCACCAGGAACGAAGAAGAATATAACTTCAAAATGTAGAAACGGAATATTGACGCAGGAACTGGCCGACCCACCGTGATGAAGATCAGAGGAGACCAGAGAGGATCGTCTAACCTCTTGTGTTTTTGTTTTAATTAGTTGATTTAATTAAAATTAATCATTTTAGATTTTAACAAATTAATTATTTTTAAAATATATTGCTAAATTATTAGTTTTAAAAATATAATTACTTTTGGAAATCCTTACCAAGAGTTTTACTGCTACCTTAGACACTGGTCCAAGTGTCGTGGTCCACGACGTGTCGTAGTGCACAAAATTTTGTCTCATGTGACAAGGCCATGCATAGACTTTTGAGGCAGGAGGGGTTAATATCGTCAGTTCATGTGTAACATTATTGGAGGTCATTCTCGCGATTCCACTCGGCCGGTCCCACCAGCGGCAAGAATATCTCTGGCCGGAGTCAAGAGCCAGAGTCAACGAACCCTGAGACGGGTCGACATGGAAATTATGATGAGTGTTTTTTTTCCAGTTTTATATTCAAGTTCGAAATTGGCATGGCTGATCCGATAAGAAAAGCTGGTGAAAAACTTGCCAAACGGTTATGTTAGCCGTCCGATCATGATGGAACGATGAAGATAACTATTGATAAGACAACTGAGATAGATAGGACAATTGAGATTGATGCTACGATAGCCGTTTGGGATAACTGAGATAGTCTCAAACAAGAAAAAAATCCCGCTGTCCAGAGACGATGGAACCTTCCGGGTGAAGTGAATCAGTTGATTAATCATAAAAATTTGAAACTCCACATGTAGACTTTGACTCGGAAGTAAAGACATCACATAGTCAAACGTCCATGCACCGACCACGGTGGTTCATGAATTACTTTATAATAGGGCTTTTTACCAAAATACCATTTCATAAAACTTATTTATGAAAACAACAACGACTTCAATTTATTTGCAAAATTACCAAACTTTGACCGGTCCATTGTACATGTGGACAGTCAAAGGCAACACGTAAACTTTCACTGCTTACGTGTCAATGCCTCATCATTGCAGTATGGTAGTTGAACACATAGGCTACTAGGTCATTATTTTTATACTTCATCTGACATGTCATTATTAATTTCCCTCTTTGCCCCGTTATTTTTTACCACGTCAGCTCACTCCACGTAAGCCCTCCTTTATATTTTTTTCGTTCTAATGTTTCTTCTTTGATCTATCTCATCTTCTCTCCTCTCGCCCTCACTCCTGTTGTCGCCGTTCGCCCATGACCGCTACTCTGCTGTCACCGCTCGCCCTCGCCCTCAACGCCCCCCTCTCTACCGCTCTCTCTTCGTCTAAGCCTCATCTCTCGTTCTTATTCTCCGTTCCCCTCTGTTCATCCTCTCGCCACCCCCTCTCTTAATACCATATCATTTCACTCTCTCGCCACTCCTTCTCTCAAAACCGAAGCCCTACTCACCTTCCAAACCCAAATTTGAATTTCAGAAGCCGATGTATGAGGTGATTTTTTAGGGTTTTTGTTAATTGAATCTAATTATTGTATTTAATTATAATGTCGATTTGAATTTAAGTGTATAATTTCTGTATTGATTTTTTTATTTACTGTTTAATTTCTGATTTTATGTTAATGAAATTTCTGCCAAATTAAAATTATTGTAAAGTTATGTAAGATTTTTAATTAAATAAAATATTTTTTAATAATTTATTATTTTGTAAATAAGGTGATAAAAAGTATACAAATAAATTATATTTTTAAACACAAAACAACTTTTTTGTATATATTTTTTAATTTATAATATTTTAAATGGATAATATATGTGTAAGACTTAAGAGTAAAATTTTTTATATTTATAAATACTTTAAATGGATAATATATGGGTAAGACTTAAAAGAATTTTTTTTCTATTTATAAATATTTTAAATCCATAGTAAATGGGTAAGAGTTAGATTATTTCTATTTATAAATATTATTATTTTGTAAATATTGTGATAAAAGTATACAAATAAATTGCATTTTTAAACTCAAAAATAACTTTTTTGTATATTTTTTTAATTTTTAAATATTTTAAATCGATAATATATGGGTAAGACTTAAGAGTAAGATTTTTTAAATTTATAAATATTTTAAATCCAAAATAAATGGGTAAGAGTTAAATTTTTTCTATTTATAAATATTTAGAATTTGTAAATATTATTATTTTTTAAATAAGGTGATAAAAAGTATACAAATAAATTGTATTTTTAAACTCTAAAATAACTTTTTTTAAATTTTTTAATTTATAAATATTTTAAATCTAATTAATTTACTTATTTTATTTTATTTTTTAAAATATGAAGAAATAAAAAGTGTAACGATAATTTTTTTAATTAATAATTATTTTAATTGATATTAAATGGTGTTAAATAAGTAAGGGTTAATTTTTTAATTGTTTATTAAAATTTTTTAATAATTTATTATTTTAGATATAAGGTAATAAAAAGTGTATTTGATTTTTTTTAAATTTATTCAAAATTTTATCACGTAATGTCGTGGCAGAATACATGTCAACTATAATGATGTGGCATACGATGTGTTAATCTACGGTATCGCATTCATGACATGGCGACGCGTTAGCAGTCAAAGCTTACGTGTCGCATTTGACTCTCCACATATACAATAGACTGGTCAAAGTTCGGTATTTTTGTAAATAATTTGATATCATCGTTGTTTTCAGGAATAAGTTTTTTCAAACTATTATTTTGGTAAAATTCCCTTTATAATACAATGATCTCGTTGAAATGTAATCGGGCTTGCAGACTAATAATGATTGGGTTAGGTTTGCTGCAGATCGGAAAAAACTCCATCAAGTTTAGGTTTAAAGTTAGGTTTACTTGGACGGGTCAGGAGTAAATAAGGTTTACTGGGGATGAACGGGGTGAACCAGATTATGGGGAACAAGATCGGGTCGGATTTGGGTTTACATAAACCCAACCTGAGCTGAGTTGTGCGTATCCCCAATCCGAGTTTGGTTAAGTTGAGTCAACAAATTTGATAGGCCCTGTTAGTGCGCAGCGTATTTCACTTACGTTGGGTAAATGGAGTCAAAATGCATTAGTATGCAACGTAAGTGGAAGGGGAAAGTGAAATACATATCTATTTCGCTTCCCCCCATTTTAGGCATAAAGCGATGGTAAGTGAATTCAGAGGGTCGAGCTCTGAATTCACTTACCATCGCTTAATTACATCTTGGGCTCGGGTTGTCGAGAAGGAAGCTTGTTGAACGAGGGTTTCAGAGAAAAAAAAATTTCTCTCTCAGTCGCTCACGACCTTCGGCGATTTCAATTGCCCTCTGTTGTGCGACTTTCAATTTCTCTTCTCTCTCGGCCTCCCACTCCTCTCCCTCTCGACCTTCATCGCAGAGCACGAGAGGCTGAGCCTCTGTCGCAAAGCCTCTCAGCCTCCCTTTCTTCTCCCTATTGGCGTACCGACGGAGCGCGGCCTCCGCCGTCGTTGCCCATTGGCCCGTCGCCTCCATCGTCGTTGCCCGTTGCCTCCATCGTTGTAAAAATAATAATTCATAATTTTTATTTATTTAATATTTATTTTATAATTACTACATTAAATTAGTGATTTAATAGTCATAATTATAATATTGTTAAAAAAAATATTTGATAAATTGTTTTGGTTTAATTATCCCATTGCTATAATTAATTAAACCCATGGTTTTAACTTTTGTGACAATATAATATTAATTAATAATACATAAAATATATTATGGTATTGATATATATATATATATATATATTTATTATATTAATTTTTTATTATTGTATTAAATTAGTGGTTTTTAATGTTAAAACATATCTTATGTTATTAAAAAATAATTTATTTATTTATCATATTCACTAATGTTATATTTTTATTTTTAATAATTTATTCTAGTCGCACGTAATTATTGTATTAATTTATAATAAAATATAATCATTAAGTAATATAATATAGTTTTCATTAATTCTGATATTAATATATTCTAATACTACACGTTAAATAACTTATAGGCTTTGTTAGTGCGCAACGTAAATGAAATGTATTAACTAATATTAATTTAATTTTCTGAAAGTCATATATATCAAAATATTTTATTTAATAAATAATCTATATGCACTTTACACCACACTTTCCATTGTGCACACTAACACAAACAAGTACTTTATACTGCACTTTTCATTGCGCACACTAACACAAACAAGTACTTTATATTCCTTCTCACTTTCCCCAAGGAAAGTACTTTACATTGTAATCCACTTTCCCTCCGCACTTACAATGTGCACTAGCCCCCCCATATTCTATTCACCGATTAATTATGTCACTAGATATCAATTTCAAACTACATGAAAATGTAATATGATGGTGTGAATATTATAAATAATTAAGTATTAAATAAGAACCTTTGGACATATCTAAGTAATAAAATACGTAAATTAACCTTATTTATTAAAAATTAAAATAAACTTTAAAACATAATATTATGAATAACTATTAAATAAGAACTTTGAACCATGCATTTACTTCATATTTTAAATGGATGTATGTGTAACACTAAAGATAAACTGATCTATCATACTCATAGATAAGTATTAAATACTAATTCAGGTAAAATGATATAAAAATAAATAAAAACTTTGGTCCCTTTAGTGCCCTAGGTAAGAAATTTATTTCCCAAGGAAAAGTTAGAAATGTTTTTCCTATAAACCTTGAGATAAAATACTATTAGTCCATTACAATGAAATTACATAGAAAATTATAGAAATTCCCAAGGCAAATTGAATAGACCCTTTAGTGCCTTTTTCAAGTGGAAAATAAATAATCAATCTTATACATTACCATAGTTAATTGATAAATTTTTAGTAAAATATAATTTAAAATACAAAATTACTAAAGAAAATTGTTTGTGTTGAAAGTATTACAACATCAATTGTCAAATAATTATTCAAAAAAAATTTTATATAATTTTTTGGGTCATCTTGACTCGTAAATCTAACATGAAAAATTATATAAGTTTCCTAGTAAGAATTTCCAGCTAGAAAAGTGTTTACAACGTTTATTGGAAAAGGCATTAATATGACCTTAACAGGGAAAGCGACATGATATGTTTGAATTCAATTCAATTAGTTTCAGATGTTTCGTAAACAAATTCCATAAGAAGTTCACCACTGAACTTTTCCTTTTATCATTACTAAATTCATACAGGAGTGTCTTCCAGATGTATGACAAAATGCTCCTTTGACCGTTTTTCATTTCAGTTACTCAAAGTTCTGCTACACAGGGGTAATGGTGGTCAGAGTCTATACTTCAGAATCTCTTCTTTCTTTTCCTCCCCAAACTCTAAAGTATCTGATTGGATTTTTTGTTTCTGATTTGCCGAACACCTATTCTTTCTTTTTCTACCAAGATGCTTATATTAAATTGGATTCAGCAACACATGTTCTTTTTCCCAGACCCAGATCCTCGTCTGCTTTGGGTGGATCTGGCTTCTGCTCAATGGGAACAGCAGCAGGTGGAAGCTCGGGCTCTGATTGATTAAGAGGAGAAAAGCCATACAGTGCTGGTTAATGCAGTTACAGTTTGTAGCCAAAATTTAATCCAAATGACTGCAATCTGTTCCTTTCCATGGAGATCCTTTTGAGTGTCTCATTTGGGCAAATAAACAAACAGGAGCTCACCTGATTGCAAGGTCACTACATTATGGCGTCATAGAGCTTCACAGTGGGGAAAAAAATGGATATGCTTCCTGCAGGATAATTAAACTATATCTACAGCTTTTCTCGAAGAGGATTTTAAACTGAAGGCAGGCAGAAATTCTTCTCTAATTCCTCTTTAACCTTTTGAGATTGTCGTGTCCCATTCAGAGTAATGAAGTGGTACTTTCGCTTTTCTATTTACATCCTCCTACTTTCTCACTTACTGTAAGCTAGTGCTAGCCATAGTTAATGCATCTTGAGCCGTATCTCAGCATGAAATGGAATCAGGACCGCCCATTTATGTGGGTTCCACACGAATGAATGGCGCCTAAGACATGGCTCAGAAATTCTTCCACAGTGTTCAAACAAAAACTGGGCAAGAGTGAGAAATTTCTGACTAGAAATTACATTTGATGGGGATTGTTGATCAATGTCTCAGAAGTACTGCTCTCCTATGGATTATTCTTCTAGGTTAGTGATACTAGAGCATGTATCACGAGAGCATGATCTTTACCTCTGTAAAGAGAAAAAAGATCCTGTCCTAGCAGACAAAGGCTTACCTCTTGTTAGAAGCAAGGAAGTGATTCATTCTGCCTTTATGGCTTTTCTTCTTGGCGATCACTATAAAAGCTTGGCAGTCTCCAATTCCCTCATTCAACGAACGCAGAGCATTACTTGCAACCTTCTCTTTCTAGAAACAGCTCGGTGGAAGAATGGCAATGACCCAGCAAAAGGCACATCTGATCAAGGGCGACCGCCATATGTTTTCATCGTCGGATGACAGCGTACTGATGAAGCAAATTCTGGCCACCCACTCGCCGGATGGTCGGGATGTCGATGCCAGGCCTCTCCTTAATATCGTTGAAGACGTCCTGAAAAGGGCAACTCCTACCATCGTTGTAGTAATATTCTTACTCGAAGATCGTAGCTCTCTTGTTTCTTTTTTTGCATATTTATAATTTGATCAACTTTATTTGGCCACAAAAACCATTTGATTCATCCTGCAGAATCCACTAAAAGATTGAAATCAATTACAGGTGTGAGCTTAAGCTAATTTTTGTTACTACCTCTTTTATGTACTCAATGCAGGCCCCCCATGCCCAAGTTGAGATGGTGGAAGACAAGATTCACCAAAATGGAGCCGGACTCGTCGGAATGCTGGAAGCTCTTGCATTCACCATCCACAGGATCTCTTGCGAGGTATTTGGAATGGTTGCATCAAGAATCTTCTCTTTCATTTGTGAATAATGTCGATGCAGTCTTCAACTGATCTGCTCTTGATGATAGGTAACCTGCAAGTGCACTGGAGGTGGAGAACCCCATGCAACAACTGTGGCAGTGTTCAACACACTCTCGAGCTACTCATGGGATGCAAAAGTGGTCATGGCCTTGGCTGCCTTTGCTGTGAGCTATGGGGAGTTTTGGCTTACTGCACAGCTTCATACTGTCAATCCCCTGGCCAAATCGGTGGCTGCCCTGAAGCAGCTGCCAGAAATCCTGGAACACTCGGAAGTTCTCAAGCCGAGGTTGGACGCTCTCAACACCCTCATCAAGGCCATGCTCGATGTCACCAAGTGTATCATAGCGATTAAGGAGCTCCCCGCTGAGTACATTACACCTGACACGCAGTCCATGACCATTGCCATGACTCACATTCCCACTGCCGTCTACTGGACCATTCGGAGCGTTGTGGCTTGTGCCTCTCAGATAATCGGACTCATTGGTATTGGGCATGAGTAAGGCCACCACCATCCCTACTGAACTTTCTCCTTCTCTGGAACAAAGTGAGCAAGATTTAAGTCTTTACGTTTTTCGTTTCTGGGTGTGGTTGCAGGTACATAGCCTCCACAACTGAAGTCTGGGAGCTTTCCAGTTTGGCTCATAAGGTCAACAATATCCATGAGCACCTGTTAAAGCAACTGAATCTCTGCCATCAACACATTGGTTAGTAAAACCACAAGAGGAGAATTAGATTTTTAGATTCTAGTGATCAAAGACTAACATGATTGAGCTGTTGTAGCTGAGAAGAAACATGTTGAAGCTTACCAAACGCTTGTGCGTCTCTTCGAGACTGTCCACATCGACAACATTAAGATCCTGAGGGCTTTAATTTACTCCAAAGATGATCTTCCACTGCTTGACGGACTCACCAAAAGAAGGGTTTGTTCTGAACCAGAATCGTCTTCTTCCTACCTTTGGTTTGAATGACTGAAAGACTAAGCCACCGAGTGTGTTTTTTTTTTTTTTTTTTTTTTTTTTTGTGAACCTGTAGGTTAATGTGGATGTCCTGAGGAGAAAGATAGTGATTTTGTTTATTTCGGACCTTGACATTTCCAACGAGGAGGTTTATGTGCTCGCCCAGATCTACAATGACACACAGCAGGGCAAGCTGGAGAGGAACTACGAGGTGGTGTGGCTCCCTGTAACAGACAGAGGTGAATGGACAGAAGCCAAGCAAGACGCCTTCAACAGAAATGTGGCTCTCATGCCCTGGTATTCCCTTTACCACCCTTCCCTGCTAGACCCAGCCGTGATCAAGTACATCAGAGACGTCTGGCATTTCGACAAGAGGCCACTGCTTGTGGTTTTGGACCCCCAGGGGAAAGTCGTGTGCCCGAATGCCATCCATATGATGTGGATATGGGGAAGTCTGGCCTACCCTTTCTCCAGCAACAGGGAGGAAGCTCTGTGGAAGGACGAGACATGGAGGCTCGAATTCCTGGTCGATGAGATCGATCCCATGATACTGTCATGGGTATGATAATATGCCTTTCTGCTCAAGTTGGGGTAATTTTATGGAATCATCTGTGATAATTTTGTTACCAATTCCTCCATGAACAGGTGAAGGAAGGTCGATTCGTCTGCCTGTACGGAGGAGAAGACATCGCGTGGATCAGGAGATTCACGACTGTCATGAAGCGAGTGGCCCAGGAGGCGAGAATCGCCCTCGAATTGATCTACGTCGGCAAGAGCAACCCCAACCAACGAGTTCGAAGAGTCGTGAACACGATCGCCGAAGAGAACCTGAGCGGCTACTGGCAAGACCTGGCGATGATGTGGTTCTTCTGGATCCGCCTCGAGAGCATGTGGCATTCCAAAATGCAGCACGGCCGGACGATCGAGAACGACCCCATCATGCAGGAGGTGATGACGATGCTGAGCTTCGACGGCAGCGACGAAGGGTGGGCACTTATCAGCCGGGGATCGACGGAGATTGTAAAATCCCACGGCAAGAAAATCGTCGACTGCCTGAACGAGTACGATAACTGGAAGGAAAGCGTTGAACTGGAGGGCTTCCTCCCGGCACTGGGGAACGCCCTTCTTCCCTACCAGACCCATGAGCACTGCACCCGCCTTATCCTTCCGGGGAACACGGGGAAGCTTCCCATGGAGACGGTCGTCTGCGCGGAGTGCAAGCGCCCCATGGAGAAGTACATCCTCTACCGCTGCTGCACTGATTGAGGCCCATGATGGATTCGTAGTACACAATAGGTATTACAGTAATTTTGTGTGGTGTGGTTCAAGCAGGATAGTTTCCCTTGGCCACATATATGATATCAGGGAAGAGATGCCTCGAAAGTTGTAGGAGCTTGTTTGTTTGTTTCTTGACACTTTGATGTCAACATTGGTGTGCTACTGTATTTTTTCTTCGTTTCCATTTAAGAATGTGATAATAATATGGCTACATTTGAGTAAAGTTTGGTTCATGATGCTGTGTAGCCTTGGGTGTATTTCCATGCAACTCTCCATTACCATTCACACAACATTCGGTTCAGAAGAAGGAGAGAAATATGCCTCCGGAGCTCTAGCCCAAAGCTCATTCTTCTCACAGTGACCCAACCACGACCTCGCGAACGAGAAAGCCTCCCAGAGAGCAAACGGTCTCACTGTTGAACCCTCATTGTCGGACGGATAAGCCCACAACTCCTCCGGCGGGTAATCTGCTTAGTGTAAATAAGATGAGAAACGTGAAAGTTAAGTCTGCCTAGTGTAATTGCAGAGTAAGATGAGAGTGTTTGATTGATGAAAGTTCTTTTGGGAGGAAATGAAAGTCAGAGAGCTAGATATATTTTCAGAAAAAGGTTTTGTGCTTTTATAAGGAAGATAAATTCAGCTTTCTTTTTTCTGTCTCCATATACACACTTACATTATTACATATAATTATTTGAAAATAACAAATAATTTAAGTTAATGTTGTTGCAGGAAAGAGTATCAACTGATCTCAAAACTCTCTCTCTCTCTCTCTCTCTTTTTATTCTCACAATAAGGAATCCTATTAGTAGTAGAAGACCAAAGAAGTAAAAATATTTAATATAAATTAAAATAAACTAATTTGATAAAATGAATTATAAAACACTTTAAATATTGAAAGAATTAATTATTATAATATTAAATCTATAATATTTTATAAAACTGAATAATTTAACTATTAAAAAACTGATATAAATATTAAAAATGAAATTGATAAGATAATATATAATAAAAATATAATATAATATTATGCATGAAAGAGATATTCTAACATATAATTCATGCTATTATCATCCAACTACTACTCTTTTTTTTTTTTTTTTTTTGAGATAGGAACATGAATAAATGCAATATAACCATAAAAAAAAAATTAAATGTTTTGCCTTTGGTTTCCACCAATTGCATGCTTCAAAGAGAGTTATTCCATTTGCTTGATGTAGTAGGCATCTATTGAGAGCAAATGTTATTGAAGACACTGCTTAGGTTCTATGTTTTAGGGTTTAAAAACTCTCTGCATTAAAAAAAAAACTGACTCCTTAGACTTGGTAAGTAGCAATCTTTAGACTAATAGAATCATCCACAGCTTGTTTGATATAGAATAGAGTTACAGAGTTTTTCTTTCCGGCCACTTTGAGGTTATTATCAACCATTTTTGTCTATCTTGCAGATTAAAAAGATGGACCTTATACAAGGACTGGCCCGAGCGATACAAATACGGTTCCACACTGGCTAATCCGAATCATGAACCTATACCATGAGACTAATCTGACACTTCAGTTACTCCTTTGAAACTGGCTTTGAGGCCACACTGAGAGCCTCTCTATAATATACTTAAGTGTTGTAGAGGATAAATAAAAAAATTAAAAGGGAATAAGAAAGGCAGAAAGCCAAACTGGGAGCCTCAATTGTTGGAAAATGTGTTATAGATAGAGCATCTGAGCTTTTTAGGTGTATAGGATAAAAAGTGAGAGAACCTTGGGTGAGCAAACTTCACACTTCACCATGAATACACTAGTTGGATAATCAAAAAGACACTTATCATAATTCCCCTCTAACAGACCCTTCTTCCCTATCTCAAGGTGTCTCACGAGGGCATGATCTTTTCCTCTGTAAAGAGGTTCTTGCTTGCGTGCCATGATCTTATCCTTTCCGGATGACAAGGCTTAGCTCCTGCTAGAAGCAAGGTAGTTGATTCATTCTGGCTTTTCTTTTAGGCGATTGCTATAGAAGGATGGCAGTGGTCTCCAATCCCCTCACTCAACGAACGTAGAGCATTACCTGCCACCTTCTCTTGCTAGAAACAGCTCTGTGGAAAAATGGCACTTGCCCAGCAAAAGTCACATCTGCTCAACGGTGATCGCCGCATGTTTTCGTCGTTGGACGACAGTGGAACGATGCGGCAAATTCTCGCCACCCATTCGCCGGATGGCCGGAATTTCGACATCAGCCCACTCCTTGATGTTGTTGAAGACGTCCTGCACAGGGCAACTCCGTCCATTGTTGGAGTAATCTCATGACCCTCTCTTCTTCTTTTTTTGGCATATTTATGATTTAATCAGCATTTCATTCTTTTCCGCATTCATGCAGGCCCCCCAAGCTCAAGTTGACGTGGTGGAAAAAAACATGAACCAAAATGGGGTCGTTGGAATCCTTGAAGCTCTTGCATACACCATCCACAGGATCTCTTGCGAGGTACTTAGCACTATCTTCTCTGCGTTAGCGAATTACTTCGATGCATCGACTGATTTATCTACTCATGGGTGATAGATAACCTGCAAGTGCACTGGAGGTGGAGAACCCCATGCAACAACTGTGGCAGTGTTCAACACCATCTCGAGCTACTCATGGGATGCAAAAGTGGTCATGGCCTTGGCTGCCTTTGCTGTGAGCTATGGGGAGTTTTGGCTCACTGCGCAGCTTCACACTGTCAATCCCCTGGCCAAATCAGTGGGTGCCCTGAAGCAGGTGCCAGAAATCCTGGAACACTCGGAAATCCTCAAGCCGAGGTTCGATGCTCTCAACATCCTCATCAAGGCCATGCTCGATGTCACCAAGTGTATCATAGCGTTTAAGAATCTCCCTGCTGAGTACATTACGCCTGACACTCACTCCATGACCATTGCCATGACCCACATTCCCACTGCCGTCTACTGGACCATTCGGAGCGTTGTGGCTTGTGCCTCTCAGATCATCGGTCTCATTGGCATTGGGCATGAGTAAGGCCACCACCACCCCTACTGAACTTTCTCCTTCTCTGGAACAAAGTGAGAAAGATTTAGTCTTTGAGTTTTTCGCTTCTGGGTGTGGTTGCAGGTACATAGCCTCCACAACTGAGGTCTGGGAGCTGTCCAGTTTGGCTCATAAGGTCAACAATATCCATGAGCACCTGTTAAAGCAACTGAATCTGTGCTATCAACACATCGGTGAGCAAGAACACAAGCTGAGAACTAGATTTTTCTTGCCTTGATCAAAGGCTAACACGTTTGAGATGTTGTAGCTGAGAAGAAACACATTGAAGCCTACCAAAAGCTTGTGCGTCTCTTCGAGTCTGTCCACATTGACAACATGAAGATCTTGAAGACCATTATCTACTCCGAAGATGACCTTCCACTGGTCGACGGAACCACCAAAACAAGGGTTTGTCCTCAACCAGAGTCGTCTTCTTCCCCCGTTTTCTTTGAATGACTGAAAGACTGGTTTATGACTTCATGTTCTTTGATTTGTGAGCCTGTAGGTTAATGTGGACGTACTCAGGAGAAAGACAGTGATTCTGTTAATCTCGGACCTTGACATCTCCAACGAGGAGGTTCACTTTCTCGCACAGATCTACAACGACAAACGGCAGGGCAGGCTAGAGAGGCACTACGAGGTGGTGTGGCTCCCTGTGACAGACAGGGACGAATGGACAGAAGCCAAGAACGATGCTTTCAACAGACATGTGGCCATCATGCCCTGGTATTCCCTCTACCACCCTTCCCTGTTAGACCCAGCCGTGATCAAGTACATCAGAGACGTCTGGCATTTCGACAAGAAGCCTCTGCTCGTGGTTTTGGACCCCCAAGGGAAGGTTGTCTGCCCGAATGCCTTCCATATGATGTGGATATGGAGAAGCCTGGCCTACCCTTTTTCCAGCATCAGGGAGGAAGCTCTCTGGAAGGAAGAGACATGGAGGCTCGAATTCCTGGTCGATGAGATCGATCCTATGATATTCAAATGGGTATGATAACACCTTTCTTCTCAATCTGGGTAGCATGCCCGAATCATCTGTGATAATTTTGTTACCAATTCCTCCATGAACAGGTGAAGGAAGGTCGATTCGTCTGCTTGTACGGAGGAGAAGACATCGAGTGGATCAGGAGATTCACGACTGTCATGAAGCGAGTGGCCCAGGAGGCCAGAATCGCCCTCGAAATGATCTACATCGGCAAGAGCAACCCCACCCAACGAGTTCGGAAAGTCGTGAACACGATCGCCGAAGAGAACCTGAGCGGTTACTGGCAAGACCTGGCGATGATGTGGTTCTTCTGGGTCCGCCTCGAGAGCATGTGGCACTCGAAAATGCAGCTTGGCCGGACGATCGAGAACGACCCCATCATGCAGGAGGTGATGACGATGCTGAGCTTCGACGGCAGCAACGACGGGTGGGCACTGATCAGCCCCGGAGGGACCGAGATCGTGAAAGCCAACGGCAAAAAAATCGTCGACTGCCTGACGGAGTACGATAACTGGAAGGAAAGCGTTGAACATGAGGGTTTCCTCCCTGCACTGGAGAACGCCCTTCTTCCCTACCAGACCCATGAGCACTGCACCCGCCTCATCCTTCCTGGGAACACGGGGAAGCTTCCCATGGAGACAGTCGTCTGCGCGGAGTGCAAGCGCCCCATGGAGAAGTACATCCTCTACCGCTGCTGCACTGATCGAGGTCCATGACGCAGTAGTACACGGGGGTTATTACAGTAGTTTTGTGTGGGATGATCTGGTTCAAGGAGGATGGTTTCTCTTTATATATGGTCTGGGAGTGATATCTTGAGAATTTGTAGGAGTTGTTTGTTTGTCTCTTGACACTTTGATGTCAAGATGGGATCTGGTTCAAGGAGGATGGCTTCCCTTGGCCTCTTTATATATGGTATGGGAGTGATATCTTGAGAATTCGTAGGAGTTGTTTGTTTGTCTCTTGACACTTTGATGTCAAGATAGGATCTGGTTCAAGGAGGATGGTTTCCCTTGGCCTCTTTATATATGGTATGGGAGTGATATCTTGAGAATTTGCAGGAGTTGTTTGTTTGTGTCAAGATGGGTCTGCTGCTACTGACTAGAAACCTCTCCCTATGTTGTCATTGCACCAAAGGGGGGCCAATAAACCTTTTAATGTTATATCAGTCCTAAGTGAGATTTTTTATACCTAATTGAAAGTTTTATTAACAAAATACCCATCTTTCGAATTTATTCCTCAAATTACCGAATTTTAAACTTGGTCAAAGAGTCCTACCATGCTGGAATGGTTAACAAGCCACATTAATAGAGACCATCAATAAACACAAAAAGATGAGGTAGAAGAGACCCTGCAATGCTCTGTGATAGACAATAAACCCTGATTCTACTGTCGAAAAGTTTTCATTGCACCTGACACTACAGATGGCAGCGAAACCAGAGAAATAAGCCTCCGGAGCTCTCGTGGCAACCCCATTCTTCTTACAGTAACTCAAGCACGACCTCTTGAGGGGAAATTTTGTAAGAGCAAACAGTGTCACCTTCGAACCTGCATCGTCGGCCAGATAAACCTGCAAAAAGTCAAACACGACGTGGAAGTCCAACGATAGCACCGATATCACGGTGCTCATCATGTCCACCGGCGCCTCCTAGTTCGGGTCCGCCGTGCAAAAGAACACGTCGATCGGCGGCAGCTTCTTGTCGGCTGGAAGCCCTGCCCGAGGACCCAGAGGAAGGAAGCCACGAGCTCGGCGGCGAAGAGGATCATACGAGCTAATACGACCGCCGGGCGTGCGTCGCAGAGGACGGTGGTGAAGGCCCCGTTGAGAGCCGCACGCATCTGCTCAATTAATGCTCGTCTTCTAGCTTGGTTTCTTCTCCACTTCGGACTCGAGCTGTCCTACTTTTATACATCTCTGCTGCCATGATTGGTGATTCCAAATAGCGACAGTAACAGAGGCCAGCGAGG
Organism: Aristolochia californica; assembly: GCF_029961685.1. Lineage (NCBI taxonomy): Eukaryota > Viridiplantae > Streptophyta > Magnoliopsida > Piperales > Aristolochiaceae > Aristolochia > Aristolochia californica. Next base: position 60,945,182 of record NW_027181770.1, read on the forward strand.
TTAACCAAATCAGCAACATCAGCTCGACAAAACATATATATATATATATATATATATATATGACATCAGACCAGTAGCTGCTGTATGGGCAAGATTAGTCCATACTGAGCTTATGATTGGAACTAGGGTTGGTAATTTAATTAGATTAACCAAATTTAGTTTATTGTGCATTGTCTAATATATAGAATTGGTAGAACTAAAGATTCTGCAAATGAATGAGATATAACACAAAACCACTACATCAGAGAGTCTAAATTTCAATTAAGAACAGAAAAAACAACAACATGGTGGCCAATATATTACATAAGATTCGAACCCAGTTGCAGAGAGCCTGTAAATGGATCATCGTGAAGGACGTGAAGCCCGCCAGTTCTCGGCCAATACTATGGCGTGATCTCTGGAGACTGGGGATAACATCTGAACCACAACGTTCTTGATATGGTCGGCTGCAGTTTCGCCAGCCCGCGAGGCAAGCTCCAGGTAGACTAATGCCTTCGTCATTTCTCCTGACTAGAAACAAAAACAACCGAGACAGCAGTAAATGCAATGTAAGCAGGAATTTGATGCTTAGCTGTTTCGATCAAGAGCAGCGGAAGAATGACCCCTTCATGATAGCAGCCTTTAATTGGTAAATATAAATGAGTTACTCTTAAGCTATTGATTTCTCCACCAGTCCTTTTAAAAGGGTAGTATTTTTTAACTACGAAGAGCATATCTGATTAATAAACGGTCTCAGCACAAGTTTTTTAAGATTAATCACACAAAGGACAAGGTTGAGTTAAAACCCTGACATAAATGTAAAGCAGCAGGCACAGAGTGCAGTTGAAGTGAAGGAGAGCATGATTACCGAGAAGAGCCTGAGTCCATATTCATACTGAGCCTTGGTGTGACCACAATCAGCCGCACGTTTCATCCATTTCTTAGCTTGCCGATCACTTCGAGTCAATCCTTCACCAGCTGAGTAACACAGTGAAGTGTTATACATGGCACGTTTATTTCCTCCTTCTGCTGCCCGCAGATACCATTTTGCCTGATTTGAACAAATTTCGCTTCTGTAAGACTTCCTGCTTTCTGAGGTTACCAACTCGTAAATGAAATGTGCTGGAGAAACCATAGAAACTTGCTGAATATAAGTATGAGGATGAATTTTTAAGTGAAGTTACAACGACATGCTAGTTCAGGTAAACGAGGTCAACAACAACATAATTTTATGGACTTTGTTTCTAACTCATCGCAGAGACCCTAAGAACTATCCCATCTGGGAGATGCTGACAATATACATTACTCTACTGATCCAGTCTTTTGCCGCTATTATGCTTTAGAGAAAGAAAGAAGAAAAGTAGAGAGGGCACCTTTTCACAAAAAATAAAAAGAAAAAGAAGAGAAGGCTCCACAGCTCCTACCTTATTTCTCGAAGAGCACAGTATACAACACAAAATGGCATCGGTTTATAACTTCATACATGCTACGATCACAAAATACATCTAAGAATGATAGTCAACCAGAAGGAAGGTTTCCGGCTGAATGAATAGCAAATGCCGCTTTAGGTGGCAACAATGTGCATCACAGGCCAAAATGGAACAGCTTCCTGTATCAGTTAGGCTCCAAGAGTTGAAGCAACTTCATACTAAGTCAAACCAGAGATTCTAATGTAGTTCTAAAACATAATAAACGGTGGGTTTCTACCCAAAGACGGGGGCACCAAAAACAGAAAAATATTACTGAACCAAGCGCGTTCAGATCATAATAATTAACTAAAACAAATTTTTTGGAGAGATACAGACACCACAATAAAATAATAAAAAACAGAAAAAGGAACAATCAGCTATGACTATGGCTTATAGAAAAGATAATCAAGCAGCCATGAGCCAAGAGAAGTACATGGCACCATGTAATGATGAATAACATAGAAAATTTACATCCTACATTAGGAAGAGAAACAAATAAAGATAAAAACTGCATCTCCAAGCACGACAACCACCACCAAGATAGACAACATTCAAGATTATCTATTCTTAAAAATATAAAAAGATTTGAGTTTTCGTACAACAGGAACCTCTTATTGAAAGACTAAGGTCTGTCGATTTTGGAGTTTAGGGCTAATGCCAAGGTCTCCAATCAACTGGAAAAGCACTTGAAATAAGAATTACCTAAAAGCACTGGTCATCTTAAGGATATAAAAGAGACTTCCAACCTAGATACAATAAGATACAAGATTTCTCAATTTTGTTGTTTTCGGATTATTTCAAGGTCTAAAATCCAGAACAATATAATAGAGAATCATGTCATAAATGCATGTGACAGAGAAAACCAAGTCCTCCCCAATAAATGCAGATAACAATGAGCACCAGAACCATCTGAATCCAAAGAATTTTTAATAAATTTTCCTAGAAACATTTTTTATTGACACATTTGGTCTAAATAGATCATTTTGATTTTAATTTTTTTTGAATGATAAGAAACTGGAAATCTTGCAAAGATAATGTAGATCATAAGAAAAGAAACCTCCAATCAATATAAAGAATGCAAAAATAAGCAGAGAGTAGAGAGTAACATACAGCTTCGGGTATACTACCCTGAACACCACGACCTTGATGGAGACATAGCGCAAAGTTGTACATGGCACGCACATGGCCAGCACCAGCAGCTCGATAAAACCATTTAACAGCCTCCTCCAGCTTCGGAGGCTCAGCTGCAAAACGAAACCAAGAAATTAGCTTACAGTAGAAATATTTCTATTAGACTTCAAAATGTATATTTTACTCGAACAGTTCCATAAAAAGATCCACTCCCAAACTGCCGGGGGTCTGCATCATAGACACAGTTTAAGAAATTTCAACGAACACATTTCCCATTTTCTGCATGTCTAGTCCATATATGACCCCTCACACACTTCACAAAAGTAAAACAGCAGAAGGAGAAAGCTACCTGAATTCAACTCTCTATGTATCATCAGAACAACCATATTATACCGCATATAACAGTTTGCATTTCGAGCACTCAAAATTCAAAACCATGCAGCAAATTTCTCCGCTGAATGATGCCCAAAGGCATATGTTCATATATGCTTCCTCAATTTCACCCTCCAACGAACAGACTAACAATTTAGTAACCTAATAGGTAAAACAAGACCAACAATGCAATAAAAAAGAGAGAGAGCAATACTCTGCAAGTACGAAATTCCAAGATTACACTGTCCAGCAGGGTCTCCAAGCTCAGCGGCCTTGAGATACAACTCCATCCCCTTTTCCCTGTTACCCGTCTCCCAGTACAGCAAGCCAGCATCGACCATTGCGGGGGTGGACCCACGCGCAGCCCCTTTTAGAAACGAATCGAGCGCCTTATCGAGGTTCGGCCGGATCCCACCACGGCCGTGCTTGAAACGTTTCCCCCACTGGAGCAACACCATGGCCTCCCTCAACGGCCGGAGCGCCTCCCGCCAGGGGCGGCAGACCATGCTGGCAGCCCAGAGGTTGGGGACGGTGAAGGAGGCGGCGATCTTGAGGAGGATGTCAATGGGGAGGGCGGAGAAGTCGTGGGCGAGAGAGGGCAGCGGTGGGGGATTGCGGCGGCGCTTGAGGGGCATGGAGAGGTGGCGGGTGGGGAGGCGCGGGGAGTCGGAAGCGGCGGGCCAGGGGGCCCGGTGGTCCATTCCGGCGGGGCGCGAGAGAGCGACGGGGAGGAAACGTTGGTGTGAAGGAATGATATGTGGTGAGGGAAGTCATTGTGCGGGCGTTAAAGTCAAGCTGGTGGCGGCACGTGTCGAAAGGCTTGTGTTAAAAACGTGACAGTGTTGCAATGTGAATATGTATCAAATTTTGCGGGTGTATCGGCCGATACAGGAAAACTTATCAAGCAAAAACGGATAGATATATATATATATATATCGGAACTCGGGGTTTTTTCGGAAAAACGATGCGACTAAGGAGTGCAGAACACCATCACAAAATCTGATGTATATGGCCAATACACTTTCCCTGAACCAAGGTGGCTATTTGCGATTAAGTATTGAAGGCCTCAAAATCCGATATGTATCAGCCGATACACACTCCTTCAATCGGCCAGTATCAATTGAAAGGTGATAGAGACAGAGAGAATCAACAGAGGCTGCATCCTGCCAACGAAAAGATCATAATATATAAAAGCTCCACAAACAGTTTAGTTTCTTGAAGTTGGCTACATAACCATACACCATGAACAATTAAAACGACATCTTAGGGCTAAATGCCCCCCCATGCTCCGTCTTTATGCCATATCTATGAAAAGAGTCTACAATTCTTTTTTTTCTTTTTTTCTCTCTTTTTGAAAACCGAAAGAGCAGCATTATTATCTTATTTCCATACTGATATGCGAACCCACAGCCACAAGTCTCTAAAGTCACGCTCGGTATAGTCTTTTGGCTTCCTCGCTCAACTTTCACGAGATAAGAGCTGCTACTATTACCAATAATTACAATGACGATTGTAGTTCCTACTCCAAGAGGGTTAAGAGGATTCCAAGAACCACTTCTGCCAAAGGTAGGTAGAGTAAATAGTGTGGCATTTCTCCTCTCTGTTGAGAACTTCATATTGCTATTTCTGTTCCAAGCCCACCCATTACCAGATCAATCTCATTTTTACTTTGAATCACACAACCATCCCATCCAAGAGGACATCCCTTAACAGCTCTTTGTTAAACCTTTGCGCTGTAACCCCCCCATGCATTCCAAAATCCGGAAAAGCTCTACAATACACATAAGACTTATCAGAACTGAGTAGAAAGGATGTCTACAACTACTCAAAAACTATAAAAAAATAAATAAATAAAGTTCTGTATAGAAAGGATGTCTACAACTACTCAAAAAATATAAAAACACGTACAAGATTTCATAACTTTCTACCAACACCAGAATCATTTTTTCCTAAAAAACAGCAGAGTCAATTTTTTCTTCTTCAAGACAGCATCATCATTTATTATGTTCTGTTTGACAATGACAAACCAGTCCATACAGATCCAGTGTCATGCACTAACTACCCATAGGAGGTGAGTAATCAACATTCAAAAAAGACATCTTTTCAGCTAACTATACCCAATTGAAAGAAAGGAAAAGACTTGAGGCTAAATAGTAGCTATAATAAAAATAGCAAATAGGAAAATTATAAGTAGGTGCATGATGAAATGGATGACAACAAGATAGTTAAACCAACCATGATCAGCAGGTGAAGCTCAGAATGTTGAGATGGATGAGCATAAGAATTGGGACCGCCAATATTGCAAATGAACAATTAGAGGAAACACAAAGCAACAAAAATAATAAGACAGCGTAGGTTGAAACACTCAGGGCATGATCTACCTCATGAAAATGGGGAGTATACATGGGACAACTCGACGAAGATGATATACAGGTCAGGTCTGATAATGTTTAATATTCCGAAGAAAAGACTTTTAGAGGTTGACTAGTAATAGAAATCTTTATTCTTTTTATTTCTTAGGAAATCATCATGCTTCAAAAATTTCAAAACACACCCGATTAAGAATACAACCACTCAAAACTACTTTTTTGTTTTTTATGAAGGACCTCAAAAGTCTAGCTATTCCATATTAACATAGTAAACAATGATATGTCTAAGAACTGGCATCCCTGAGCCAGAAAGATGGAAAAAAATAGATGGTGCAACTCTGAACCTGCTTCTAGTTGCAGTAACAAGTTTTTCAGCTAATCTTGGATCACTTGACACACTTTTAGAAACTAATGGCACCTCAAACGTAAAAGAGGCCCAAAAAGGTGCCAGAAATTCAGTAGGATTGTCCATCAGACATTTCCAGACTCCAGCCACCAAATGAGTAATTATTAGTGCATAGAAACCAATAGAAAAATCACCTGGTCAAAGGCGAGTGCCAGCAATGCTCCCAAGACCACTTCCATGCCCCGAAAGAAATTTAACAACACTGAAACGGCTGCTAAGGTGGAGAATCCACTCCTAGCACCATACCGCATGCCATCCACAATAGTAGATTCTCAACACCTTCAAAGAGCAGAAAAAATACACTCAGACAATATTTTCAAAAAATTGTCTAAGTAGTAGCAAAATTCAGGAAATAAGAAAAATTGGATCAAACCACTACTCTTCAGATGCTATGGGTCGGTCTCTCTTCACACAAAAAACTGGCCAGACCACAGAGACTGTGCCTGAAACTGCTCTGGCATTGTTGCAGTGGACTGTTGACTTCCTTGAGGAGGCTGCTGTCCCTTGAGAAGTTTCAGATGTTCAAGAAGTTGAATATCCTGCTGACTTTCCTGGCCTTGCATCAGACCTATATGTGCGCTAGAAACCTGTTTCCCAGGGAATGGGAAGCTAATTGTACCAAAATTTGAGTAGTTATCACCACTGGTGCTCAGCTGGTTGTATAAATGTCCCTTCTGATTAAAGGAATTGTTCAGGTCCATCTTCTCCGTTTGTGGATATTGATATCCATCAAGCCAGCTATAATCATCAAGTGGCAGCTGCAGTTCAATTTTTGAAGGTACATTAGCAGTGGGTTCCTTTAACTGTTTAGGAGGAATGGGGCTGAACCCAGGTGGAGGCCCCAGGTGCCTACTAACTGGTCGAGAAACTGGACTTCTTCTCAAACTTGTTGCTGAGGTAGATGGTGGTTTCGTCATCATCATAGGGCCATTAGTATTTGTGCCTGAAAGCATTGATGAATCAACTCTAGATGGTAGGACAGTCTCCACCGCTGCCACATGACCAACAGGTAACATATTGAAACTACTGAGATTGGAAGGTAATGAAAAGGGAGGGGACACCAGAGGTGGCTTGTGAAACTCTCCCAGCTCAGCTGCTTTAGAAGCAACAACCCCATTTCCAGATATACTCATGTCCGTCAACCCATTAACAAATAATTGGTCTGGAATCCATTTTGGGTGAGCTGAATCAATAATCTGTGGCAGAGGCTGTGGGATAACATTCATAAAAGAGATGGGAGGATGCATAGCTGTAGTCAAAGGTGAAGTTCCCTGAAGTTGTGGAATACAGTTAAAGGACGAAAGAGTAGAGCCACCATAACTTTCCCATTCAGTCATAGATGAGTTTTCCACAGTAGCTCTAAGGCCCACAGGACTCACTGCACTCAATCCAACCTGTTTATCAGCTATTGGTGGCTTAAACACAATCACTTCATCCTCCTCTTCCTCTTCTTCCACATACAACTGAATCTTGGAAGGTTCAGATATGCCTGAAGTCCTTGTTTTCTCAAATGCAACGGTCCCCTGTTCCAACATGCCATTTGATTCAGGCAAATCTACAGAAACATTCACCATGTCATTTTCATGCTTTTGAGGTTCAATTCCCACACAAAACTTCTTCAATTTCTGATCAAAGTATACAGGTTGCTGGTCAACACGAACCACATTCAAAAGAGATCTACCTGCAGCCAAAACCCTTTCAGCACGTGCCCGTTTCTCCTTATTGCTACCACTGTTTCCAAAATAATGCTTTCTAGAGAAATCCAATATGAGATGTGCTGCGTGAAGAGGTGAAAACCCCCTTAATTCAAAGTCTTCCCACAATGCAAGACGATTACCAGTTTCTCCTTCTTCATACCTGCTCATGTCAGAAAAGCAGGTTTCCTCTTCATCCCCACCAAGAGAAACACAACCACTCGAAAGAAGCTTGTTCAATAAGTCAATGCACTGAGTCCAGAAAAAGGATCTAGCATTTGCTTGTTTGTCCTCACAAATATCTGTTCCAGCCGCAACATCTGGACGACAAGCTAACCACTCAATGAATACAAGGATGGCTGGTAACAGACAGCTGGACAAAATATCGTGCAACTGGATGCATTTCTTCATTATATGGCCCAGAAGTTCAAAAGCAGCAATAAATGCATTCTGAAGCAAAACTGAACGCTGCAAGATCTCCGCATATGACTGGCCTTCAGATTCCCTATTCACATTATGAACCGTGAATATGAGAACAGCAACAAGCCTGACAACAAAAAGTCCATTTTCAGCAGCATCTGAACCAAAATTCAGCTCTTCCACAGGCCCAGATGAAAGAAGATCAAGCAGATCAGCAATTACTGAAGAGAAAATTTCTCCAAACATCTCCAAGCTGGACAGAAAAATGCCTTGTCAAACACCCAATGAGTAAATAGAGTAAACAAATATGTAATCCCAAGAGTAAACTACCTGGTGCGGGTGAATAGGATGCCATTCAGTCGCACAAATCGAATACAAAATACTTTGTAAGTCTCATGGATGCCTGATGTTTTCTCATGTACAGGAATAGCTTCTGGTTTGTTAGCATCATTCAACATTTGCTTTGCTTCCCCTCTGCCCCTTCCTCTTCCAGATACACGTGCCAGTGTCTTGACTGTGGACACTTTAGAATCCACTGGTAGCTGGGAGTAACTCTGACGATTCTGAACACATAAACAAGCAATCTAGATTAAGTAGATATTTTTCTTTTTCATTATAAATTACCAAGTATCATTTGTAAACCACGACAGAAACATGAATTGGGTCATCACATTCAGCAACAAGGACCAACTTAACAAACACAATGGCAGAAGCATAAAAGGGGTTTGATCAACAGATATGGCTATCAGCAAGTGGTCATTTTGTGAACTTTGATGTACTAGCTGACAAAGACATCAAATTCGCCAAGCTCTCAAAGATTTGGAACTAATGTTTGAAGGACAGTTAAAAAAAGGAACAATATTGAAAAACTTATTTTTGACAGAATCCACACAGGCACTTCCTAATATAATTATCCTACAAGACTTTAAACTGAAAACAGAAGTAAATTTCAACACAAATTGCTTGAAATTTCATCTATATCCTGCTTTTCAAAATTGTAAAAGGCAATTCAATTGAAGCTGAAACTTCAGAAATTCACTCTCAATGCTGCATGATAATATATTCAAAAACCTCTTGCTTTCAGTCATCCAAAATTAACCCCCCCCCCCCCAAAAAAAAAGGAGTTATCCCCATAACTAAGGAAACAAATGTTACATATTCAATATCACAGACGTCTGAAGATGGCTTGGGTATTCCAACAAATAGAACTGACCAGTAATCTTTTATAATTCCAAAGAGAATTAAGTTCAACTACTTATATACATCTGAGAATACTTTTTACCATAAGTGTCAAAAAAACTACTTAATTTGACAAGTAAAAAAGAAATGAATACTATCTTCTTCTCATTTTCTGCCAAAAATAATAATAATAGAGAATGTAGAACAAAAGGAATGACAAGTAACACTTTAAAAAAAAAACGGATTAAAAATACCTTCTCAAAAGCAATAATTAGATTGTCTCTTGCTGTTGAAAAAGGGCTGTCCACTGCCAAACTTCGAAAGTATCGATAAACTGCCACCAAATCATCCCCTATATAGGAAGCCAAAATAGCAAGCTGAAGAAAATACAGCATCCATCCAAGTTAAGATTGGACAAAATGTCATTAAATAACATCTATCCCAATAGAACCACAGTGAATAGTGCAAGTTGTAATGAATGATTAGCTTTCAATGTGGAAACGGACCTGATGGTGTGGATTTCCACTTGAAGGCCAAAGAGATGCAGCCTGTATGTAGTAACTTGAAGCAGCAGCATAATCACGAGTGGCAGAATCACCACCTTCTCCATACAATCCTTTGTAACGAGCAAGATCACCCAAGTAAATGAGGCAACGGTGACAGGATAATAACCCCTTCTTCATTTCGGCAGATCTTTTCACATCTTTTACTTGAGTCACCTGATCCTCTGGACTCTCGGAAAAATAACCCAGAGGAAGCCCATACTTGGCTCTGATTTTGAGGATCAAATCATGGTAGAAGCCAGTGGCCTCTGAAAGGAAAGATTTAAAAACTGACCGAATTTTTTTTATCCGGTCTGGTCGGGTGACACCTCCTTTGCCACCACTACCATTAGAAGATGCTGCGGAAACACTGGCATTTATATGTGCCCTGAACTCCTCAATCCTTCGGTAGTGCAACTGCCAAAGCGCATACTCTATTTCATGCTTCTCAGAAAAATCATGATCTTCAAGAATTTTGGCTTCATATTTCTCTCTCATCTGAAGCCATGCGTTAGGATCCAAAGGGACTTTTGATTTGGCTGTCATCTCAAGTCCATCCAATATCTGTGATCACAAATACATTATGTCATAGTTCTAGAATATATGAAATTCTGGTCTAGAAATTCCTCATCACCTTGCCAAGTAAGGGACCAAATACCAAAATCCACATTAAACCACATTAACTATTCCTTTTTAAAGATGCAACCTAGGTATAGAAATAGAAAAGGTATACCCACTCATCAAAGGTGTGCCCCTAAGAGCATTTCAAGTAACTAGCACCGGCAATAAAAAAATTTCCTATGTGATGAATGTCTTTTGTTTCTGGCTCTACACATCGCCCTCCTACAACCCGTAATCTTTAGAAGATTCAGGAAACGTCAAAATTTTGTTCTAGAGATAAAACAATAAATATAAAGATATATTTAGTACAAGAAAAAAGATGCTACATGCATTTACCAAGTAAACAACATGGCAAATAATTTAACAGACACGTATGCAACAATCAGCCAAGACTATCTATGAAAAAATAGCCACTTATGTGCTCAGCACACAACGATAAAACTTACTAACACAATCCTTCATATAATTCTTACAGAAAGTTCAAATTTGTGGGTTGGGCTTTTGGCTCAACGGCCAAGGTCGAGACACAATAGGTAAGGGATTCAACATTTAAGAAAAGAAAAAAAAATTAAATTTGTTGTTTTGAATGATGGAGAAAATGTAAATTATAGGAGATCAAAGGAATTAAAAAGATATTCCAAGCATCCAACCACTTAGACGACAACACTACCAGTAAAACGACTGGTCAAACCACCGATCAGCAAATCCTAGCTAGTTCACGCTCTATTTTATTTATCAAAAATAACAACTGCATAAATTAAATCGAAACTTTTTATGGGATTCAGCCAACGATTCCTTCTAATACAGCCAGAGCACAAAAGACAATTTTTCTTCTCTAATTATTCACGGAACTAATAAATTATATCCCTTCAAGTCGATCAAACAATACTTCAATTGTGCACCGTCCCAGTCCAGATGAAGTTGAATATCAAAACCTTTGCTTCCTACATCTGGAAACAAGCTAACCGAATTCAATCATACAAGCAAGCACTCACATGACTAGTAAACAATATTTACATCAGAATACACAGACATAATTGGACGAAATTCATCCAAGAAGAAAAAAAGGAAAGGAAAAACCAATTCAGAACTAGTCCAACCCAAAGACACATGTATTTCGTCTAAAACTCAAAAAGATCTCAACATCCTAGACTACCCTTCTTTACCCTCGTATTTCAAACAACATCTAACGATCTAAGGCACGAGGAACCCGCAGATCCATGTGTAAGAAGAAACAACATCATAAGAGAAAAACCGAGAAAAGAAGAAAAAAAAACAACGACGGAGCAGGAGATTTATGATCGAGAGAATCGATACGCATACCTGCCTCCCCAGCGAAGCCGCTCCGTCTCGCTTCAGGATGGCTTCCTCCGACCAAAATCCCAAACTTAGGGCTCGATTTCTATCTCCCGGCAACGTGTATTGTGTCACCTTGCAAACAGAAAACTTCTTTTTCTCTCTCCTTTTTTTCTATTTTTATGGGCGACGACGGCAAGCCCTGTGTGCGGATTATTGGAAGTATTATTACCACACCGTTTCCGGTGTCTGGTGGCCAAGGCCCAAGGGAGACTGAGTTTAAAAATTAAATTTTTTATTTACATTTTATCTGACTTTTTATTTATTATTATTATTTTATTTTAAGTCAATTTTTATTTTTATTTTTATTTTTTATTAAGGGAGAGTTGAATAAAATAATTTTTATGTACACCCATAAAAGAAGTTTTAGATTTAATATTAGTATGTAATTTTCCCCTACTACATCACTTGCCAAATAATTTGAATTATTTTATCTAAATAAAATAATAAAAAAGGATAAATAATATTTCATACCCAATTATTTTATGGGTAATGTGGTAATTTTATCTTGTAAGTTCAATTATATTAAATTGCTCTAAATGAAGTATGTGTATAAATTTAATTACTTATATGCATATTGCTTTAGAGCATTGGACTATAGTGTGTAGATTTATATAATTTGTTTTTTTATAATTTTAGATATTTTATTATTTATTACTTTTAATTTGCCTATTTACCATGAAAAAATAGGTAAGTAAATAGATAAAACACATTTACTATTATAAATTATAATAAGAATCAAAATAAGTAAGAAAAAACAAATGGGTAATTAAATAAATTTGTATCTATTTATAACCCTATAAATTTCATTGAACAAATTATTGTGTATATGTGTTAGAGTGGCTAATTTAACTTTGATTTTGTAATTCACTCATATAAAGATCATCATGTAAACAACTTTATCCATTGATTTTTCTCTTTTAATATTATAAATTTTTAAATAATTAATTTCGTGACCCCCTCTCTAAATAAAATTTAAGAGCGAGGTTATGAACGATCAATCAAAGTAAGAAAGACCCCATGTTAGTTCTTCTTAGTCCATTTTTAGTGAAATGATCAAACACTATAAATTGTAATTAATCCCAAGCTTATAATTGTTATTATTTAGCTAAAAACATAGGTAGAATATCAAAATAAGAAAAAAAGTTGCTAAAGTTGTCATCATCAAGAAATTTATTGAGGCAAAAAAAAAAAAAGAGTATAAACCTAAATCCATCAAAGTTTAGTGGATCAATTTGTGTAATTGTAGTTTATCCATTATAACAATCATGAGGAGAGATGAGGAGGATGAAATCGAATCAAAGAATGAATTAAAAAACACCACAATTAAGCATATATCCTATGTTGTAAAAATGGGTGGAAGAAGCTTTGATCTCCTTCCTCTAATCATGGCTTTGGTATCAGGGAACACCCCACCACTGTTCTCAGCATCTCCACAGAGCCCTTCCTTGGACACACTAACAGGGTAACTCACAAGGTGCACTCCTTCCATGTCCACAACTTCTTCACCACTGTATTTCGTCCACATTTCCTCTCCAATGCTGCAAATCCTTCTCACACACTCTATACTCTCCGGCTGCTCGAACACTGCTTCAACGCGCCGAGTGTGTTCATACCAAAGCGACATGCGATACGCACGAACATCCCCTTCAGTTCCTTTGGTACCTATCCATCTTGGTTGGTAACATCCAACTGCAATTTCCGTGTCTCTGCTTCCATCCATGGATCGCTGATTTATGTTTGCAGAGCCCAGTATGACGTACTCGTCGTCCACTGCATGTTCTACAGGTTAGATTTCTGGATTCGTTGAACGAACAGTTGTTGCTTATGTTTGAAGGTTAAAGCTCGGCTTACCTATCATCAGTTTGGAGTGGACGTAGATCATGAATCGCCGGTGAGTTTGAGCTTCCCAGTATTGGGTCGAACGTTGTGGGGAAGACGGAGGAATGAAATCTCCTGTTGTCTCCTTCTCTCTGTTGGCAAGGCAGAAGAAGTTGAGATAGTCTCGAGGATCTGCAGGGTTTCCTGTCTCCTGAATCGCTTCTGCTATCAATCTGTACATCATGCTCATGGTTTGCCTCGTCCAGTGTAGAATATCTTGAACTGGGTCACTCTCAGGTACCCCTTCAGGCCACATTGGAATCACAACAAACACAGAAAATCGCTCTTTTGATCTAATCTTGTCAACTATCTTAAGAACAATTTCAACTGGAATCAGATTGCTGCACCCAGAACGTTGGTCCTTCTCCCACAACTGACAACCCCCGAGGAAGTACTGGTTCTCAATGTAAATGAACCTCTCTGCTCTTCGAATCGCCTCGACGTAGGCATCATGTATACTGTGCTCGAGATTGCCTGACAGAGATGATGCTGAAGTGCTGTCAATGGATCGACAGACCTGAACTCGCCAAGTTCTGTCATGGTTTAGAGAAGATGAAACCTGTTGCTGGAGGTGAGGGATCGATCGGTGATTGATGAGAGAGGATGGGTCGCACTGTTTAGCCCAACGCTGCTCGAAGTTGCTCAAGACATCCCAAGCTGCATCGCCTGAAAGGCAAGCATGGGTGTCATGCCATGGCTCCCGTGGACCTCCCCTGTTAAGGCTAGCTCCATCGATGTTGATTTGGTAAAAATCATTGGAGTGAGACTCTGTGTTGAGTGTTCGGAACAGGGAATGCTCCTCTGTATCATAGCGGCCGTCACAGAGGTCTAAGCCACCGATGAAGCTGAGAATTTCTCTGTTTGCAGAAGAAATTTCATTGTATTTGGTGGGAAATATAAGGTCTGGTTCGGCATCTACGGTGATCGTTTTCTGATGGTGGCTGAAGACAGCGGAGAACTGGTGGTGCAACCTTGGACTGAGTTTGCAAACCACCTTTGTGTGTCTGAAGTAGTTAAAGGCATCTTCATCATGGGTTCTCATCACTCCTGTGTTGTTTATGATTGGTAAAGAAGTCTCATCGTCCCAGAGCAAGATTCTGACTGCAACTCCCTCTTCTGCTTTGCGCTTCAGCAGATCGCCAATGGATACGCCCTTGGCATTTGGGATTTCTGTCTCTGGGCTTCTCACCTACATGAATTCAGAACACGAAAAATTCAACATTATACTTTAAAAAAAAAACTACTACTACTATCCATTTTATGAAGTTGTTAGAGAACTCACCAGAACCATCTTAGGATTGAGGGACCAGCCAGCAATGTAGATCAAATGCTTAGCATCATTCATGGCTTTGTAGACATCCTCCCAAAGCTTTCTGGGTCTGTACCTCTGTTCACCATGGATATTGACCATAGGAAGAAACGTAGGCCTGTGATGGGCATCCTGATAAAGAATCACCCCACAATTAGACCTTTGATGGAATGTAACCCCCTTTGCCAAGCCCTTGAATTCTCTGTCCTGGAGGCCCTTCCCCCAGTAAGGGTCCTTGTCTGCAGGCTTGAACCGGAGTCTAAATCTGAGTTTGAGTTTGGGGATTGGCTTCCCATTCTCGGAGAAGAGGGAGAAGAGACCATCGTATGATTCAAATCCATTTACAAGCCTGTGAGCTGGGATATGCAACAGACCCAAGATTGAAAAGCTTGTTCTGAGCTTTACGGTGATGATTGTGTCCAAGGAATGAGCACAGAGAATATCAAATGTCTCGTTCCATGTTCGATCCAGTTGGTGGCTCGTCTCTGCAACTTTGGTTTTGTTTAGCTTGATGGTGATATATGCTGGCTTCTCCCCCGTTAGCATCGTCCACTGCAAACGACAACATTCAATAAGAGAGAGACAAAGAAACAGAGAGAAGGAGAGGGGGAGGGGACTCCATTCTTACGTAGAAGGAACATGAAGGGGTGTAATCCGTAGCATGGAAGATGGTGGCCTCGAGTTTTCCATGGAGAAATCTGATGAACTTGTCTCTCCCTTCTTCCATCATCTTCTTCTTCTTTTCTTTTTCTTCAAAAACCGTCTGCTGCAGAAGTAATTATACTGCAACTCTGGGCTAACCAATGGAGATGAGCTGCTTCTTTCTTTTATTTCTTCTCCGCCAAAAATGGGCATAAAATAGAAAAACAACGAGAGGAGACTTCACCATTTTTCTTAGACTGCAATGGAAGGAGTCGGCGATCGGCAGAAACGAATTCATTTCTTTGGGGGAACTGGTCGAGTCGAGTGTTGGAAAAGTCGACTTCAGTTATTTCGTGGTTCTGAAGAGTCTAATCCTTGTTGTTGAGTATACGGAATTGCTTTCAAACTGAACCGTGGGGGAGCCTTCGCTGCGTTTTCTTTGAATTCTTTTAGCGGTTACTAGCTGTTACGCATGCCACACCACAGGGTTGTAGTTGGGGTAGGAAGCTACACAAAGAGGAGATGAGTAGAGCTCGGATTGGGAGACTGATGCCAATTGGAATCGTGCTAGAAGTGGAAGAAGCAGAAGAGTGTTTCCAAGCCTGCATGGTGTAGTGGCAGAGAATAGTTAGAACTCTACCTCTCCATTTTAGAAAAGTTTGAGTAGGCTTAGAAACAAGAGTTTTAGTTTTACAGTTATCTTTCTAATACAACTCCCGTCCTCACAAACCCAACTCCCCTGACCTACAAGGTGAAACCCAAAACCCAAACCCCAGGTTTTTGTGTCAAATTGGATCAGGTTTTCCATGAAACCCGACCCCTATCTCTGGATCTTAATTCACAAAACCATGTCTAGCATATTCACACAAACAAGTCCCAAAAGTTTAATATTTTGATTAACTAATTACAATTATACCTGCAAGATTACTTGATAAATTGGGCAAGATTATCATCTACTTGTAGAATTAGAAATTTGTGTCCAGCCTATAACAAAAGGTTGAGTACAGTTGAAGTACGGGTAAGCAGTCACAACTGACATGTATAGAATGAGCAGAGCCAAAGTTGTACAATCATCTTTGAATATTCAATTCATAGAAGTTATCATCTGAAAACTCCTACCAACTAGAAGTATTAATGAAACCCACAACTCAATCGATCCAATTGTTTAATTAGATTAAAAAACTTAGACCTGTTATGAGGCATCATTCAAGTAATCCACCATCAGGGCTGCTCTCCTTCACCAGATCAAACACAGAAGCAAAATTATAGTCCCCATCATTCAACTTTAAAAAGTCCCCAGAGCCTTGACAATAAAAGTCAGCTAATAGAAGCTTAATTAAGTTGAATCACAGCTCTTTGGGGGCATAGTGGGATAACCCATTTCCAGACCACCAATAGAAAAATGGCAACATTTGTATTTCTCTGCAAACGTTACATTGGATGCAGCAAAATGTGCATATACAACACCCAACATGGAAGATGGACTAAAACTATGTATAGATAAGTTGCACTGTTCCACACTCACAGCGACTCTGTCCATTTCCAAACAAAACCAAAAACTAAATGTATTACAACCAGTAAGTAAAGATGAATTATTCAGCATTTATAATGTAGCTGGAGGAAATGCAATAATCGCCAAGGCCAAGTTGCAATCTAGCAACAGAACAGCTCTCTAGTTTGTACATCTGCTCAAATGCTTCAAAGGTTGAGCTATCAAACACATTGGAATTAGAAGAACTCCAATTTGAGCGGTAGCAAAATTTATAATTGACATTTGGGCCAAACCAATAGAAGCAGCTGCTATCATCAGAGCTTTCAAAATGGTCCAATTAGGAGCTTGAGATGGACTTGTTTCAGTGGAAGAGGTCCCGTTTGAATGAGGGAAGTCAGAATATGATATTAAATTTAGTAAAATAACAATGGAAAGAAAAAACCAAGGTAGCATGCCAGACGTTGAGGTCCTCTCTAATAACTGGTCGACTGGAGAAGACAGCAGTGAAACTGTTAAGAGACACCCACGTGTGTAGGGGTGGCATGGCTAGTAAATAAGGATAACTTTCATAAAGATTACATAGAATTGTGATTATACAATCTGGTGTATGTCCTCTTATGTCCTTTTCCTTTTGAAGTATGTAGCCCTAAGGGCATTATAGTCATTGTAAACACTTTCACACAACTATAAATATAACCTCAAGGCACGGGATAGAGCATTCAAGCATCTTCCTCTTGGCTCAAATTCGTCCATACAGCTCTCTCTCTTTTCCTCTTCTTTCTCTCCCTTGGTTTTTTCTCTCCTCTCTCCCAAGAACTAGAGTTCCTCTCTTTGCTCATTCCCTTGAAATCTATTGTGTTTATGTGTTGTCCCTAGAAATCAACAGAAACAATTGTTACCCGTAGGATGTACTGTGAATACCACTTTTGCAGCATGAAGCCACCTCCATGACCCTATTGCAGATCTAATCCCAGAAGTATCACAATAGAGGGCAGATGCAGCTACTGGAAGAGGTGCAGCAAGCACTCAAACAACCATATAGACTCCAACTGAAACAAAATTTCCAGGAGTGGCTAAGAAGTAGAGGAAAAAGGACTGATGGAATTTCTCCAGGAGATTGGTTACTAAACTTAAAATATGACCCTTTCAATCAACCTTCACCACAGAAAAGAATATTGTGATCTCAAATCAGTCAATATATAAGAAGAATATGGATATAACTTTTTCAGATTTAGTGCTTGCTCCATCTACAGCTGCAAGGGATTTGTCCCAATCAGTTGTGGATATTACTGGGTACAAGGACTGTAGGGGATGGAGGGTTATGCACCTGAAAGACCTAGAATACAATATTAATGCATGGAATTGTCAAACCTTTTCTATGGACTCTGTGATATGATCTTCTTCAAATATTTTCACCAGTTCAATCATTCAGAAATCCTAAGATATGTATCATAAGACATGTGAGAGAAAATTTAAGATTCTAATTGAGACTAATGGAGGGGGCCCTCCCCTCTAAAAGTTCCTGCTCCCCTTCAACTCCTGTTTATGTAGCAGGATCCAGAACTATACATTCAAGATAATTGACCTAACATTCTGGCAATTTGACCTATGCCAGGTAAATTTTATCCTAGTAGCATAAAGTAACTGAACTCTTCAGCAACCTCATTTTGTCTGCATATCAATACCAGAAGAAAAGACAAGGTCACAAGGTCTTTTTTTTTTTGAAATAGAACGACCAGTTTTTTCTTGAAAAAGGAAAACCAGGTCTTTTTTTTAAAAAAAAAGAAGAAGGATGACAGGGTCATTCATTCTCCTAGCAATGTAAAAGCTAAAATTGTGAATGCCTCTAGTTTGAGGTTTTGAATTCAAGTCTTACCAGGGCATGGGGTTCAACATTCAAAAGAGAAGAAGAAGAAGAAGAAGAAGAAGAAGAATGCAACAAGTAAAGACGAATGAGATCTAATGACCACTCAAAATAAATTCCATTCCCCCCCTCTTTGTTCAACAAGAAATAAAGAAACATAAACTTTTCCTCTTTTGAAAAACAAAAAAAGAAGAAAGAACAAGGCTCTAACAAGACCATGATTTGTAATTTGCAAGTTACCTGATAATATATGAAACTTTCAGACGTTGCAGTGCCTTCAACATAATCCATCACAGGGATTGCAAACTTCCATGGAGAATTTAAGCATCCAGCCACTTTACTCAACCACTCAAGTATTTTACCTAAAATCCTCAACCATACTGAGTTTAGTAAAGAAGTTTCAAAGGCCACTTTTCCATGGAAAACCTTGTCTGTAAGCTGCCAAATAGTTCACAATATTGATCAGATATAAATTAGGCATCTGACCATTTGATGCCTCTGCATATATTTCAAGAGCATCTTCCTAAGTATCCTCCTCTCTGTCAACAACCTTGAAGACTACAGTGGCGGCCAACTGATCTCCTCTCGCCATATTGACTGCCCATGTGACTATTAGATTGATTTAACCCAGTTAAGAAAACTGGATTGTGGTAATCTCTCAGCCATGAAGCAGCTGATGGATATTCTCCATAGCATGAATCTGAGACCAACCACACAACATTTTGGCCACCAAGGCACTCAGCTTAGGAGAGAGAAAATAGAGTAAGCTATACCTAAGAGAAAGTATCACTTAGTTTAATCTCCTCTGAGACAAAAGGTATCACCAATATTATAGCTTCTTTACCATCCCCACAAGGAGCTCTTACTATACTAACTGTGTGACACCATTTGAAGCACATGAATTGTTCGCATGTATGTGTGAAGAATAGTGAGTCCCAGAGGAAAACTGAAGTGGATGAAACTGATCTTTGTGAGACTGAAACTCATGCTAGTAAACTTCAGCACCCGTCTCTTATATGCCCTGCAACTAATCTTGGAACTTCCCTGTATTAACACAAACTTATCTTAATTGAACAGGAAAAGGGCAGGAGATGAGTAGTGAAAAAATGTAAAATGGTGTTTGAACTAAAACATTATCAGTCCTCAAAGCATCAGATTTAACTCAGACAAGACAAAAGAACCAGGCTATTTGCGCTGTTGATCTGGCTGAGACATACCAGGTGGGAATCTTGGAAGATACGGTGAACTTTTTTATTCCAAACCTGTAAAATGTTAACAGAGCGTTCATGTTTGAACACTGACAAATATCAATTGCATATTAACAGAATGTTCATGTTGAACCCCATCATATCTTATTCTGTTTGCCATAATTGGCAGGTCAGAATAATCTTTTTGACATTTCAAAGGTGTTCTTCAAAACAAAGAAAATCCAAATTTTGAGTTAAGCAAATGCCAATTGTTAGAGGTTGGGTCAAGGCCCATCGCAAAATGACTAGCCAAGTTAGGAACCATCTTTCTCAACTAACAAACCCAATATGTTTTTACTCATTTTCTATGAAGGACAGTTCCTTCCAACACCAATCAAGAGGAGTCTAAGTTGTCCCAAGTTTGGCATGGCATTTTAATCAGCTTCTCTAAACAACCAATTTCCTGCTCACTATTTGTCCCAAGTTTGGCATGGCATTTTAATCAGCTTCTCTAAACAACCAATTTCCTGCTCACTATTTGTCCCATTTTGAACATTTAATATGAAGCCCAAAGCAGCAGTAAACTTGGTATTAAGTGAAGTCAAAATATTTTTTCCAATCAAAGCAGTTATAGAGAAGTTCACATTGCAAGCCATGACAGTTTACTTATCAAGCCAACATCACCAAATTTCCTATAAAACAAAGGATGCCAAACAAGTAAAACACAAACATTAGGCAGAAATGAGAATAAAATTTGTAATAGAAAAACTAATAGGCAGGCCAATTAGATGGTGTATAGTCTCCGGATTTTAACTTCAAGTGTAGTAACTCCTTGACCAAATTATTAGCTTCTGTGACATCTTGACCTGAGAAAGAAGGATTTGAAGAACCTACACAATAGAACCTTATTCAGCTAAAGCTACAATAAAGGGTTTAAAACAAAGATGAGCTGAAGTCATCAAATAGAGTAACACATTTTTTTTGTTTTTTTTTTGAGCTACACAAATGGTTTGAATTATGGAAACACATCATACAACAAGGGAGCTGCTCCTCGGTATTACCTGGCATGAGGGTATTCTCTGAAATTTAAGTGTTTTCGGGAAAAAACAGGGAGGACAAGGAATGCAAGAAGTCCTGCAATAAAGCAAAGAATACTGTGTATCCACACAAGAAAGCCAGTTCAGTTAGAGAAGAAAGAAGTGCAACAAATAAACAACTTCAAAGAAGAAAGGGGGTACTTAAATATTGCGCTGTGAGACATGAGGAAAATTTCAAGACGAACAATGAGATGAGGTTTCTTCTTAGAATTATTGTATTAGATGCACCATTTGATCAAGTTTCAGCTAGACTTGGTCTCTGTTCTGACAAAGCAACTATTGCCAACAGATCTATGCACAGAAGCATTAGAAAAAGCAGCTCCCTCTCTCTTTGTTCCCTTTGCAGGCCCTCTTTGGTTAGAGAAAAAGTGAGATAAAAAGAAAGAAATGAGGCATCATGTAGGCTTTTAATTAGCAGAGATCTGCCTCCTCATCCAAAGTTAAAAAACTAATACCTATTCAGTTTAGTAAATCCCGTAGAGGATCAATTCCAACGAGCCTTTCAAACAAGTACTTTTTTTAATCGACTCAATTGCTGTCAAATTAAATTCCCTACAAACAATAGGTGGAGAACAATATAAAGTACTCCGCACCAGAAGAATCCATCAAGAAATAGATGTGCATAAATGTCATATTTCAGCTTTGTTCAGTACATGAAACAATAAAACCTCAACCAGGTTACTGTACTATGAATTGGAAATCTTGAAAATTTGTCCTAAAGCAATTCCAATTTTATGAGTGGAATTACCGGAGCAGGAACAAAATGTTTAGAAAAGAAGTAGAATATCAGATGAAAGAGAAAACTTTTATGTCTGGTCTTTCCCCTCCCTCTTTCTCTCTCCTCCTTACAGAGATTACAGAAATGCAATACCAAGTACACTTAAACTTATTCAATTTTGTTTCATTAGGCACAAATTTTTGCCTGCTTTTGGTGCTCCATTCTTTTACTCCTACCTTTTATGTAAATAAAGTAATCAACTCAAAGAAGTAGTTTTCATGTGAAGCATAACAACACTACCCTCACAATCATAGTTTATCACAACCATGGCAGGTTGGCTACATGAATCTTAGTCCTTTATTTTGCTCTACCCAAATAAGACCCTGACAAAAACATTAGCTGCTTATTTGAAAACCAATTGAAGTGTTTGGTATGGTAGATGTTCAAGATATTACTTCTTATCCATGTTAAAGTATTTTACATTATCTGAGCAGACTAAGAGTCGTAATGTAACAAAGAAACTTGAGAGCAGGTAGAGTTTAATGTATCATACTTGTACTACTGGATATTCATTACGAACAAATCTATCAGCAATTCTAATAAAAAAAGTCCCTTATTTTTCACCATGAATTTCCATCTCACCTGGTATCGGAAGGGTACAAATTTCACTTGTCTTTGCAGAACGGCGAGTACCACTCTTCATTCCCCCCATTCCCTTTTCCCGCTTGATTTGTATGCTTCTTGTTTTGCAAAAACTAGTCGGAATCCATTCCACTTGCATTTTCCCACAGACTTCAGTAAGTATATGATTCAAAATTTCCAAACCGATGTGTGTTCAAAGCTGTAATATAAAATTATGAATTGTATAATTAGCGTAATGGTAGGAAACAATTTGTTTCCCTGATTTTAGGATATAAATTGGATCTAAATTTAGGTTGAAAGTGTATGTTAAATAGCCTTTGTAAGTCCGACGGTATTTCAAACGTCGCTGTGAATAGCCAAGCCACCGCTCGGCCTTCCAGATCGCACCACCGATCGGCGAAGAAGAAGCCGCATCATCTCGACGAAGGAGACGAATGTACGAAAATAAAATTTTCATTTCCGTTAACTTAAGGTCCGTATTTTGATTATTCTGTCGATCGACCCGGGCTCGAACCGGACTGAAATCACAGACCCAAACCGGGTCAACTTAGCAAATAGATATCAGACCGGACCAGTTCTCGAACCAGACCATAATCAGAGACCCAAACCGGGTCAACCCAGTGACAGACCAGACCAGTTCCCAGACCAGACTAGATCGAGAACCAAAAAAAAAAAAATTGAAATGGATCAAACTCGACAAGAGTCATCACACAATCGAAACACTCAATTCTATGGAAAAGCTAACAATCGAGTATGCACTTACTGTGGGGAAAAAGGTCATTCGCAACAGCGTTGGTACGATTCTCTATCTGGAGTGGTGATACTTCTCAAAAAAACCTCGAAAAAAAAATTGTTGGGAAAACCATAATGACATCCACAAAAGAAAATCAACTACCCATGACAAATATTGTCCATCTAGATATTATCTGTAAAACATCAGTATTTTCTGCATATTCTAATAATAGAACTTGGATTATTGATATAGGTGCATTCAATCACATGATGAAGGATTCCAGTCAGTTAAAATCTGTCTTACCTTCTCCTCAATCCGTTATTTCTACCGCCAATAGTAGTACTTCTCCTATTACTGGGGAAGGATCATTTATCTTGTCGAATAATCTTATATTAGATATTGTCCTTGTTGTTCCATCTCTTGAATACAATATTTTGTTTGTTAGCCAAATTACTTCAACTCTTGCATGTAATGTAACTTTCTGACCCTCATTTTGTGTCTTTCAAGACATTCTAACCCCGAATATTATTGGTTATGGTGTTAGACGGGGCAAACTCTACTATTTGGAGTTAACAGAGAATGGGAGATAAAAAATTAGTCAGGCAAATCAAGCTAGTAGTGAAGACAGTGCTCAAACAACTATATGGTTATGGCACCGAAGACTCGGTCATCTTTCCTTTGGTTATCTTAAGAACTTGTGACCACAACTTTTTTCAGGTTTGAATAATTTGGATTTTCATTGTGACACTTGTGAACTGGCTAAAAGCCACCCTATTTCTTATTTACCGAGTTTGAATAAGAGTTCTGAACCTTTTGAGGTTATTTATTCTGATGTTTGGGGTCCTACAAAGGTTCCCTCTATTTCTAAAGTTCGTTACTTTATGACATTTATTGATGAATGCACTAAAATGACTTGGGTATCCTTGCTTAGAAAAAAAAAGTGATGTGTGTCTAGCTTTTCAGAAATTTCACCAAATGGTACACACTCAGTACCAGAAGCAGATTCGTGTTTTGCAATCTGACAATGATATTGAGTTTGTCGATTCTTCTCTCGATAATTTTTTGAACAATCATGGAATTCGTCATTAGACCTCATACACCTATACTCCCCAACAAAATGGATTGGCAGAGAGGAAGAATAAACAACTTTTGGAAGTAGTGCGTGCTTCCCTCTTTGGCATGAACATGCCTCGATTTTATTAGGGCGAAGTTGTCAAATTTGCTGCCTATTTTATCAATCAAACACCTTCTTGAGTCATAGACTTTCAAACTCCTCAACAAAAACTACACTCCCTAATTTTCATTCCCCATCTTTCAAATCTTGAACCTTGGGTTTTTGGGTGTACCGTATATGTTCATGTCCCAAAAGTCTTGCAAAATAAACTTGATCTATGTGTCAAACGATGTTTTTTTGTTGGCTATTATGATTTTCAAATAGGATATCAGTGCTATGACCCACATACCCGAAAGCTTCATGTGACTCTAAATACATATTTCCATGAATTAACGCCTTATTACTCAAGGGGAGTCTCTCGGAATTATCTTCAGAGGGAGAGCTCAAGTGAAGAGAATGTTCAACAAGAGAATAACGGAGGGGCTAAATTTATTGAGTTAAAAGCGGTGAATGAATTTTTTAATCAACAAAAAAATAGCGGAGGTGTTGAGTTTATTGAGTTAGAAGTGGTGAATGAATTTTTCAAGCAACCAGGTCGTCATGATGTGCAACAAGACTATGATCACAACCATGAAGTCGAGAGTGAATCATTAATTTCTTTTGAAGAACCCTCAGAGTTGTCTCGGTCTGCACCATCAACTGAAGAATCAACCCAAAATATTCCTCCTCAGGTAAATACGAATCCTGTGTTTGATGAGTCTAATGAAATATGTGTTCCTATAGACAATCTAACACTGAGATATCCACAAAGATTAAATAGGGGAGTTCCAAATAAACAGTATGAACCTGATCCTGAAGCCAAGACCAAATATTCAATCAACAACTATGCGTCCTCACATAGGTTAACTAAATTGTATGCATTTATTGTAGATCAATTATCCAGGGTTTTTATTCATAGTAATGTGCAGGATGCATTAGCTGATCCAAAATGGAAAAAGGTGATGAATGAAGAGATGGAGACTCTACAAAAGAATGTCACTTGGGAACTTGTTCCACAGCCTAAAGGAGTGAAGACAATTGAATGTCGATGGGTGTTCACGGTGAAATTCAAACCGGACGGAAGTATTAAAAGAGATAAAGTTTGGTTAGTTGCAAAGGGATATACGCAAAGTTATGGGATAGACTATCATGATACTTTTGCACCAATAGTTAAGATCAATACAATTCACATTCTTATATCTATAGCAGCAAATTGAGACTAGCCTCTGCAACAATTTGATGTTAAAAATGCATTTTTCAATGGAGACTTAGAAGAAAAAGTCTACATGGAGCTACCACCCGGAGTTAAAACTAGTTCTTTGTGTCAAAGTGAAGTTTATAAATTGAAGAAGTCATTGTACGGGCTGAAATAGTCACCTAGAGGATGGTTTGGGAGACTCTCGACTACAATGAAGGAGTTTGACTATAAGCAAAGTAACTCAGATCATACTTTCTTTATAAAACACAAAGAAGGAAAAGTAACAATTTTAATTGTGTATGTTGATGATATAGTCTTGGCAGGAGATGACCCATGTGAAATGCAAGTTTTACATGAGTATTTAGCCACTAAATTCGAAATGAAGGATCTCAGACAACCTAAATATTTTTTTGGAATTGAGGTTGCAAGATCAAAACATGGAATCTTCATTTCACAACGAAAATATGTGTTGGATCTTCTAGCCGAAACCAGAATGCTTGATTGTAAACCAATAGAGATGCCCATGGAAATGAATCAAAAGCTCGAATTTCTCCCAGATCAAACCCCAACAGACAAAAGGCGTTATCAACAATTGGTTGTAAGATTAATATATCTATTACACCCAAGGCTAGATATCGCATATGTAATAAACATTGTGAGCCAGTTCATGCATGCACCAAGTGAAAAACATATGGAAGCGGTTTATCGAATCTTGATATACTTTAAGAGTGCTTCAGGAAAATGTTTGTTATTCTTAAAAGAATGTATCTCTAACATTGAACGATATACAAATTCTGATTGGGTAGGTTGTGGAAGTAAATATTGTCACTTAGAAAAGTAAAAAACAGAAGGTAGTATCAAAATCAAGTGCTGAAGCTGAATTTCAAGGTATGACTCATGGTGTATGCGAGTTGTTATGGATAAGGAATATATTGAGGGACTTAGGGATTGAATACGCTAAAAGTATGAATCTCCACTGTGATAATAAGGTAGTTAGCGCAGTTGCACAAAATCTTGTTCAACATGATTGCATTAAATATGTTGAAGTTGATCGTCATTTCATCAAAGAAAACCTCGATGCAAAGATTATACAATTTATTTTTATTCAATCCGAGAGTCAACTGGTTGATATGCTCACAAAGTTAGTATCAAGGAAGGTATTTCATTGTATAATTGATAAGTTGGGCATAATTGACATCTATCCACCAACTTGATGGGGACTTTGTGCAAAGAATGTATAAAAATAATCATTATTTGAAAACTTTCTTTGGTGACTCGATGGATCATTGGGGTGCATTATTTTTACAAACTCAAGTACAAAGACAAGGAAATCGATGGCCATGGCGATGGCGATGGCGATCCTCACGCTTTCTTTCGTACACTTGATTCAGAGAGTTTGAACGTGTAAAAAGACCATGATTGATACTTGGAACAAATTTTGATGAAGCCTGGGAACGGCATCACGTATGTTTCCAAGTTTTATTTTAAATTGAAATAAAATGTTTAATTTATGTATTCATTTTTTTATAGTATAATTTTGTCCATATATAACGGACATTTGTTTAAGTGGGCTTAGGTTGTGTTTAATTCGTACTTAATTCAAATTATTATGGTTTTGATCCATTGTTAATTGGTGTAGACTTGGATGAGGGTGTTAGTCTTGAATAATCACTTATATTAATTTTAGTAAAAAAAAATTAATAATTGAAAAAACATGTGAACTCGTCTTCTCCCTTCACGTCATCCCAATCGCTCCAGCTGAGCCAGCCCCGTCCGGTCCCCCTTCCTCCACGGCCGTTCGCTTGTGCAGAGTCCTGTCGGAGGCAGCCAGTCGCCCTCGTTATCGCTTACGTGTGGGCCGTGTGTCGATTGCCCGCGTCGCTCGTAGGTTAGAACCTGCCACCCGTGCTGCCCTTTCTGGAGTCATGGTAACGGCACCTGACCTCGCGTCCCTTGAGCGGGCCCCACTGTCTATTCTTTACTTTCTCTTTCTTCTCTCTGTCTTGCCCGTCTTGCCATCCTTTATCGATTGCATCGGTTCTCTCTCTTTCTCTCTCCTCCCCCCCTCTAGTCAGAGCCGAGAGAACATGGACTACTTCAATCTCCTCTGCGACGAGCTTCTCCTCGAAATCCTCCACCGCCTCCCTCCGTCGGCCTCCCCGACCGTCTCCCTCGTCTGCAAGCGCTGGCTCCACCTCCACCGTTGTTCCATGACCGTCCTCTCCCTCCGCATACCCCCCGCCGCCACGCCGCTTTCTCTCTCCGCTTTGCTCTCCCGTTACCCCTCCCTCGCCTCCCTCTCCCTCATCCCCGACTCCCCATCCGCCGACCTCGACCTGGATGCCCTTTTGTCGTCCGTCGCTGCCACAGCCGCTGTTAGTAATAGTCTTCGCCGGATTCGGTTCCTCGCCGGGCCTGTCTCCCCTGTTTTGCTTTCCTTGTTGGGTAGTTCTTGTAGGAATCTCTGCTCTCTCTCTGTTTCATCTCTTCGGTGGTTGTCATTTCGGTTTCTTGTGGGGTTCCCTTTTCTGAAGGAGTTTTCGGTTCTGGACCTTAAGGCGCATGTGTCCGCGGGAGAGGATTGGGAGGATGAGGAGTTTCCGGTAGCGGAGTTGCCGATTGAGACGCTGTCGTTGTCTGGAATTGGATCGGGGGTGCTCGGGCTGGGGTGGTTGTGGCGGAGCTGTGTCAATTTGAGGAAATTGCGGCTTCGGAGCTGCGAGGGCACTGGGGACTCGTTCAGGTTCTTCGTCCAGGCGCTCCGGGGGCTCCGGGAGCTCGAGCTCCGTACCTGTCGCATGATTGCTGATAGGGTTCTGTTTCTGGTTGCGCGGCACTCCCTTTCCCTCTCCTCTCTCCTCGTCTACGACGGCGGCTCCCGAGACGGGCTCCTCTGGTTCATCGCCCGGGCGAACCCCAACATCCTGAAGATGGACCTTCGGCTCCCTCTCGACCTCGAAGACGACCATCTCTCCGCCATCTCCAGGAATTTCACCAAAATTTCCAGCTTCAAGTTGCAGAGTTGCTGCCTCGTCACCGGCCGGGGGCTCAAGTCCCTTGGCCATGCCATGGGCAATGCACTTGAAGAACTCGTGCTTATAAACTGCGATGCTGTGGAAAGAGAACCTGGGTTGTTAACTTCGTTAGGCCAGAATTTGAGGAGACTCAGAAAATTGGATCTTTCTTACAACGATATGCTGTACGACAAGGAGCTCTCCTCCATGCTTGCATCCTGTAACAGTCTTATGGAAATCAGATTGAGGGGATGCGGGGGATTAACTGATTCTGTCATGGCTTCCATGATTCGGAACTGCAAGCAACTGGAAATTGCTGATATAACCCATTGTCGGGGAATTGGGTTGTCAGGAATCGAGTCCTTTGTGTTGAGTTTACCGAGATTGAGTTGGATTATTGTGGAGGAAAGTAAGCTAACTGATGCGGCTAAGGCATGGGTGTCGAGGAAAATTATCCGTGCCGGATGATGACTATGAACTGCTTCACCAGGTATTTGGATTGTCTTCTATCCTCTCTGCAATTGCAGGATCTGCTTGCTTGTACGTCGCTGTAAGATAATCGGTGTAAGGAAAAAGAAAATGTATATACCCCATGTGAACCATGGAGCTCTGTCGAGTTCTTTCTGAAAGTAGATAAAAAAATTTCCATTCAAATTCTGGGTTTTTCTAGTTCGATCTGTTTCCTTCTCAGGAATCTAAAGAGTACGGCGTCCTTGATTCTTTCTATATTTTGCTAAGTTGTTGGAATGGGTCGAATTTCATTCGCTGCTCTGGATGTGTGTGCTTTATAGTTTCACAGAGACGATGAACTTGAAAGCCGAATCGGAAACACAGAAAAGGAGAAGATGGAGAGCAGTTTCAAGAGAAAAATGAAGAGCACGATTGGGTTACTCACCACGTCTAGTTCTCATACTCAAATCCATTATTAAGTAGTTTAAACATTTAATTTAAGATAAAATTTGCTTGGTTTTTTAGAGAGAGAATTTTCTTTCCTGCAATCCAGTATTTGTAATTTTTAAATATTGGTAATGCATGCATATAGCCCTGTTGTTACTGACAGGGGCTAACCAATACAACTCAAGAGACCGATCTATTACGTGCAGAAATTTACAGCCTACAAGAGTAGATGAAACCACTCTGACACCCACCCTGCCTATTCTTTATCGCCTCTCACGATATTCAAATGCGGGACATAACATGCCCAACTCTGATACCCAATACAACCAAATAAACCGATCTGTTAAGTATAAAAAACTATAGCCTACAAGAATAGACGTAACCACTCTGAGGAACTTGAACTCATTAGAAACCCTTATATAAACTTTAACTCAATATCTTAATACTTATTTTATTTATTTGTGTTTCCTTCTAGGAAAGAGACAATGAAACCTGATTTTTTACTTTTAACCATTAAATTTGAATGGAATGATCTAAAGATTAATTTATTATTATTTTATATTTTATATTTATATATTATTTATTTTTTCAAGTTTTAATAATAGAAAATAGATAATGATATTATCCTAAATATAATGAAAGAATAATAATATTCTTGGAAATAAAGTAACTTCTAAATAATAAAAAATTGGATACACATAGCCTTCAATGATATCCCCACTCCCTATACTAAAAATAATAATAATTTAAAAAATTAAAACCTCAACGTTTTTTTTCTTGTGACATAATTTGTAGCCAACCCATTGTAAGTGTGTCTACCACTAAAATGCCTTTTCAAGCTCATATTATAAGGAAGAAAAGTGCAGAAAAGACAAGGTTGAGTTTGTTAAATTTGAGTTTAGGGCCATTTTAACATACTTGACAAAATTAAGCGACATAGCCAATAACCTTTTCCAAATTGAGTTAATATTTGCAACTCAAGTATTTAAGATGCATTTTCTTCAAGAAACTAAAAAGCCAATGCAAATGAATCAACAACTCCGATACAAGACCTCTAGCCATATAAAACGTCAAGTCGTCTTTAAGAAGCACCTACAAAAAAACTTAAAGACTGAGACTTGAAAATAACTAAAGTCACTTAAAATATATCAAAAACTCTTGTCATGTAAGAAAACAGTCAACCAAACTTTAATTATAAGATATTTAAGAACATTGAAATTTTAGGGCATGAAATTTTCTTGCGTGTGATCTTCTTCACAAACTTTCCGCCCTCCTATAGTTCCTTATGAAAAGGAATTGTGACTCCAATTCATATGAAATTGGATTAGTGTCCCATCCATGAATGGGACAGAGAAATCGATCGATACTTAAGTGATATGCACCAGCCGAGCGACGCAACGATTAGTGTTGATCAACGTCGAGTAAAAACTATTTTTCATCATGTTTATAATTAAAAATAGTGCACTGTCATAAAACATGATCAATCAACCTATATAGTAGGATCAATCATACAAAATGTTTTGAAATAATGTAATAAAACATGATTAATCGTACTTTGTTTCATGATCGACCATACAAAACTCTACATAGCTTAGATAAAACATGACTGATCAATTGAAATAAGTTGATTGATCAATGAGTTTTTTGAAAGATTGAAAACACATTGATTGATGGGCTCGTCGATGAATAAGCTCGAGGAGCTTAAAAAATATAGTCGTTAGACATGGTTAATTCATCTTACCTTTTTTATTAATTGATCAAGACTTTTTGCCGTTTTTTAGAAACGGGCAAAAAGTGACTAGTTTGGTTGAGTATCTTATAAATAGTCTCTCAAAATCGTTGGAGAGCATTAAATGAATATTTATTGGCAGTTCAAAGCACTCCACAAGGATTTTCAATTGAATTTGTTTACAAACCCCTTTTGAGACAAATTTTTTTTTTTTTACATTGAAATCATATTATTCTCTTTCAAATCACTCTTCATTCATAGCCAACTCAAGCTCCATTACATCTACTCTTGTTTTTACTTGTGTATTTTCAATTTATTTTTTAGAGGTATTATGGAACTTTAATCTAAAAGGGGAAAAACTTACTAGAGCTAGAATTAGTGGTACAAATCTTGGGAGAGATTTGGCTCATATATTTCAGCATTGCACTTGGCTTAAATAGACTCAAAATCTCTTTTGAATGAAAATTTCAGCTAATAGAGCTTATTAATGAAATTTTCTTGAGTTCTTAGCGATGATCATCGAAAACAAAAAAAATTGTCTCCTCGTGGTGTGTTTTTTTATTAGTTATTTTTTTTTTTACACACAAAACACTAAATTTTTAACTTGGAATTTCAATTCACCCTCTCTTGAGAAGTCACTTGAGCCAATAAATATCGTTTGGATTTTAGCCAATAGTGAATTCAACTCTGAGGTACAAACACCTTGGGAATTGATGTAGCACTCAAGATAAGTTATAAAAAATATTAGTGTATTAAGTTAAAAATTGAATTAGTCATTAAAAATTTGATAAACTTAATCAACACCCTCCTTTGGCTTAACAATATCTTTTGTATCAAGCAATTATAATATTACATAACATCTCTTTTACATAGGGGGTGAGACATTTTGCCCTTTGTTCCAAAATTTCTTGCCCAACACAGGTGATATCTCAACGAAACTCCCACCCTTGGTTGAATGATCAAAATCTATTTTAAAAAGCAAAGCTTTCCCGGTCACCTTATAGAAGAAAACTTCCCCATGATCTCATTAGATCTTGGTGACTTGTTCACGTGGGAATCTTAGCAACATATTGGAAAGGTACAAAAGAACACAACTTCTCATTTGATTATTCTCCTTATAAAGCACAAAGAGACGAAATTGCCTTATGGGCTCCAAGTCACCTCCCCTCATTATTATTATTATGCTTAAGAGTAATGAAACAATTAATACTCTCAAATTTCATTTGACACTCTACAGACATGTCTTAGTATGAGATGGAATCAAAGTCGCCTCGTTACGTCTCATGTTAAGACCTAAGACACGATTCAAGAAATCTCGATATTGGATTAATAGAATAATGACTTATTTATCTTAATCAGGTAGAACTTATCTACACGCAAATTCTCTGAGTAGGCCATGTGAGTGAATTCTATTGTAATACATTTGGCATTGCCAAGTAGAGAGGTTGATTGTTTATTCTTAGAATATAACACATTATGCAACTGTTTTCGGTCTTTACTAAAAGTTTCATTTGTGGTGTTTGAAAGAATTTTTGGAAAAAAAGTATTCGATGTCGATAAATAAAAAATGGATAAGTATTTCCATAAAAGGATTAATAAATAAAAACTCCTCTACTTTGCGAACCGAATATATTTTTTAAGTAATAAAATGGGTTGGTTTTTGTTTATTTATGGTAATGTGACAAATAATTTAGTTGCGTTTGGATAAGAGAGACCTACTTTGACTTGATTCGAACATTATTGATGTATAGACACACTTGCTTTAACAGACTACAAAAAGGCAATAAACAACAAAAACAGATAAAACAACACAAAACAATACAATCGACTAAAACTTAACAAAATCAAAGTAATGTACAAAAAAGAAGGTAAATTTTTAACTCGAACACAACTTGATATCAGTTTCTACTATATTACAAACTCTATGTTTTCCAATCAATAATAATTTATTTTTTCTTCACCACAGTGACAAATTCCAATCTTGTATTAGGTGTTGTTGTTTATGGTTGCTTCCTTAGAGCCATTATATTCTACTTGCTTGCTTGAATGTTTTTTATTAGTTAGCTTATATAATAACAAATTCATTCAAATTATAATAATTTTTTTAAAATGAAAAGTCTGAAAAAACAAAACCCTAAAATCCAAATATGCTCCATGTAAGACAAGCTAACAAAAATTTAAAATACCCATGACCTTTACCGTTGAGCATCCACATCTTTCCCCAAATAAATCCAAGAGAAAGGTGTTAGGCATAGAAACTACACAAAAGAAGAGTCAAAAACACAGAGTGCACCCTCCACCTCTCCTCCCCTTCTTGTCCCTATCCACCCACTGATTGACAATTTTGTTGTGGATAGTCCACAAACACACTGATTGATAAGCAAACTGCACAACATTTCAAACTATATAAGCCATTAAAATCATTACTTATCCACCCACAACATTTAAAGTGGGTCTTGAATTGAAGTACACCAAACCCTTTTTCTACTGTGGCCACAACCTCTGCCACTAGAGTCCTCATAATAACTTAAGTTGCTTTAGGTAACAAAAAAAATAAAAATAAAATATGTTGCATTCATGCTCCTCTAATTGACATTGATTTTGCACTTACAATATCTTTGTTGGGGCAATAATGGGGTCTTTTGAGTGGGATTGAACCAATGGGAAATGGGCATCATAGATGAAGTACAATGGGGTGGTGGTTTCTAGTATGGTGTCACCATTTGAAGTTGGCTCAAGTCAGAGCCATCTCAAAAGGAAATCTTTCCACTGAGTCTCTCACATGAATGGAAGTCAAGATCATGGAAATCAATTCTAAACATCATGTTAGAAAAATATAACTACCTCCGATGCATTTCAAATATGATTGTGCTTTAGACTATATGGTATTCAACGATGATAGAGATTTACATATAATGTATTTGTATGATTAAACCATAAGAAAGTCAATGATCGAATTGTTTGCTTTAGTTATATTCTACAAAAATGACAAAACATTTTCGCTTGTCCCTTAATAAAACTTTGAACTTTATTTATTAATTCATCCGAGTATGTTAAATGACCTATGTTAAAATATCTAAAGAATCATTTGTAAAGGGTTTTTAAAAATATGATAACGCATGTTTCACACCAAATAACTTTTTGTATTAGATCAGCCCTCTAATGCGAGTATATAACATATATATTATTAAGTATCAATTATGTAACACGATATTATTTAGATCTAAGTCTCAATGCATTATCTCATAAAAGGGTTTATTAAATGGCGGTTTGGACTAAACTCATATACTAGATTAAATCGATTGAGTTGGATTGGAACTTTATCAGTGAAGTTTTGGCCAAAATTGAAGAATTGAATCCCTCCCTACGACTTGATTCATCCAATCCAAAATCCGATTTGATTTGTCTTCACCCAAATCATGACTCGACAAATAAAAAAAATCATGTTCGATACCCGGTTCTTGTTTTTATTGTTTTTGTGACTCTGGTTTCAGGATTTCTTCCCGCGACAGAGGAAGGTCTGCGGCGACGACAGAATTTGCAGAAGCTGCTCTCTCCTTTCTCCTAAAGAGGAATTCTTTCTTCTGCTACGGAACGGAACGAGAGGTCGCTGAATGGATATGGTATCAGTATCATGAGTTATTAAGGCAAGGATTTATCAAGAATCAATATCTAATGTGAGATTTGATGGATAATGCAGGGGAAAGCTAAGAAGATGAAGATTAAAAAAAATAAAAAAACTAAAAAAAAAATATCCACTTGGTGTGGTGGTTGGTGAAGGAAGGAGACAACTGTCTTTATCAAGTGGGATGTCTACGTGGAACCCACGAGGATTGATTTCCATACGGACGTGAAGAGTCGGTGGGCAGCAAAATTGACGTAGAAAAAGAGTTCCACTTTGAGAGTATAATACTAACATGGGCATTTCTAATGGTGAGACCCGTCTTACCGGTGTGATTTGACGTTAAATTATTTGGAATATTATATTCAAGTTGTATTAAGTAATTTTCTTAGCATGAGGCGGAATTAAATGATGTTTCTTGTACGCGTCTCATGGAAACAATTGTCTTACAATAAGAGAGTTGGGCCATTATAAGTAGGAGTGAATACTGCGCCTATCACACTCTATCGAAGCCTTATCTCATTGGCTCCCGTGATAAGTCCGTTTTCTATAAGCCCTCGGGCATTTTCACGGCTTTTATTACTATTTATAAATAATTACAAAAAAAAAAAAAAAAAAAAAAAGCTGGGAAAAGTCGGCACAGCTTCACACGTGAACTCTCCTCCCCGGCTTTCCCTCTATAAAAACCCAACCGCACCGTGCAGGCCGAGGCGTTCCTTATAAAGGCCAGCCTCGCCGGCTCTGTATCTGGTCGCGTATTCGATACCTTCGTCTCCGGGAGGGTAACCCTTTTTGGATATTCCGGTTTTCTTTTACCCCCTTTTTTCTTTGTTTTGGGAGAGGCGGCGCTGGGAGGAGAGGAAGGCCGCATTTGTACAGAGACTTGCTGTATGTCAGATTGTGGTGGCAGGTACTACGGTGGATTCGGTGAGCTCGCAAACCCGTCGCAATGGCCACAACTGCGGAAAAAGCGACGTCTTGCTGCATTGAGAAGGGTGCCGGGGTAGGGACGACGTCCCTCCGGCGCGAGGCTTCCGCTGCGGGATCATCCGATGTGATCGTCGGGGATTGGACTGTCGGTGGTAGCGATCGACGCGATGAGCCCAGACCCATTGCGACCTTGATTCGTCCCGTGGAGTCCATCTCGGAGGGAACTTCTGCTAAGACTTCTACCAAAGGTATTGTTTTCCTTACACACTCCCACTTTTTCTCTGTCTCTCCTGTTTGCCTTTTGTTTTGTGTTCGTGTGTTTGTTTGAGTTTCCTGGTGATGATTTGTGTTTTTTCTGATCTGCGCAAGACGACTGCGTGTTCTGTGCTATCTTTTAGCCGTTGCACTTCATCGTTTTGGAAATTTGTCGACAAGGAAAGGCACCGTTTTATCCTGGTTCAATCATAGTCCAAGCACACTGATGTTTTTCTTTTTTGTTTTTTAGTCCCATTTGTTCCCTTTTTATGTCTCCGATTTCTGATCTCTTCGTTTCTGCAGTCTGCACAAAATATCAGTACCGATCTCTGATCTCATTGTTTTTGCACAAGTGGGAAGTAATGATCTTTACCTAGCAGTCTTTGGGGAAGAATCTTAGAAGACGGAAGATAAAAGTGGATGAGCTTTCTTTTCTCTGTCTAACTCTTTCGGCATTAAGTGTTCAGAAGCCATGTCTTCGTGGAGGAATCTGCGATCGGTTTTCGCTTTTGTTTCCGTCGTTTCCTACTTTCGAAACTAATTTATTTACAATATCATCTTTACCTTTTGGATAAGGCAGGAAAACGTGAATGATTATTAGAGGTTTGAGTTTTACACCATGTTGCTTGACTGACTGTTTTTCTCAATTGGGACCACAGAAGAATCTTACAAGTTTTGAACTCTGTTAGTGGCTATTTCTGGAATTACAGGTTACAGATACTTTCCATCACATTACCTGTCTCACTTATTTCCTTCCAAAAGTAACTTTTACGTATTTGCTGATTGGTGCAAGCCATCGTTTTTCCCATTTCATCGTGCAGTTATTTATGAATCTGAGATAGTTCCTTTTTTATGGGGTACATAGTGTTGGTGACCTGCTTGTGAAGTCATCTCGGGGACGAAGAAGGATGAAAGCTTGGTTACATTTAGTGTCTTTTTTTTTTTCTTTTCTTTCTGTGAAAGGAAATTTATGTGATAGTGGAGACCTCTAATACTTTAGTGTGTGTCTTTTGCTATGCTAATCATACTATGTGAAGATTCGGTACGTACTGGTTGACGGATATAAAGATTGATTAGGTTTTTCTTGCAATACTGGATATATGCTTTATTGTCTTTATAATTTTGCAGCAGATGTAGTACCTCTTTGCATGGATTGCAGAGTGTAAACTATAATGTCAAACTATATGCTTTATTGTCTTGGACATGTTTCGAAATATTTCCAATAGATCGCTTTGTTCACTTTAGAGCCAGCATTGTTGTTTTGTCTTTTTCAACTCATTAGCTGGATGAGAAAATCATGTGCAAATCTTTACAGGTTGCAGCTCTTGTTATATTCATGCCCATGATGAGGCTTATTCGGTCCATTGTTGTTTAGTAATGTGGTGCAGATTGTATCATTTTAGTTTCTTGTTATAGAAGATGGAACTATCTATCCATTGCAGACAGGTGGTATTCACCCTAAACGTAGCTATCTTGAACATTTTGTTGGTGCATCATAATACTTGAACCCTTGTCTGGAGGTGTATAACACTTAATTGAGGAATCATATCGTTCTAAATGTTGTCTTAGAAAATATACTAGCTGTTTTTTAAATCTTTTTGAATGTTGATTACACATGCACACAAGACCATCCCTTTTTGCCCCAGTGATACTTGAATCTAAGATCTCACAAGAGTCCTCCTCCCATGTGGCCTTTGAGCCTAAGGCCAATCCATATATGTGGGTCATTTTTGTTTTACTCCTTGAACGCATCTCGTAGCTGATTTTTTGTGTATAACTCCTATGTGACTATGGAAGTTGAACAAGGGAGTGGCAATGCCTCTTTGGCTTGTTTTCCTGCAATAGTTCCAGTACTTGGTTTTACTTTTTGTACTTACCTCTTCTCCCTCATGAAGTAAACCATAACATAAGGTATATAGAAGTGTGTGAGCATCAATGTTTATGCATATGCTGGGACGTTTTATTTTATTTTTTATTATTTTTTCAATTTTGAGTATACACGCACACTCACCCATTTTTCCCTTGGTGAGACTTGAACACGAGACCTCACACTAGAAACCCTCCATGTGACCATGAGGTAAAAGCCCAAGACATTCCTTGAGTTGGCATGTACATTGACGGAAAAGAGGTAGCAGTACTCTCCTAGCAAATCTTTAGCTTGCTTTCTGTGAGCTTTTTGTACAGAACAAGAACCTTCTGAGACTTCAAAGTGCACATTGGTTGAACTGTTCCTGTTTATTATAGCAATAAACTCTCAACCTTTTTGAGATATATTTTCTTCTAGATAGTGACCGTTGCTTGTTTTTTCTTTTGAAGGAATACAAATTATGATGAGGGCTCAAACGAGCCATCCTTTGGACCCATTGTCTGCTGCAGAGATTTCAGTGGCAGTTGCAACTGTCAGGGCGGCTGGTGCTACTCCCGAGGTTCTGAATTGTGCTTATAAGATAGATGTTTTTTTTTCTGTCCATCATTTTTTCTTGAATGGGTTGGTGTTTGGGTTGTGCATGAAGAATTTTACAGAGATTCTCTGGGTTACCGTCAAAAACATTGAACCGTTGATAATGTATTGAAAGAATGATTAAACCTTGTAATGGACACTGACCAATATTTGACAGGATTAACCTTAAAATACCTCTGTTTGTTGAGGAGATTTCTCAGTCCCATTGTTCTGGTGGTTTTCCACCTTGAGCAGTTGATTGGAAAAAATTGGCCATAAGAGTTTGGATGCTTTATACTATCTGGACTAATGTCTAGTGCTGACAGATGAATTGCTAACATTTTCTCAGGTGAGAGATAGCATGCGATTTGTTGAAGTTGTTCTCTATGAACCAGATAAGCATGTGGTCGCACTAGCAGATGCCTACTTCTTCCCACCTTTCCAACCATCACTACTTCCAAAGACAAAAGGTGGGCCTGTTATTCCTAGTAAACTTCCTCCAAGGCGAGCAAGGCTTATCGTCTACAACAAACGGTCAAATGAGACTAGTGTGTGGATTGTTGAACTGTCTCAAGTACATGCAGCCACAAGAGGTGGTCATCACAGGGGAAAGGTTGTCTCCTCGGAAGTTATCCCAGATGTTCAGCCTCCAATGGTATTCCCGCTATCTTATTGCATATATGAATCAGTTTTATTCAGTCAATTGCAGGGCATCAAGTTTTCATATATTTGAAATGAACAAGTGTAGTGTTCATCATTTTGAGGGATCCTTTTCTAGTCATTGTTCATCAATATATAAGTACATATCTCGTTATGTAGAGATGTATGAGTCTCTTGGAAGGGGGAGTTGCAAATCTGCTTGTGTAGCTATTATGAAGAAGTTAACCAGATGCTCAGTGCCCATCTTGATTCTTGCTGCAAGTTCACTTTGATTTAAGCTTCTGCCAGTTGATTTTCTATTGATATACATGCAGAATTTGATGTACTTCTAATTTATTAGCAGAAGCGTTTATTAGCTTTGACATTGGAAAAATTATTTGTGAGCATATATGTTCTTGCGTCAATGCGTATTGGTCCATTTCTCTTAAAATGGAAATAACTTGGCCTTGTATTTTTCTCTTTCTATCTTTAGGATGCTGTTGAGTATGCTGAATGTGAGGCTGTTGTGAAGGACTATCTTCCATTTAAGGAAGCAATGAAGAAGAGGGGTATTGAAGATATGGATCTTGTAATGGTAGATGCCTGGTAGGCAGTCCTTATCTGACCAGGCATTTTTGTCAGATTTTTATAATATAGATAACTGTGTTTAGAAACTGATAAAGGAAGGTGCTCATTACTTGATGCTTAACTTTCTGAATCCCCTGGAAAATTTTCTTCAGGTGTGTTGGTTATCACAGCAAAGCTGATGCTCCAAGTCATAGACTTGCTAAACCCCTCATTTTCTGCCGAACTGAGAGTGACTGCCCTATGGAAAATGGTTATGCTCGTCCGGTTGAAGGGATCTATGTTCTTGTTGACATGCAAAATATGGTAGTGGTTGAGTTTGAAGATCGTAAGTTGGTTCCCCTACCACCAGCAGATCCACTAAGAAACTATACTGCTGGTGAATCTCGAGGAGGTGTTGACCGCAGTGATGTAAAACCCTTGCATATTGTCCAGCCAGAAGGTCCAAGTTTTCGTGTTAGTGGCCACTTTGTTGAATGGCAGAAGGTATAGGCGTTGAGATTTAAATTTAAACTTATTTATATAGTCCTGTGAGTCTGAAATGATTCAATGTTTGTGGCAACAGTGGAATTTTCGAATTGGCTTCACTCCTAGAGAGGGGCTTGTGATATATTCTGTCGCATATGTTGATGGTAATCGTGGTAGAAGACCTGTTGCCCACAGGTTGAGTTTTGTTGAGATGGTTGTGCCCTATGGAGACCCAAATGAGCCACACTATCGGAAGAATGCATTTGATGCTGGGGAGGATGGTTTGGGAAAAAACGCACATTCTCTTAAGAAGGTCAAAATGCTTGCCATTTGATGCCATAGTTTGGGATATTGTGATTCTAATATTTTTATTTAGTCGTGTTTTTCTGATTGGATTTAGTTATGCAGGGTTGTGATTGTTTAGGCTACATCAAATATTTTGATGCTCATTTTACAAATTTCACTGGAGGAGTTGAGACAACTGAAAACTGTGTTTGTTTGCATGAAGAAGATCATGGAATCCTCTGGAAACATCAAGATTGGAGGACTGGATTGGCTGAAGTGCGAAGGTCTAGACGTCTAACAGTATCTTTTATATGCACTGTTGCAAACTATGAGTATGGGTTCTTTTGGCACTTCTATCAGGCAAGGGAAATCCTCATGATGTCAGATTACTTCTCTAATTGGATTTTCCTATTTAGTTTTTTTCCGTTCATCAATTACTTTCAACTAAATGTGTTGATATAAAATTCTCTTTTCTTATTTCAGGATGGTAAAATTGAGGCAGAAGTAAAACTAACTGGAATACTGAGCTTAGGAGCATTACTGCCTGGGGAATCAAGGAAATATGGAACTACTATTGCTCCAGGGCTGTATGCACCTGTCCATCAACATTTCTTTGTTGCTCGTATGGATATGGCTGTTGATTGTAAGCCCGGTGAAGCATTTAATCAGGTGTGTCTGGTGCATTTACTGTATAGCTTTCATCTGTTAAGATTGTGAGTGGATGGAAAGCCTAGATGTACTATTTTGCAGAATGTGATTTTTGCCCTCATTTTTGAAATATCAATTTCTTGAGCGCCACAATTGATTGGTTTTATTGTCACCTTTTGGTTTATTGTCTTGTTGGAAGTTAAGAGACATCTTGGTGCTCTTTTCTTCTCTGTAATTTGTCTGTCTCTGTCACTCATGCACATATTATGCATACACTAGTGAAGAGGTGTTTTTGGCTTGTGGGGTTACTGTTAGGGTAGAAAGAATCTTGAGGTAGTAGATATCAACTTGAGACATACCCCAGTGTTTTCATGGTTGAGCTGCTCCGCTAATTCTTGATAGAGTTTGGCGATACTCCATTTGATGCACAGTAAATGTCAACTCTACAAGAAAACACTCTTTGGTTATCCATATGAATCTTAATGAATGAAGACTATCATAAGATGGGTTCTTAACTAAATGAAAATAACACCTTTTTATTCATTCTAAAATCTAACAACATTTTTTATCTACATTTATTTTCTTGTTTTTTATTTTTTTTTGTCTGTCCTATTCTTCTTCTTTACTTGTCATTGTTATAGCATTTATTGGATTTGAGGATTCCAGTGAAAAGGAAGACAAAAAGTACTACAGGGAGCCATTAGTTATTTCATCAGTTGTACTTATATTTCCAACTTTAGCATTGACTTGTGATGCTGAATGTACATTTATACACAAGCATTAATTGATAATGGATGGCCATACGGCTGCAAATTGTTTTAGGTGGTCGAAGTGAATGTCAAAGTTGAAGAACCAGGGAAAGATAATGTTCACAACAATGCATTTTATGCTGAAGAGAAACTCCTCAGGTCTGAACTGCAAGCAATGCGCGACTGCAATCCAACTTCTGCTCGTCACTGGATTGTGAGTTACTTTCTCTACTGAAATTTAAAATGATTATTTAGCTTGCTAATAACCAGCTTTTTTATTTCTTTTGTTTTTTAAAATATGATTTCATTTTCGAAGAAAAATAGATTTTGCTATGTTTGTCTGAGCAATCAAAGTTGACATTTGTTATGCTGACTTCTGACTATTTTGTCTTACTTGTGTCATTAATAACTTGGATTAGTAGGAATACCAAGTAGTTGTAAAGCTCAGGTCCTCTACCAGTTTCCTGTGAACTTACCGTGTTTTAGAAATTTATCATAAAACTTAGCTAATATGACTTAGTCTGGAAAGTTGGGTGATCTTGTTATCATTTTTATAGCCTACTCTGGCTGTTTCATAACTATGCTTGTTAAGGGAGTAAATGCAAACTGGGTTTAGAATATCCTTTTTTTTTCAGGAAGCCAACTAACCCATTTATCTGGCCTGTTTACATGATATCTAATAGATTCTATAGTAAGAATTATACCCTTCTGGATAATTAGAATCGAGTAATTCAAGATCTTCTTTGTCAAATTTTACATCCTTAAATAATCCTAATTTATTTTGTTTCTATTCCATTTATTCTTGCTTTTGTTATTTCACATGCTGTTATTCAATCTCCCGGTTTGGGGTGAAACTACTTGATATATCGCAGATCCTGTTGTTTATCAGATAACAAAAATGAAGTGGAAAAAGACTTTCCAAAGCCATTCTTTTACTTGGTGGTTGGCCTTCCTGTTGTTAACAATGGCGTTCTTATTTTGTTACATGCCAGCCATTATCTAATTGTATTTAGTTGTTCATGATTTCTTTCTTTCATAAGTCACTCAAGGCATTATTGCAGTTGAGTTCTTATTAATCTA
This sequence comes from Aristolochia californica, assembly GCF_029961685.1. NCBI lineage: Eukaryota > Viridiplantae > Streptophyta > Magnoliopsida > Piperales > Aristolochiaceae > Aristolochia > Aristolochia californica. The sequence goes on from NW_027181770.1 coordinate 60,987,977, forward strand.
CTGGAGATTATGTCATTCGTTGTTTGGGCATTTAACAGGTCTATTATATTGAACCTTTTCTAATCCATTGCCATCTAGTGATGATGAATTAGTGGCAAATTACTTTCTGTGATTCATTCTGAATTTTTGATTTCTGTTACTGATTTTCAGGTGCGGAACACTAGAACAGTCAATCGGACTGGGCAGCTAACAGGGTACAAGCTAGTGCCAGGTTCAAACTGCTTGCCTCTCGCTGGTCCGGATGCAAAGTTTTTGAGGAGGGCGGCTTTTCTAAAGCATAATCTTTGGGTTACTCCATATAATCGAGATGAAAAGTTTGCAGGAGGAGAGTTTCCAAACCAAAATCCACGTGTTGATGAAGGTTTGGCGACATGGGTTAAGCAAAACCGGCCTCTGGAAGAAACTGACATTGTTCTATGGTTAGTTCCTTCTCACTGATATTTGATAATTTAATAAAAATTGTGTACATTTGAGCTCCAAATTTTCATGTTTTCCCAAATGAAAACTTTTTTCAAAGTGGTATCTGCTCAATATTACTAAGCATGATTTAGTCTGTTGAGACATAAGATACAAGGCCAATGATGCTGGTTTGTGTTGCAGGTACGTGTTTGGAGTCACACATATTCCCCGTCTCGAAGACTGGCCTGTCATGCCTGTCGAGCATATTGGATTCATGCTTATGGTATATGCACGCATTAATTTACTTTTTAACAACAAAACTCCTGTCGTGCTTTTTGTTGAAAATTATGAGCAGACAGACCCTTATAAACTCCTGTCGTGCTTTTTGTTGAAAATTATGAGCAGACAGACCCTTATAAACGTCTGTCGTAGTTCACATCTTTTTGTAGGAAAAATGTACTTGCTTTCGAAAAGCATTTCTTGTGAAACATGTGATCAACCTTTTTTTATCCTCTGTAGTATCACTGTTTCTGAAGTACATGATTGTGAGGAATTTATTGGATGGTTTTGCAGCCGCATGGTTTCTTCAACTGCTCTCCGGCTGTAGATGTTCCTCCCAGTTCGGGCGAGACAGATGTGAAGGAGAATGGTGTGCCAAAGCCCATCCAGAATGGTCTTCTCGCCAAGCTCTGAGAATGTCAGTTGGTGGTGTTGGATGGTGCCGGTGGATGTGTTTTTTGAATGTTGTTTGCTTTGTGTACTTTGTAGAACCATCTTTTGCTTTGAACTGCTTGGTGTGCTTCTGAATTGCTGACTGTCTTCATCATGTGTGGAAGTGTTGTTATTTTTAGAATTTAGTATTAGAATCTATACTTCGCATATGATGGTGAACAAAGGGAAGAAAAGGATCCCACATGATCCTTAAAAACTTTGATTACGGTTCAATGGTCTCTTCCGTTTTGTTAATCTTTTGCATGAATCTATAGAACTATCGAGTTCTTTACTATGAACTAGGAAGAATAAGAGAATCAACGGTTACGAGAAGAACTCACTGTGAATACTGAAATTTCATATGACGCATTTATTTTAATCGCATCTGGAAGGACGTCGGTTCCTTCTCTGCTCACACGTGGGTCTCTGTTTTTCCCTGAATTCTCTCCCACGTCCACGTTTCTTCTTTCCTTCGACGTGTCGATTTTCTTCCTCCCTCACTGGACTCTGATCTCCTCTTATGACCAGAAAAGTTATTCTGATTTATAACGGTGACCACCCCACTAATTTAATTTCTGTAATTCCATTGATCATTATTAATTCTTGCGCGGAAAAAAGCTCCCACTGACCCATCTTCCCTGATCTTTTTCTCTCGTTGTTATCTAAGTCAGTCGTCGCCAGTGTCGACGATGACGAAGTCTGAAGTTTGTGCAGTTGGGTAATCGCGGATTGGTTTACAAAGGGAAACCCAGGAAAGAGAACTTGAAGAAGAGTGGAGACAGGATGATGAAGGTAGTATTAGTAGTCAGACGATAGAGGATGAGCTCGCTGTGCTGATTCTTCTCTGTGAGCTTCTCCGGGCTGCGGTGCGGGAATCGGAGTTGTATAAACCGGAGTGCTGGGAGGCGGGGAAGAGAGCCGACGAGGTTTCGCAGAAGCTTCGGAGTCTCGTCTCTGTGGCTACCTCGACGCCTTCGCTGTACGAGCAGCCTGTTCGGAGGATAGTTGGTGAAGCCGTGAAGCATCTCGACAGGGCCCTCACCATCGTCCGCAAGTGCAAGCGCAGCAGCGTCCTCGGTCGTGTTCTCACAATCACCATCACCTCCTCTACCGAGTTTCGGAAGATTATTGCTCTGCTGGATGCTTCCCTTAGTGACCTCCGATGGCTTCTCATTGCAAGGGGTGGTAGACCTTCTCTCCCTCCCTCTCATTGCCAGCATCGACCCTATCCTCGGCTGGGTCTGGTCTCATGTCGCAGTTATCCAAATGGGTCAGCTCCCCGACCGTGTCGACGCCGCCAATTCCCTCTCTACTCTCGCCCTGGACAACGACGGGTACAAGAAGACCATCATCGAGGAAGCCGGAGTTGCGCCTTTGCTGAAGCTGCTCAAGGAGGCAGCTTTTCCGGGCGGTCAGATTGCAGCTGCGATCACTCTTACCCACCTCGCCACCGCCCCAGAAAGGGCACGCCAGATAGCTAACGAGTTCGCCGTGACCGTGATTGTGCAGGCGCTGTACGAGTCCCCTGCCGCCGTGCAGATTGAGGTGGCAGCGCTGGTCTCGCGAATGGCCGAGAGGGATCCCTTGTCGCAGGAGGAATTCGTGAGAGAGAATGTGATTATGCTGCTTGTTTCTATCCTCGCCTCCGATGTCTTGACGGATAACCTGGATTTCTATGCCAGGCCTCAGAGCATCCACTCGCTTGTTCAGATTAATCGGGAGATGGGGCTGCCGCGGAATGCAGACGGAAGCAGCCGGGGACGGGAAAAGGAGAGGGAAAATGGGAGCCCTGAAATGAAGATGAAGCTTAAGGTTAACTGTACAGAGGCGCTGTGGATGCTGGCCAAAGGGAGTATCTCTAACAGCCGGAGAATCACTGAAACAAAGGGGCTTCTTTGCCTTGCCAAGCTCATGGAGAAGGAAACTGGGGATCTCCGACTAAATTGCCTCATGACTATCATGGAAATATGTGGTGCAGCAGAAAGCGACCCAGACCTCAGAAGGTCGGGTTTCAAGACGAGCTCACCTGCAGCGAAGGCCATTGTCTAACAGCTTCTCAGAGTAATTCAACACATTGGAAGTGGACCTGCTCTGCTAGTGCCGGCGATGTGCTCAATTCCCTTGCTCGCTCATTTTCTGCCAGAGAGACGAAAGTCATCCGTCCCCTTGTGAACCAGTTAGGAAAATGGTATGTCGATGTAGCCACCGAAGCTACCATTACTCTGGGGAAGTTTGTCTGCGATGAGAATTTCAATCGGGTTGAACACTCCAAGGCGATTATTGAATTTGAGGGGGTTACTCCACTGATGAGATTACTCAGGGCAGGTGAGAAGGCGCTGGCAGTCAATGTAGGAAACAGTGAAGCTATGGAGCAAGCCCGGGCATTGACAGTTCTAGAGCTGGCAGTCAAGTCACCCACTGATGAGCATCCATCCTTGAGAGAATTGCTTCCGAAGGCTATCTACACTCTTGAGCTCTATCAGGCCAGTATCCATCCTCACAGGCAGTTTTATAGACGTTAAAAGCAAATTCAGTGATTGTTTGCCTGTTCTCTGGGGAACCAGTGAAATAAAAAGTCTGCATAGTAGTTTCAGGCTGTAATATATTAGGAATTGTGGCAATCTTTTGTAGCACTTGGTTTGGTCTTTGCTGATTACATTGTTCTTTACTTGATCATTGATCGATTCATGGAAGAGAAATGGATATCTATTTTTGCTAGATTCTAAGGTTTAATTCATTGTAATGCTAGTGGTAAGAAGAGAAGAGAGGAAAAGAAAAGAAGAAGAGTGGAGGAGAACCTAGCGAAGAGAGAAGGAGATGCAGAAGGAGAAACAGAACGGTGGAGAGAGATGGCTTTTCCCCCTTGAGGGTTTAGGGGCTAGCTCCTCTCACTTGTATTTATATTAAAGAGTCCGCACAAATTAAAATAATGCCCCTTGGGTACTCAAAGAAAAAATATACAAGCATAGGCTTAAGGGCCTAATTACATCATACTCTCAAATCTCTTCCTCAAACTGGTGCTGAAAAGACATCGAGTGCCCCATGCTTAGAACATGAATGCTGAAGTGTACTTGCTGCTACTGCTTTGGTGAGGATGTCGTCAAGCTGATTTTTTGAAGGAATATAATGCATACTAATAATTCCAGCCTTGAGTTTTTCAGGAATAAAATGACAGTTGACCTCAATGTGTTTTATCCATGAAATACTGGATTTGTAGTAATATAAATGCCTGCTTGAATCACAATGAAGTTTCATAGGAGTTTCTACTGAAAGACCAAGTTTCATAAGTAAAGATTGAAGCCATAACATCTTTCAAACTACTTGTGCCATAACACTGTATTCAGCCTCTGTATTGGACCATGCTACAACACTTAGTTTTTTTATTGTGCTACTAGGTTGCCACCAACCATTGTATAATTCGAAGAATTTGCCCAATCTGCACATGCAAATCCTTCCCTCTAAAGTGCTCATGATTCTCATACTAGAATTCTTGCCCTGGATTCTTTTTCAAATATCTCAATATTCTTTCAGGAGCTTGCAAATAAGATATTTGAGGTTTATGCATGCATTGGCTGATAAACTTAAAACAAAAGAAGTATCTTGTCTAGTAACAGTCAAATAAATATGCTTACCAACCAGCCTTTAAACTTGCCAACATCAACCTCAACTCTCTTATTGGTAAGAGGAGATGAGAAAGAAGAAGTGAGGAAAAGAAGAAGAAGAAGAGAGAATGAGGAGAATCGAGTAAAGAGAGGAGGGGATGTAGAAGGAGAAAGATATTGAGTGGAGAGAGAAAGCTTTCCCTCCTTAGGGTTCGAATGGAGTAGCTCCTCTCACTTGTATTTATATTAAAGAGTTTTGATAAATTACATGAGTGCCCCTTGGCTACTTAGCAAAAAAATCAAGCATAGGCTTAAGGGCCTAATTACATCATACTCTCTTAACATATTAAGAGGATGCTATTCTTTTTGGTTTTTGTTTTGGTCTCTGTATGCTCTGGTTTCTCGACTTACTTTTCAGTATTATTCAGCCCCTGGAAGAGGGTCACTGACCCAAATGGATTTTTGCCTATGCCTATGTGTGCTTGTTTATTTATTGTGAGCATTATCCTGCATCTACATCTTCTATATGCTGAAGGTCCATCCACTAAACAATTCTCCAGCTGATTAGTTCCTTTCAATTATGTATGCAAACCATCAGCTTCTGAACAGATAAACTGTGGCAGCAAGACAAAGTTTCCGTGTTGCATATTTTTCAATAAGACCTGTAATCAGCAGAGGTCTCTATTTTATACTCGTGAACAGTTCTCATCTTGACTAGTCCCTCTCTGCAGTTTCTGTAGTTTTACTATAGTAACTATGGATATGGGTCTACTGATAAGTAAGTCCACTTGACATTTCTGTTTTGCTCCACAGCATTCTGCTAAATGTGAATTATATGCTATCAGGTTGGTAAAAGAAAAGAAAAGAAACATTATAAGATAGAGAAGCATATCTCACTTAAGTGTAGGCAAATATTTCTCCTTTTGTTGTTCTTGTTGTTTATTTATTCAATTTCACTTCACAGTGAAATGTTATTTTACTATTATCGACAAAGGAAAAATGATAGCTAACTGGGGATTCAAGTAGTTTATTTCTTGTCATTGAATGGGTTCCGGCCTACTGCATCACTGGGTTCCCTGCTGCAAGTATGAGTACTAAATTTTTTAACTTTCATTCTGTTATAGTTTGCTCTGCACGGACTGGTTATTTACTAACATTATGCTATGACTTGGAAAGAGAAGTCTGATCTTACAATAACTCTGGTCATGGTGGTTGGGAACCCACTAGTAACAAGAGGAGGTAAGTGAAGATACTCTGCTCATTGTCGAATTGAGTCAAGACTCCTTCATGGGTACATTCGGTAGGATTGGAAAGATTGACATACAGGGTTGCAATGGTTTTGGAAGGGATAAAAGGCTTCCCATACGGTCATTTGAACTGGTACTTTTTGCTTCCTTTGAAGGTGAGATAGGTCCGAGGTCATCTCCGTCAAGAAGATGTGAGTAGTCAAGAAAAAAACTGTTAGGTTGGCCATTAAAGAGTCAGGAAAATGCGACAAAGCTATGTGCATGGTTTGAAGAAATCCTAATTTGCATGACAGAAAGGCAAAATTCGGAAAAGTTAATTTGAAGTTACCCTTACGTAGATTAATTTCTCTAGATTGGGAACAAAGAAAGACAGGAGGTAATTTTTTTGAGCAACCCATGGCAAGATGTTGAGATATCTTTCTCCAATTTCAGAACCTGTAAAGCTTCACCAGGTGTGTTCGACACTTAATATGGTGCCAGAGTTTGGAAGGACATGTTTACAGGCAATCTGGATGGGTGGTGCAGTGCAGAAGCTGAGTTTACAGGTAGAATGTTGAACCAGAACTGTAGCAAAACTAGAGAAGGATAAATAACAGAAATGAGCATGTTGGATAACAATTAGCACTAACACAAGGTAGAACTCTACCAAAGAGAAGCAGATATTGAGTTGGTCATTTCCGAAGGAGTGGGAGCAAGGTAACTCTTGTTGTTATCAAAGAAGGCCGAAAATGACATAGGTGGAAGTGGCAAGAGAAGGTATGGAAAAGCAGAACTGAGCTAAAGGAGGATACCGGGTTAAACTGAGCTAAAGGAGGATACTGTTGAATAAGAGGACTTATCTACCGGGTTGGATTAAGGCTATGATGATGAGTTGCTTGCGAGATATAATAGTTGAGCCCATCCAGTAGATAATGGGCCTCTCCATGCGATATGAGGGGAGCCCACAACATCATACATTCTTCAAAAACCCTAGTTCCCTTGGCACAAAGAGTCAAAACGCGCGACCTCGCCTCCTCTTCCCCTTCGATTAGCATCCGCCGCAGCAGAAGAGAGCAATGACGACGCGCCTCAAGAAACACCGCAAGAAGCGCGGCCATGTGAGCGCCGGACATGGTAGGGTTGGAAAGCACCGGAAGCACCCCGGAGGTCGCGGTAACGCCGGAGGCCTGCACCACCACCGCATCCTCTTCGATAAGTACCACCCCGGATATTTTGGTAAAGTGGGTATGCGCTATTTCCACAAAATGCGCAATAAATTCTATTGCCCTATTGTCAACATCGATCGCCTTTACTCTCTTCTGCCCGACGACGTTAAAGCCAAGGCGGATTCCGAGAAGGTTCCCCTGATCGATATCACGCAGTTCGGGTACTTCAAGCTGCTGGGGAAAGGAGTTTTGCCTCAGGGTAAGCCGTTTATAGTGAAGACCAAGTTAGTGTCCAAGACCGCGGAGAAGAAGATTAAGGAGGCTGGTGGTGCGGTTATGCTAACTGCTTAGTGGTTCTCCGCGTGGTTTGAGGTTTTTTTTAGTTATGGAAGCGTTTTCTCTTCGTATTTAGTGTATCGGATTATGAGAATTTATGAACGTCTTATATTTATAAAATTAGGATTTGTGTTGGATATATATTATTTTTAGATGTGAATGAGGGGTTTTCCTCTTTCAGTTTTCAATTTAGCATAAAGTTTGGACATTTGCTGCTTTGTTTTTTTAGCCTGAATCGTATTTAGCATTTTTTGTTCTCTTTTATATATGGCGCATATTGAGGTTTTACTGAAAATGTCTTTAAAAAGTAATTTCTGCTTTCCTGCTGAAGCTGTACCGTTGAACATTTGAAAGAGTCGTCTGTGCACTCCTATTTCTTATTATCTTTGAAATTCAGAAAGTCAGAGTTGCTGTTCTCTTGATAATAGTGTTGAACATACAATGGTACTGCATTTGGAAGAATTTTGTTTATTGCAGCAACTCTTCACTTTTACTGTTTCAATTCTCGGGTGAGTCCATTATGGTGCTTTCATGAGCTGTTCATTAGGGTAGTGATGCAGAGGTCAGAGAAGAATATATGATAGGAGGTGTAGATCCTGGAAAAGAATATGTGGTATTTTGATTTAACTTTGTTAATTTGTGGGTTGGCTTATTTTTTGGGTAGAATGACTGCATTCCGTGCAGAGGGTGTCATCCTTCTGCTACTTTCGTAATTCTTAAGAGAGATGCTTCTTGACAAGCTTCTAGATTTGTAGGAACTTATCGAAGGTGATAATTTTCGGTTGATGTGCTTGACCTTGTTATACTGTGGAACTTCTAGCTTGTGGTGATTTATATTTGTATTGTGTTGAAATTGGATTGAAGGGTAATCAAAGTGAATATTATGGGAGGTTATATCACTTTTTTTAAGTATAAGAGTCAGGTTGGAGCATAAAGTGGATTAGTTTGAAGTTGTATTTTTATTTCAGGATTGGAGGATCGTGATTTATTCAATTTCATTTAGTTGGAGCATTCAAGAGCCGTTCATAAGGTTCACGTGTGTAAAACTTGGAGAACAATATATGTTCTGATAGAAATTTGTCAATTTGCTACTTGGTTTAGTTGTTGGTCTCTTCATGGGGATGGTGTTTGATAAGATATAAGTATTTGCATTTTTTATAAGATAGATGATTCTAGGATAGGTATCAGGTTCTTGTATAATGGTCAAGAATATGTGCATTGTGTAGTTTTCAGTTGATGTGCTTGAACTTCAGATACAATGGGAATTAGCTTCTCTGCTAACTGGTTGTGGCTGCTTATGTCTGATTTTGATTTTTGCTTGAATTGAAGGGCGATGAGTGTCAAAGAGTTTATCTTTGTGTTGTCTAGGTTATGTCACTTTATAACCCTCAGAGTCCATTGCTGATGCATAGAGTGAATCAATTTAAGTTATAATATTTTTGTAATTGGATTGGAGGATTTGAGTTTATGCAATTGGGCTTGAGATGACCAAAGAGGTTAAAGCATCAAATGAAAGAGAGTTCTTTTTCGGTCATTGGATATCCTACATAGAGTGAAGTGGGGGGATGGGGGTTTACTTGGTCGAGAACTGCCCAGCTCTCTGAGCTCTTTTGACATGAGCTTTCATCCATAGAATTATGACTAGGGACTCAAATCAGTGAATTTAACCAAGCTTTCACCTTATTTATTGAAGTTGGGTTAAATTCTATTCCAAGATGACTGGTCAAGTTATGAAATTTCATCACAATTTATAAGTACTGAATCCTTTTTGTTCTTTGATCTATGTGGTGCTATTCTTCATAGTTTTTGTCACTCTTTATTGATGTATGGTTTCCAGTCAGCCAAATAAAAAGAAACATGATAATGTAAGGGGGGTTGAGTTTTATTAGTGTATGAAAATAGCATCGGAGTAATTCCGTGGGTAGATGAGACTGAAGAAGTCTCTCTACGTCTTTCTCCTTATTCTTCTACTCTTGCTGCTGGTTATCTTAACGGGGACAGAATCTTCAAATTGTTGAAGGAAATTTGTGCAAAATATGATTTACTGTTTTTCATTGTCTTGTCTCAAATCTCTTCTCTCAACATCCTTATCCTGTCCTCAGCTATAGACAGAGTGATTTTCTTAGGTAAGATTTAGGGCATTTTAATAGTCTTGTAAATTGTTTTATGAACGCAAGTAAGCAAAGCTTTCTATTTTGGTAGTGGGCAGGTCTTAAAAACATTGTCTTCCATTGCCATGCTTGTTTTTTATTTTTATAATCATATTTAATTTTTAATGGTTTTATATGGTTCTAATTGTTTACTAGGTTATGTATCCCTTTACTTTGAGCAGATGAACGGATACATAAATGGATCCTATTTTGGACGGAATAAATAATGAAGCAGATGAATTGTAAACCAAAGGGGTAACAGAATACTTTCCATGGGTTCCATCCATTACCCGATGCCATCCCTTCTTGTCTACTTCAATATATGACTTGTTTAGGTGGAGTTAAAGAGGGTCAACTTCACTAATTGGTTTTCGCAATAATTTAAGAGAGAAGAGGCTGCGCATTTTTTACAAAAATGGAGACTGAAAGCCATTGGGTGAGCTTGTAGACAAGACAAGCTTATTTACTTCACTGTTGGTAAAAGCACTAGGATATTATTTGCCTTCAACAATCAGAACAAGAGAGGAGAATCCCCATCATAGACGACGTTATCACACACTGACTACCACCTAGAATTTGGCTGTCCTCGGATGACCTGCTCCGAGCTCGTTCGGCACCCTCATGTTGCAAGCAAAAAAGGGCACATGGTGACCATTGCCAGTCATGGATTTCTCTTACCCATTGTTGAGTTTCTGGTAACGGAGGGTGAGAGTTCCACCACTGTCTTCCATGGCCGCGCAACTCATGATGCCTTGAAAATTAAGGATGTATAAAAAAAAATGTACAGGAGAATGTCATAGAGAGGAATTTGGTCGAACAGAAGATGGGCAGAAACTTACCGTATTGATAAGCGTCCACTGAGATTTCAGGGTTCTTCAGATACCCAGCAAAGAGAATCAAAGCCAACAGGAATCAAATTTCTACATCAAGTCGTTAAATTATTACCTTCTGTTCAAAACTATAATTTGACTGATGCGAGAAAGAAACACTTCAAATTATCGAGACTCAAACAGGACGAATATACCCACTTTTTGACACCCAATCAGGACACATACCTAAACAACAATCGAAATTCTGACAGTTGAAAAAATCACATCGTTTCTAAGCTTCGCTTCAAGCAGGCGAAGACGGAGGTTCTCGACGGAGATCGCGGCGAGGTGCGAGAGTTTCTGGGATTCGACTCAGAACCTCCTGAGAGCTTTGACGGGTTTCCGCAGTGGCGGTATGTATATGGGAGTTTTATTGCATTATTTACTTTTTAGCTGAGATTTCTTGAAAAAGTATAGTAACTTTTGTCATTTTGTCAAATAAGTAAATTAGCTTAACCTGTAAAAGAAAATAAAGAGAAAAAACCCATTTTCAACTTAAAATTATGCCTTTGTTGCCCGTATTCCCTTACAATATACCTATAAATATCTTTATTATTCAGTTAAAATTCACACATCCTTGCAAAATAAAAAAAATTATTGGTCGCAGAACCACATCCTTGTCGGAGGGAGGAGGGCTCCCATTGTTTGTCGGAGACAGGAGAGCTAAGGCAGTAGAAATCACATTCCAACATATATTCCAGCTTAATATAAAATCGCACAGCCACAAAACCATCCCTCACAGTAAAAGCTGTTGTGTTAACAACAATTCCTCCATGAAAATGGATGTTCGTATGTAGTCATTTGCTGATGGGGCAGCAAATCTGAATTCCACTGCACGAATCAGCTATCATCTACATAGCGTTTGCCTGAAAAGCAGATGCATTCCAAGAATTTCCTCTCAGGTTCTTGACTTGTTGTTGATGGTGGAGAAGACGATTCGGACCCATGTACAGCTTCCTCTGCGACATTGTTACCACCACAGCTGATGAACACCTCACAAAAATCGGGTGCATTTTTCCGAACGAATTCGCTCTTCCCCGAGCCCTTCCTCCTCAACCTCCTGCAAGAAATCTCATCAAGATTGATTCTATCCCGAGAAGGATTATGAGTTATCATGAGAAAGTAGTAGCAGCAACCTGTGGGAGGAGGAGGAGGAGGATCTTTTTCTTCCCATCACGAGTTTGGTGATGTTAAGCACAGAGATGAGCTCAACGATGGCTTTTGCAGTCAGATCACTCTCGATAAGCATCGTCTCCACAGTCACCTTTGAAAATTTTGAGTTTTGGAAGCAGAAACTGTAAAGTCTCTCTGGAATGTGATAAAGAGTTAATACAGGGTGTTCATGAATCAGTTTTGGTGTTGCTTTACCTTGGAATCAGCACACAGACGGATATATTTCTGCAAGATGTTTCTTCTTCGGACGTTCTCTAGGTTCACGTAGCTCTTCCATTGATCCGCTCCCACTTGGCTCTTGGACAGCTTCCCAACTGCATCAAAAACCACCTCTCACCTTGATTACCATGCCTTGCATGGATTCTAATGCTACGGAACGTCCAATTTATATAAAGCATTTTAAATGACACGCATCTGGCTAAATCATGCATAGGGTGTCATAAACAAGCAGAATGAGTTGCAGGATAAATAGCAGCAGCACCAGCTGATTTGGAGAAAATTTTCCTTATATTTAAAACAGTTCATCTTGGATTAGCCAGGAAGGTAAGTATGAGTTTGAATTCCCAGTTCTGTGTCCTGAACTGAAAATTTTCAAGCGTCTGCTTGATCTTCTCTGAGATCAAGTTGTTAGGGATTCTTATCTTTTTAGTTCTCCTGCCTTGACCTGAATGACACCATCCTAAATTAGAGAATTCGTATCTCTGATTTTTTTTCTGCAGCTTCCTGTAAGAATCTGCAAGGGTATTGAATTTGCAGAAACTACAGGTTGAATCTTTCGTTTATATGCTGTTCTTTTTTTAGTCTAAATTCAATCCTTTTCTTCTCTGAAACCAAAATCAAACAAGCAGCAGTAGCGAACATTGAAAACAGATGAAAAATAATATCTATAAATTGGGTAAAATTATCACTGAACAGGAAACTAAACTTTATACCTGGGGTAGGAATAAAACAAATGGGTGGGCAGACATGAATCAGAAAGACCCGGCTTCCCGGACAAACAGAATTCTGAAGAGCCCACTTCAGAGCATCCAAATCATCTTTCCCCACGGCCACATAAACGTCCTTGGCATCTCCACCAAAGCCCTTGCTCTCCTCACTAATTTCTACAATCTCCGGAGACATCACAGCCTCCAACCCAAGTCCATTACTCATCATTTCTGCAGATTCCATCTCCATTTCTCTTATCTGTTCATTTGGAAAGTGAGGAACAGAGAGGAGAAGAAAAAGAAAAAGCAGCAGTGGTGGAGGAGACTGGAAGGAAAGAGAGAGACAGAAAGAGAAAGGAATATCAGAGCAGACAAGAAAGAAAGGGAAGAGATAGAAAGCAGCGAAGATGTCAAAGGGGTTTGATCAGTTTTGGTGTTTTGCATGGCGCCATTGCTCTGAATGGAGGGGAATGATTCGTTTGTCAAAAGCACAGGAGGGTTATGATACTACGCCATTCTGGTTTTCTCAAGCTTGTGACGTTTGTCTTTGTCACTTTTGGGCCTCATGGGATGTATTGGAAGCAGCGGCCTGAAAAGGCAAAGTGAACCAACTTGCCTTTGAGCAACACCAAAGTCTTCCCTGGTTGTCCTTTGTAGATTGATTGAGGCAGGGGGGATCGGATTTTCTTTAATATGTGTATCGTTTTACAGGTCTCAAACTCTGAAAGTGTCTGATATGTATATCAAATTATTAAAACCGTTATCAAATCCGAAGGATAATTGGTTTTAGTGAAACCTGGTTAGACCGGATTTACTTCTTTGCATTTAGATACTAGAGAATAGCCTAGCATCATGGTGATTGGTGAGACAATTAGTAATACAGATATCAGGTCACTTTCTTCCTTTCACCACTCTTATACAAGTTGGGTTCTCACGGCTTTTTATTTATAATAATTCTTTCCCACTTGAAAACGATCCGGTTTCAGTTTAATCGTGTTGAACTGGCTCAATATCGGTGTGCATTACGTGTCATTTCTTTTTCTAAATAATATTTGAGAATGAGGAAAGCCGATAAAACCCATGGAAATGATCACCCTTGATGATTTTTTAGTCAATTATATTTAATATTTTTATATTATTAGACAAATATGTACATGTTCTTAAATTGTAGATCAATGCGTAACAAAATGTTCGTATATTGCATTGTCTAAAAGCTGAAATTCTAATTGCAGGGAAGACAGCTTCCTTCTAATCCCAGGAGATTCTTGAATGACACTCTTTCACCTGGGGAGCAGGATGGGTCTTTGTGATTAGTGAGGAACCACTATGCTGCTGTGAACTTCAAAACAGGCTAAAACTTTATCACAAAATAAGCGGTCTCAGCAAGTTATGCCCTTTTTATTTCTTACAACCATTAATCATAGTATTCCTTCTACAAAAAGATATTCCACAGGGATTACAAAAACATTAACCATGACGGAAAAGCAGGAGCAAAATTCATCCAACTGATTATGGAAGTCTTATGAAAGAAAGTAATATCCACTTTCTGTTATTGCCTCTAACATCTCAATTGGAATCTGAAGCAAGAGATATCGATTTGCACAGCATCAGTCTTCATCCAGACCTGCGATAAACAGAGTAAGCCACACCAACAGATGCCAGTACTCCAATTACTCCCACTGTCATAAAGACATCACCCTGATCCCAATTCTTGAACCATGTCAACACTCCGTTCGAGGATTTTTCATCCTTTACAACATCATCTGCTGTAGTACCCTCACTGTTTTTGAACCCTTTATCCTTGCAACAAGTGATCCCATTTGCACCATTTCCTACAGTGACTTCATTGGTTTCTGCCCGTTGGACCTTGCAACAAGAAAACGCATTAGCATCGCCCACCGAAGTAACTTCATTGCTTTCCACCCCTTTGTCGTTACAACAAGAGAACCCATTGGCAGTATCATCTGCAGCAACTTCATTGTTTTCCACTGCTGGGTCCATGCAGCAAGTGAAACCCTTGTTACCTTGGCAACAGGTTGCTCCCTCCGGGACTCTGTCATCATTGTCTGTTATATCCTTATCGCCTTCTGCATCGGTGGTTCCATCTGTTAAAACCTCTTGACTATTCTGTAGAAGCCTATGCTCATATGCTTTAATCTGATCCTCACTAGACATACCCATCTGTCCCCTAAAATGAAGAATAACAACAGTTCAGTGAGTTTATTTATTATTAAATTAGGCAACCTCAGCTCCCTGTTTCATGCACGCCACGATTCAAAGAAGAGACATGTTCTTCCCTATGATTTGATTCTTTTTCACAGGAGCAAAGGGTCTCTCTTTTTCTCCAGTTATTTGTGACATACGTCTTACAATATCTACCAGACCATTCTTGGAAGCAGTGGAAAGAACAAACGTCACATAACAAAAAGATCAACCAACTAGGAAACATTTAAAGCAATATCTAAAATAGTGAAACCATAGTCCCAAAATGAAACGTAGCCAACTCCACTAACACGTAGCTGAATTGACTTCTCAAATGCTGGCTTATAATAAATGGAATAGGTTTATTGTGTGTAATTATTCAAAAATTATAAATGATTATTGTTGGAATAAACAAGCCAAAGCATAATGATGCTGCCCTATACGAGCTAACTGAAGATCAGAATATTTAATAATTGCTTTATTTTAATTTCTTATGACAAAGAAAAAAAATGGGGAGTACAGAAAGCTGCTGCAATTTAGCTGCCGTTTATTGTGAGGTAAAACAAATGACAGTATGAGCATGATAAACAGCTACATGATGTAGGAAACTCCTCAAAATATCCTTTCAACATCACTCTAAGCTCCATTAGGAATTAGGAGGCATTCTATATGAAACAGCAATTCAGAAGTAATGCGGCAAACACAAGTCAAATGTATAATCAAGGAGCCACTTGAATTCAGGAGAACATTGATTGCTCCAAGAACAGATGGTGAGTGCATTCACATTACAACCAAGGATACAACAAGTTGAGCTACACAACAATGCCCCAACTCACAAGAAAAGATCAATTGAGCTTTTGAGACCAGGGAAAGAGATGCACGGGTGGGGGGGGGGGGGGGGGGGGGGTGGGGGGGGTTAGCAATTGGCAATGGGCTAGCAATCTAAAATCAGGTACCAAAAGTCATCACCACAACACCGAATTTAAATTCTAGAACAACCAAATAGAAAGCTACATAGAGCCAAAATGCGAATCATTCACAAAGGTGGGCCACCTTGCCCAAAGTAACAGTTACCATAAAGTGGGTAGTCAGTGGACATCAGTGTAGAAACATGGTCTGTCTATTATGTGCTTGGTAGTACCCAAACTGCAGTAAGTGCATCATGTTGATCCAGCCTAGTGCAGATTGGTTTTAAGGCCAAATATTATGTATTCTATTAGCTATGCATGTTAGCAGAGCACAAGACAAAGAAACATCCTTAATGAGGATATCTATGTCATTTATATGGAACAAATACTTTCAAATCAGCCACTTCCACAAGAAACAGGTTGAGGTTGATCATGCAATAAATCAGGAAAGAAATCAAGCAAGAAAGAGGTATAAGTAGGATGGGAATGAAACTCTGCTGTGTTACTTTACATGGACAAAGACTCTATAGTTTGTCAAGATCAAAGACTTAATCATCATCAATGCCATCTGAATGCAATGATATATGAATCATGCAAATTTGATGATCACTTCCTCTTTGAATATTTGGCAGGTAGAACAACTGGGTGACATAAATATGGGGTGTTTCATGTGTCACATTTAAATTATTGGAGAGTCTTTCTTCACAACTTCTGTGTCCTAATGACACACTGACAGAAAAAACATGAACAGAAACGATAACAATGGGATAACTGGAGTTGCAAGAATTTTTTTTGAAGAAACCACTCACAAAAAATTACCACACTGTTTATAAAAACAGTTAGGAATAGAGGAGAATATCAACAGTATCCATCTGTTGGCATCGCTTATATAGAATGAGAAACAGAAAGTTTGTAATAAGAACCTAAAAAGACTAATATGCAGTTACACCAGAGAGTAATCAAGATTCTATTCATCTCTGCAACATTTGATGGGCGTTAAGATGGTTTTTAATACGATTGTGGAGATAGTCTCTATTTCTAAACAGACCGATCCTATAATGTCTTTGAACTCAGAACCTATTGCCGGCAGTGCTTACTAACTTGGTTAGGTATATTCTCTCCCTCTTTTATAATAGTTTTTACACCCTTCATAAAAAAATAAAAAAAAAACTAAGATGTGGCTTATCCAGATATTAGGCACTCCTACTAAATAAAAACTAATACTTTTCAGTTATATTCTTCACGTCTCATTATTAAAGGTATCATTTGCAGGATTTTGGATGGACAGAAGAAAAAGGTAGCATACCTCCAGAGTCGATCAACGATCTCCCCCTTCTCAATGTGCTGATCAAGCAAAAGCGGAACATCCTCAGGAGTGACGTAACCGTACCTAGAGAATACAGAATCTCGATGTAATCAGCAAATAAAACAAACAGTTGCTACAGAAGAGAAATGACGAAACAATCAACTTATACCAATGACCAATGAATTTTCCTTCAGGATCCGGGCTGAAAACAATCACGTTGCCAGCATATTTGTGGCCACCAACATGCGAGCATGGGTTAACAAACACCCTATCCTTTAGCCCTCGGCGCTCAATCTCTTCTTCGAAATTCTTAACAAGAACAGGTCCACAAACACCACATCTCTTGTCTTTGCTCCCATGAGCGCACACAAAAACATGGGAACCGGAGAGAACTTCAGAATTCCCAGGGACCCACTTGCCTCTCACTAGTACGTCCTCAACAAAATTATCCACATCCGCGTGCGCCAAGCTCCTGCATCAATTTCAACAACTTAATGACTTCCTACACTACAAATCCCTTTCCCCCTTCTTTGTACGGGAAAGATCTGACTCACTAGGAACAAGCAACAAATTCCACATTCACCTGTATCTAATCATATCAGGGAAGATCAAAACATCCCCATTTGAGAAATGAGTACCATCTCGTTCTTCACAAATCGTGAACTTAATCTGCACCGAAAACCAAACTAGCCCAAAACTTAGCACGACCATCATCTTCGGTCTAAATCAAATCAACACAAGTAAAAGAAAGAAAACGAACTTTTCTGGGAATATCCACTTTCCGGGACTTGAGAGCTGCGGATAGGAATCTCGGAAGGAGATCCGCATCGTGCCCCTCGGCACGGGCAGGCCAGCTCTCGGCGTTCTTGTAGCATAGGAAGAGATGACAGTCGTACTGGTCAACGGTGCCCGGCAGATGGCTCTCGTTCATCTCCGCCCGTTTGAAGCCGAACTTGGCATCATCGTCGATGAATGAGGATTCAACCGCAGAAGGGTACGACGCTGCCGTAGTCATGGTCGAAATTAGGAATTGGAAAGAGGGTAGAGGCGAGCTACGGTGGAGGAGGTCGACGAAGGTAGGAAGCGGGCGTCTCATGCGGTTTAGTCTTCGTCATGGTAAGACCAATAAGTTGGGAATGTATAGGGAGAGAGAGAGAGAGAGGTGAGCTTCTCTCTTGCCTCCTCATTTTCTTTTCTTGTAAGCTATTCAATTCTGAGAAAAAAAAACACACAAAGAATCGAAATCGCCAATACGTCTCGCTTATGGTAGTACATCGTGTATATCATTTGTTATCTCTCGTGTTTTATTAATACCGGAGACTTGGAATTCGAGTTGGATTGGGATTCACCGGTAGCGAGTCAACTTCCTACAACTCAACTTGTTCACTCCAAAATCAGATCTGACTCTCCTGAATTGTAAATCTAACTCAAAGAATCAAAGATCCATGATTGATATAATACATGATATATATTTTACGATGTCCCCTATAACTAATAATTTTTAATTTAAACAATGCAATCCCTCATATATTTATGATCTCGTAATGAAACTCAATGGTACCCAGAATCTGGATCCAACATTCTCCACTTTTTAAGGATCCAAAAGTAACGAAGATTCACTCACATGAATTATATATATTTTAAGAATATATTTTATATTTTGATTGAACATAATTTATTGATTATACTATTTAGATCAATCTGTTTTTATTCTAAATAATTAATTAATTAGTATACTGGGTCTAAATGGGTCTGTTTTGTCAACACATACTCCTGGGGACAAGCATCTTTTTCTTGGCCTCAACAGTCCTGCAGTCTCTCCCTTCGAAGAAAAGTCTTCTCCGCAGCCTAATGGCTCCAAGTGGGCACTAACAGAATCTGCCCAAACTGATCAAAATCATGGCCTTTTCTAGTTTCCGCAACCGAACTTCTCATGGACTGTCGGAGAGCCACCACCGAAAGGTATTGGAACTTGGAAGCATTCCAAGGGGTATTCATGTCTTCTACGATTGTCCTCACTGAGGCACGGACGATAGCTCTCTCCACTACCTGAATCTCATCTTCAATACAAGCCACAACGATCAACTAATGCAAGCATCACTTGGATAACTACCACCACATTTGCTGATTGCAAATTCGGCTGCTTTCTGTTCATATTTCTCCAGACCTTTATACCACTAGGAATGCAGGAGAATCTTGACAGAGTAACTGAATAATCAAGTTGGCAATTGGCACAGACCCACTAAATCTGAACCGGTAAAGAGCACCCATGATTGTGGGAGAGCAGATTCAACACAGAGAGATTATGGGTACAAAGTACCTAAACAGAAAACTGATTTCAGTGTCATCGAAGCCGGTCCCCTCCACTTTGGCTCTCTGCATATATGATCCCGGGTGGAGGCATTTTTCACTGCCAGTTGTGTGTTTGGGGAGAATTGAGCAAATATGGCGACTATTGTCTCCTTTGTTTCTGATGCTGCAACACTCAGGCTGTTGATGGTTTTGATACTCGGTGGGTGGATCTGTGTTTGGGTTCTTCAGCCAACTGAATCATGCAAGAAGTGGTGGCATGGAGCTGAAGACAAAGCAAGCTCTACCATTTTTGGGTACTACGGTATATATCCTCCGCAAACCTCTCCTAGAATCCTCTGATATCACCTTTCTTTTGTCACCTGTTCTCATGATTCATTTCATTTGTGAAGGTCTTCATTTCGCCATCTTCTCATTGCCAATCATTGTTCTTGCCATCCTTGGATTTGTCTATTTGCATTTCCTCAATCGGCTGCAGGGTAACAGGTAAGGTTTTCCAGTAGTTTTAGCTAATTATCTATAACATGTGATTTGTTTGTCATGATCATACAGTTGAGTTCAATTCAATTTTCAGAAAATAAATCAAACTCTCTCAAAAGACCCACTTGTATCTGTATAAACTCTTCCGTGACTGGATTCACTTTTTGTGGTTTTTGGAAGTTCTGAGTTGTTTTTGGTCTAACAATTCTTGTACTATCTGTAACTGAATTCATTGAAAGGCGGCATATGATTTCTGTCTCCAAGTTCTTTGCTCCTGTCATCACCAGAGGCCCTCTTGGCGTGATATCTGCAGCTGAGCTCCTTACTGCAGCATTATTCATCATGTTTCTTGCATGGACATTCTACTCCAGACTTTCTGGTGACTTGGAGAAGATGAGTCCTATCAAATCGTTGCGGTTAAACAAGTGGGTACTTTAATTCTAATCAATAACCAAGATCAACTGCATTTTACTCATTCTGTTCTAAATCGTCCATTAATCTGGTGCAGGTTGCAGTTCAGGGTTATAAAGGTAGGAACACGGCTTGGTTCACTAGCAGAGGCCTGCCTGGTGGTGCTGCTTCTGCCTGTTTTAAGGAGACTCTCACTATTTCAGCTTGTAGGTCTCCAGTTTGAAACCTCAGTAAGGTACCACATATGGCTTGGGAACACAATGATGCTCATTGCTACTTTTCATGGCTTGATCCACTTGACTGTCTGGAGTCTCAAACACAAGCTGAAATATGAGGTATTATTAGTTCAAGACCTTGATTGCAGTTTGCCATTTTCCATTCATGGAGTTCTCTGACAGTAAAGGCTCACCAGGATTTCTTCTGATTAATTTCTTTGTTAGTGACTACTGAGTCCTGACAGTTCCATTTCTGGGAAACAGATGGCTCACTGGCAAAAAACAGGTCGTGTGAACATTGCAGGTGCAATCACTCTTGTCATAGGTCTTATCATTTGGATCACATCAATTCCTCAAGTTAGAAGGAGAAAATTCGAGCTCTTCTACTACACTCACCATCTATACATACTCTTCTTAATATTCTTCCTGTTTCATGCTGGAGATAGGCACTTTTACACAGTACTTGCAGCTGTTTTTCTTTATGCTCTTGATAAAATCCTTCGAATTGTACAATCCACACAAGTAACTTCCATTATTTCAGCTCGCCTGCTGCCTTGCAAAGCTGTCGAGCTTACCTTCCCAAAACTCCCCAGTAAGCTTCTCAAACCTTTTATGATCATTAATTTATTGATAGCTGCAGATATACAATAACTTTAGTTTCCTCTAAACATTGGTTTTTTTTCTGTAATTTCAGATTTGAGTTACACTCCATCAAGTATTATCTTCATTAAGATACCAACTCTTTCACGTTTGCAGTGGCATCCATTCAGTATCTGTTCTTGTTCTACTGTGGATAAAGATAAAATTTCAGTGATAATCAAATGCCAAGGACAGTGGACAAATGACCTACACAATATGATAGATGCTCAGTTAGAATCGGATGGGGGTCATAAGACATGTCTTCCCATTGCAGTTGAAGGTCCCTATGGACCTGCATCTATTTTCTACCAAAGGTGCGATCTTCCAATTCTCTACGTGTGTGTGTGTGTGTGTGTGTGTGCATGTGAGAGAGAGGCAGAGCTTTTAATGTTCTTTAGAAAAGAAGTTCAATCCATGTATCATGTCTAGTAGTTTACTGTAATGTGTTAAAAGAAATCAAATATATGCGTAATCAGTCCCAATGAATTTCGTCGGAACAGGTATGACAGCCTACTTCTCGTTGCTGGAGGTATTGGGATAACACCCTTTCTGAGCATTTTACAAGAAGTTTCTGCTAGGAATAGCAATAACAAGAACATGTTGGGTACAAGGGTGCAGCTGATATACGTTATGAAGAAGTGTCAGGACCTGAGCATGTTGAGCTCTGTCATTCCTCTAGTGCTAAACAAATCTGATGGGCAAAATTATATCAAGTTACAAGCATATGTGACACAAGAAGAAAATTCCGGTTCCACGGTGAGGGAGCTCTTGCAGGATCTCTCTCCAGGGAAGACAATCTTTTTTGACATAAGAAGTTCAGATTACACCATGGCCTCACCTGAAAGCTTTGTCTTAATGGCCATCATCACAGGGATATCTTTGGTTATCTTCATTTTATCATGCGGTTGTTTATACCATGGCTTTCTCAGTCATGAAAAAGGAAACACCAAGAAAAAAAACCCATCATGGGTTAGTGATTTGCTACTGATATCATCGTCACTTATCACAGTAATTTGAGTGACAATTCTGGTAATTTTCCTCAGATGGAGAAAGAGGAAGAAGGAGGTAGATAATGTTCCTTTGAAACAAACCAAACAAACTACGGGGTTTCAGTTTATGGAAGCACAAGATTCTTCAATAGAAGAACATGAAATATATTTCAAACAAAGGCCTAATTTTCAAGGTAATAAACGTGCCCAAACATGTGGAGTATATCAGATGTCAAGCAAGACACAGAACTTTGCAATATGGCAGGAACCCATGAATAATTTTGGTCCCATACCCTTAAAGAGGGAATGGGTTTAATTCAAGGGTTTCTGAAGAAAACAATTTTCACATTTCAGTAAGTCCCCGCTCAAGTTACTTGCAATAACATTCTTGGATTTCTTGGCAGATGTCTTCTCTAAATATCAGAGTCAAACAGGTAGGATTAATGTAGGAGTTCTTGTTTGTGGTCCGGAGTTCATGCAAGAATCAGTGGCAGCAGTCTGCAGGCAGTACAGTTCTTGCAATTTCAGGACAGATACAAAGAAAAAGACAGGTTCGTTCAGTTTTCATTCACTCAGCTTTGCACTCTAAATTTCCTCAAAAGATGCAGCTTTGCACTCGATCTTGAAACAGGTACCATATGGGACATCTGGCGTGTTAACAGATGGAAAAACTGCAAATTCCTTTCCATCTACTTCAAGATGCATTTGCTCCTCAAAGCCTTTAACAGACTTAATTAACTTAGTAGCAGCTTTTTTATGTAGGTAATCTCTCATTTTAAAGGGGGATTCTCCCCACAAGCCCACTTTTTTATGATGTGTCATGGTAACATGTCGTGATGTGATAGGTGATGGGCATTAGTTCATTCATTTGCTGGTGTGGCACCACAAATGAATACGGTTTGAACCAGACTACCATTCCTTCACTTCTGTATATGAATTCAATGTTTTGATCTCCACAAATCCATTCTAGTATCAATTTCAGCATCAATTATTGTGGCCAATTTTATTTTATTTTTCTTTTTAAGAAAATGAAGGATAAGTGTTGGACACAAACTGTCATGGACGTAAATAGGCTGAAATGGATGAGAAGGGCATCACTTCAACCAGCCCAGGTTCTTTCATTTGCATTTTCTGTTTTTTTTTCTTTTTTAACTCTTCTATACTTTGGCCATGGAGTGAAAGAAATCAATTATTGTCTCCTAAGAGGATAAAGGAGACCACAGTGGACATACCCATTCAAGGCCTTGAAAAGACAATCCTATGTAGCTTTGGTGAGCCATAGAAGAGTGGTATTGATATTATTTATTGCATTTCTTTGATCATGTGATCATTCTAATTTTCAATTAAGAAAATTAATCTTCTCTTTCTCTTAGTTTAGTGTTTGTTGAGTGGACTTGGATCGTGAAGTAGGCGATTTGCAACCTTATCTTTCATAAAGACTCCAACCATGTAATACCATGAATTGCTAACCCTAAACCCTCCCTCCATATCTACAAAGGACTCAACTTCCTTCTTTAACTTGATTTTTTTATGTGATCCTTCTTTGGGTCTGTGATGTAACGCAAATCCATTCTAAGGACTGTCTATTCTAGACGTGACCCTTACATAGCTTCCCTCTAAATATCAAAGAGGATAGTTGAAAAATATCTGTCTTTCCATTCTTCTCATCCACCCCCACAAACTTAGGCCGTGTTTGTAATGGGAGAAAGAGAAAGAGAAAGAGAAAATAAATGAAAAAAGAATATGTAGATGAAAAATTAGAGGGAGAATGGAAGAGAAATATAGTTTTTTTTGTTTGGATACATGTTGAAAATAGCAAACAAAATAAAATTAGTAATTTTTTTTTTTTTCATTTCTCCCCAAATTCTATCATTTTGTGAGATAAAATTTATTAACTAAGAGAGAAAGTGATTTCTTTTTTTATTTTTTTTTCTCTCAATGATTCTTTACTGGGGATATCTTTAATTTATCTAGTGGGGAGTCTGAGAGGGAAAGATAGGAAGCTGGGTCAAGATCGGATGCACGATATTATCAAAAATTTTACAAGGAACCAAGAACAGGGTCAAGTTTTTGAAAACCTACCTTGAACTTAATCGAGTCTCACATCTATTATAATTTATTTTAAAATATAAAAAAATTATTTCTTAAGAGCAAATTTTCCATTTTAAAAAAAGGGTACCCATCAAACTTTAAAAAAATCATGTTCGAGCCATAAGTCAATTGAAGGTTGATCCATGGCACTTGAGGTTAAAGCCATTTATTTTGATTCCAATGTCCCAATTGAGAAGAGAGAATAGCTTTGTCGACAGCTATGATGTCTTCTATAAGAGAATCTCGCTTATGGGTCACCTTGCTATTGTTTTTTTAGTGCATGTTATGACTTATTCCATTTGTGACTAAGAGTACTTTGACCATCAACTTCACCTTCATCAACAACAAATATCACTACAATATCTAATACGAAAAATTATTTAGTGCGAAATATGTAAAAAAAGATTTTATGATTGGATGGGTGAGATAGTCGAATGACGACTGAAATAAATATTAATCATGATCGAACGACTGAAATAGCATTTCAAATGTTTCCAATTGATTTTTTGTTTTTGATTAGTATATCCTATAATAAATATATTATTATTATTACATATCAGTTGACTTAGTATTGCCGCCATTTACTTTGACTGCAGTATGCCCTCCGAGTCACAAGGAGAATATTTTCTAAGTAGCCCATCTTTCTAATATTCTAGAACAGATTCAGAGAATATTAAAACCCTCTGTCTAATTTTAAAAGTAATATTTTTAATACTACAAAATAAAAGAAATTCAAAGGGCAATAGTAACCGCATATTAAAACCCACCCTTTTGTTTGAACTTGGTCTACAACACAAAAGAATAGTCCCACACCCACACCCGTGATAGATAGAGATTGAAACCTTTTTCCCATTCACACCTTCATTCCACAGGATAAAGAGATAATGGTGGACAGACCCAGCTGTTTGAACCTTAAAAAAACTCAACATCCACTGCCTGTGGGCCCCCCTCTTCCATCCTACCCGGAAAAACTTTCACCGACTTTTGGTTCAACCAACCATGTTGCTCTGTCATTAAAGTGCTTCCTTCTTAATTAATAGAAATACATTAAACCTTTAATTACCTATTATTAACATAATTAAGAACATTTAATAGAAGAAGGGGAATTAATTTAAAATTAAGAGAATGATTGTGATTCACTCAAGGGATTTGATGCTTTCAACTTTGTAGGAGAATCATATTAAATAATTATAATCGCAACATAACCCTAGCTTGGTTCTAAATTAACTACCACGATTTGAATGGTTAGGTGCATGTACGCGATTTAGGTTGGGATTTGGATATTCATGTCGCACACGTTTGAAGAGATTTTGATGTCTACCAGGTGGACCCAACTGCCAACTATTAGGTGGAATTTTCAATTAGGGTTGCTAATTCAACAAGTTAATTATGTTGTTATGTCTCTAATGGATGCTATCGAGTCACTTAAACACTTTTTTTAAATTTACATTTGAGAAAAATGGAGATACTCCAATCTTAGATGAATATGGATGTGTTGTGTACATGTTCCACAAAAGGGTACACAACATTGAGAATAAACCCGGGCTCTTTATTAAAAGGTTAATACATCTTCAATAGAGTAAGAATGAGTTGTTGACTCTACCAAATAAACCTTGGTTTGTGGTGTAATGAGTTTTCTTACTTTAGTCTCATCTTTTAGAGAAGCTTTATTCTTAAAATAAAAATAAAATAAAAAGGATAAGGTTTAAGTCATGATGTGCTCAACCTTATCACATCATTTATAAAGCACTTGGTCTAAGATAGACATCATGGAATATAAAATCATCAATTTTCTATCTATGATATAAAATATTATTTTTCTAAAGGGTAAATGTTTGATGATGTTTCACCAATTCCCAAATATTAACCCTATAGTTATTTGTTACCCTAAAAGATAACAAAAAGTTATTTCCTACCAAATTGTATCAAACCAATCGCCGCACATGCTGGCGATGATTGTTGTTACACATGTCATGCCTCCACATGCAATGCTACAATACCACCATGCCCGGACCCACCGGCGGCTGCCACCTCTTCACTGAACCAACTTGCTTTACAATCGAATCACTTTGTCCCGCCGCGTGTACCGTGGTTAAGTCGGCTTCTGTTTTCCTTGAAGAACCGAGTTTAGTGAAAAAAGCGACGCCGGCTCCGGGTCTCAGACTTCGAAGGTCGGGCGCGACCGGGAATGACGTAAGGATTGGAGAATTTGCTATAAATAAGGGCGAAGGGGTGCCAAGATGAGGCTTGAGGGCGCCGAGGTCCCTCTTCCAGTAGCTTCTTCTCTCTCCTTCTTTATTCTTCGCGCCTGTTTTCGATTCTTCTCCCCGAGAGAGAAAAAAAAAAAAAAAAGTGGAAATCTCTGTTTCTGTTGAAAAGGAAAACAAGCATGGCCGGAACGTCGATGAGCACCGGTGATTCAGCTGTTGCTGTCAAGAACAGTGATGCGACGTTGAAGCTGCTTTGTAGCTACGGAGGGAAGATTCTTCCTCGTTATCCCGATGGCAAGCTCCGTTATATGGGTGGCGAGACTCGTGTACTTGCTGTTGATCGATCCATTCCTTTTCCAGGTTGGCTACCTGCTTTTTCTTTGTTCTGTTTTTTTTTTTTTCTCTTTTTTGTGTACGGATTTTTTTTTTTTCTCGTTTTTTTATTTTTTTTTTTTATTGATGGTGGATGTGGATGCGATGATGATGTTCAGATTTATTGGTGAAACTGTCGGAGTTGTATGGATCACCCGTGAGTTTGAGGTGTCAGTTGCCGATGGATGATCTGGATGCGTTGGTGTCGATCACTTCCGATGAGGACCTGGCGAATCTCATCGAGGAGTACGATAGGGCGAATAGAGATCGATCGGCGAGTCTGAAGGTCAGGGCATTTCTGTCGCAGCAGAGAGCCAAGACGCCTTCGCCGCCGAGCTCGGCGAGATCGGTCGCAACGGCGGCTTTTCGGCCTCCGGTTGGTGTCAAACGTTGTGTCCACCAGATTGTGGCTGCTGCTCCGGTGAGATTTCCAATCCGGTCCCACAAATTCGCCGGGGATCTCCGATATGCCTGCTTTAGGCAAGGAAACCCTAGTAGGAACAGTGCTTACCTTGTAGACAATGGAAATCACTGGCAATAATAGCAACACAGCCTCATTTCTCTCCGATCTCGTTAATACCAAAAGGAAAATCGAGAGATTTAAAGAGGAAAAAAGGACAAAAAAACTTGTGCGGAAGGTTAAGATTAAAGAACTTCTCTCTGAACAAAACGGACTGTAAATCTTGGCAAAATGGATTTCAGCTCCGTGTCATCTCTTGCCTCATGGAGTGGGGTTCCTTTCAATCATTTTTAAAGTTTGGCGCCATTTGTCATTGTCTGTTTCAGAGCCATTCCTTTCTCCTGCCTCTCCCCGTCCAGT
Organism: Aristolochia californica; assembly: GCF_029961685.1. Lineage (NCBI taxonomy): Eukaryota > Viridiplantae > Streptophyta > Magnoliopsida > Piperales > Aristolochiaceae > Aristolochia > Aristolochia californica. Next base: position 61,015,488 of record NW_027181770.1, read on the forward strand.
CCCGTTCCGTTCCGTTCCGTTCGGCGCTCACTAGCACTTACTCTCGCACTCGCCTGCTTTCCGTCTGTGACCGTCCCGTGGCGTCAGTCTATTGATCCGTTCTCTCTTCCATGGTGACCGCCGTTAGGATTCCTTTAACATTGTCCGTTTGTCACGCGCGTCGAGGAGGCGACGCCACATTCTGTACGTCTGTTCGTCCGTCATAGAAGGCAGTTTCCGTCTGCCTCTCTGCTTCTTTTGTTCAGCTCTGTCGCGTCGTTTGCGTGTCCGCCTCCCTGTTATTTTCCTTTGGTGGGAACAGTATTAGGAATTGACATGTTTAACGCGGGTCTAACTCTTATGTTGTTTTGTCTGTGCAGGTGACGATCGGTCGGACCGCCGTTTCTCTTCCCTCTCCGGTTAATCCGAGCAAGGGATAATAACATTGATAATTAAATTTTTGCAAAAAAGAATCTTTCTACTTTTCTTGTTTTTCTACTTACTACCGGTTTTGCAAGTTGAATCAGCTGTTCGTTTCTTGGTTTTTTTTTTTTTCAGATTTTTCCTTGTAGTACTAAAATTAGTAATTTTTTGTTAGTTACTAACAGGTAGGACTCGGTGTTTTACGTTTTTTTTTTTTCATTTTCTTCCTTTAGCCGTTTTCATTTTTTGCTGTGGAGAAATGAGAATACTGAATAATTAAGTTTATAAATTAGTGATAGATATGTGATAGTCATATTTCTGTCTTTCTTCGTGAAGTTTGTGTTAGTGGACAGGTTGGGGTTTCTTACTAAAAAAACCAGAACCAGCGGCGAGGAGGTTCTCCAGAAGCAACAGATTTGACAAATTTGTACCTTCATTATTGTTTTGACTGCGGTAGCAAAGGCGCGTCTGAACGAAGCTGAGGCGTCTTCTTCTTTGTCGCCTCACAGATCTTTGAACTAGGAATTTAAAACTAGAAACTGTCAAAGTTTAATAATAAATAAGAAAAAACAAAAAATAAACAGTTGTAAAATCTAAAAAGAGAAAGGAGAAATGAAAAAGGAAAACTTAAATGGAATTAGAAGTGAGAAAGAAAGCTACAAGAAACAAGAGTGACTGACGTGGCCGTTTTATTCCTGCAAACTTCTGAACCAAAATTGAATGGGCTGGCAGAAAGATAAGGAAGCAAGTGGCACCGCGTTAGGTCCAGCATAAGAGAGTAAGTGGGCCCGTTGCCGGGGAGTGGAAGGGCGCAAACACACAGAAGGGGGGACACGTGGAGACAAGCGTGAAGAAAATAACCCCAACAGATAACCGACTCTTATTTTGGAGGCAAAATATTGAAGAATAAAAAAAACAAAACACTTTTTTCCCGGTGGATAGGAAACGACAAGAATAACCGCTTTGTGCAGTGTTCATGTCTGTTCGGTGGTTCAAGCATATGAGATAGGCCTTAGGACTTGGGAGGTAGGAATCGGGCAAATCTCTTTCGCTCCAAGTAAATGAAAGAATATACCCTTGCTTTTTCCCATCAAACAACGTTAGAAATTCTTCACTTTGACGAAAGAATACTGCATAGAGATATTATTATATACCCTTCGCTTTTCTCGTCAAAGTGCAGTCTCTGCTCTCTGTTGGGTTCCCTGATTCACGAACCAAAATGGAGCTTCCCCGGGTAAAACCCCAGAGCAGAATAATTGAACCCAGTCGCCAGAACTCGGAAAACTTCAGTTTGGACCACTGGAGGATGGAGTCCTGTTGATCGATTGGGGTGCCACAGACATGGGAATGTACAATACTATCTTGGTTTGCGAGAAGTTGATGATTTGTTTCTTTTGAACTGAGAAACGACATCGGAACAAGAACATGGTGATCAAGAAGAACAGTTTGGATTTTTTTTATTTTTATCTAAATCCACATATCGTATCCGATTCAGGTCTGAATATATTGATTAAAGCCCTCTTCAGCTTCTAAAATTTCCCTCTCGAAGTAGAATAGAGAAGGAAATATGCTTCGATTTCCAGCGTTTATGGGTCAGTACCCTTCACCTTCTCTCTCTCGTGTCTCCAACAGCACTGATCCCTTGTCCACAACGAAGAATTTCTACTTGCCATGGAAGAATCTGCTCTCGAGGACAAGATAATCTCTTTATTTAGTTTATGTTTCTGACATTTTTTCAAAGACTCTTCTATCATCCCTGCTTTAAGGACTTAAAACTGTATGCGTCTTGATTCTCTCTAAATTTGGTAAATACTCTCTCCTTGTATGTGCAGTTTCTTAAGTTCCATTTTGCCCTTTCTCTTTATTTAGTTTATTTTGTAATATTATAAGGTTAATTTATATGTTTCCATAATTTTATCATTTATGCATCTTATAATTTTTATTTTTATTTACCTATTTACTTGTTTGTAATCAAGTAAAATAACTGTGGTAATAAAATACTTTCTACTTGTTATGAATAAAGTGGGTAATGGAATAACTTTTACTCAATTTTTTTTTCCATTACATATTGCCGTTCCTTGACTAGTTATTAGGTTGTGGTTAACCATGGATTTTTGACTCATTTTTTTTTATAAAATTTTCATTGTTATCAGGATATATGGAACGAATTTAGTTGATCCTAGTTATGTTAAAAGACACTTATATACAATGTATGTATAAGGCTGACATGATTAATAAATAAAGATTATATTAGTTTATCTTACTTAAACCACTGTTTTTTACATCTTTCTGTCAATAGAAACACGTATAAAATCAACATTTATCACGACGCAGAAGAAAAGAAAAAATGTAATAAAAAAAAATTAAAATTAACGAAGACACCCATATTTATTTATCATTTTTTCCTGGAGTCCGGTGATCGTTCAATAACAGTGTACGTCAGATCAATGGCGGACCAGGTTTTGCCGATTGAATAGCTCGCGCAGGCCAGCAAAGGCCGTTTCAGAGACGTGGGAGATTTGAATTAATCCACCTTCTTATTGTCCTCCTGTGAAATGCCAGCGTCACCGTTGTTTCCTAGTTTGTCTGAGAGATGGAGTCGAGGCTTTTGAGCGTCGACCCTCCATTTAATGTCTTCTTCCTTGAAGAGACAACAGCTTCGTCTGATCTCAATACAAATTCGAATTTCTTATCCGCGTTATTCTCGCCTCAAATTTTTCACATCCCCTGCGAAGTGATAATGTCCTTCGTGGCTCCGTCTCCTCTCTTTATTCCGACCGGAGGCCTTGCTGTCTACCATCTCCCGGAGCAGTTTCCGCTGTCTCTGTCGCTGAGACTTGTGAGAATGGCGAAAAATCTAATGGGTTTCTGGAGAGATTGCGGATGTGCATTTATGTGCTCCATTCTGGAGAGATTACCCGGTGGAAGCTGCCAGACTGGGAGGAAGGACAAGTGGAGAAACGAGCCACGGCTGTTACTGTTTCGTTTGCTCTCAGACGGATGTGGGATTTGGTCGCGAAGGATAGATGGATAATCTACATTGGGTTCGCTTCATGTTTTCCTTGCGGCGGTAAGGCTTTTTCTCTGATTCTTGCCAAATTATCGATACGCTCTTGAAGCTTCTTTTGGGCTAGGAACTTTTTTGTTTTATAATTTTTGACGATGAGCCAATGACTTCTACATTACATCAATCAATCAAACGGTTAAAGTAGTCTAGAAACCGAAGCGGATTGTGTCATCCTATGACTGTAGGTTTCTATTATTGTTTGCTTCAGATGAGCTCTCCTGAATGCGAGTTTAGAAACACCTCCTTTCCTTATGTCATGCTTCATTTCTCTTGTATCTTTACTTAATTGTTCTATGCCTTTTACCAGGTCTCGGAGATCTCAGTACCACATTTTTTGGCGGCTTCTATTTTTTCAGCTCAAAGTCAATAAACTGCAATTTTTCAAAGAAACTCAAGGATCTTAGCTCTCCTATGTTTGGCTTCTGGAATATTCAGGTCTAGACTTCCTTCTATGATACACATGTCACAGTTAATTATTTGCATGTCAGCTAATGTTGGTTTATGAATCAAAGAACATGGGTATAAATGTATATATAACTCATCTATAATGAATTTTCCTTTTTTCTTAAGGAATTTGCACTCCTATATTAAGAAAAGCATGCATTCGACAATGTGATTCCAGTTCTGACTGAACATACTCTCTATGTGACCTTCAGTGGCTTACGAGGTTGCTGCTTTGGCATTGCAAATATGATACTGGCGGGGCCATCTCACTTTGTTTGGAGAGATAACCTTTCTTTATTGGGAATTCTCCATGCAAGAATAAGTCTAATAGAGCAACTGATGTTTCCTTCCATACTTTTTAGTTTAGGCGAATGAGGGAAATGCTATATTCAGCTGTTCTCTTTCAGGTTTATGCTTAAAAGAAGAAACTAATGTTTGTTGTTGTAGGTTATTCTTCCCATCGAGAGTAAACTTAAACTGGTCATGTGGTGCAGGATATATCCTTTTTCGATTCTGATACTATTGGAGATCTCACTAGTTGACTCGGAGCAGATTGTCAGCAAGTGTCTCGTGTTATTGGAAATGATCTTCAGTTCATAGCTCGTAACATCTTTCAGGTAACTGTTTTTACATAAAACCTTGTTCCTCTGTGTTATGCTATTTGTCATAGGTTGTTGTTTGTTGTTTGTCTGAAGCATGCAATCACGTAAAAGGATGATGTAACCCTGATCATCATTTTTGCAGGGGACAGGTGCATTAATTTTTTTGTTTACGTTATCTTGGCCACTGGCTTTGTCTGCATTGGCAATCTGCTCTGTCTTGGTGATAATCATGTTCTTCTACGGCATGTAAGATATTGTGCTTCTTTAGGATTTCTGTTGCGTGTTTATTACCTCATTTCCTGGTCTTAGTTAGTGCTGACTATAGTCCTGACCCTACATTGAATTGTCTGGAATCCAAATCATCCCCGTGACTTGTCTTAGGATGCAATCAAATCTGAGACGCCATCTCGCAAAATGTCAAACGATGCATCAGAGTTATAACCTCAACAGAATCTATTGGATTAATAGGACTTGATCAACTCTTTCTTACTGGTTATGGTGCTCATTGAATCCATAGTACAATCCTCTATTAGTCATTGCTTGTGTGCATAACTCGTGCATTGTAAAAGCCAATGACTGCAAAATCTATTTTGTTGATAGTGCCAGGATAGTGGTATCCTTTACAAGTGTCAGTTTCTATTCAGTCATTATCTATGTCATTAGAAAGCGTAGTTATTAAATGTATGGTTTGGATTTCCTTATTATGGTAGTCCTTTCAATTTCATTGTATTTTTGTTGGCTAGGTACCAGAAGCAAGCAGCAAAGCTGACCCTGGAGTATTCTGCTTGTGCAACAGAAGTGACATCAAAATTTGAGCCTCTGTGTTGTATCTAATTACTTGAAATTTATAAACAAGCATGCAACAGTTTTTTCCTCTTAAATATACATAAATATTCAGGTTGCTTAGGAGACATTTTCTTTAATGAAGACTGTCCGATTTTATTGAACTCAGATGCAAGAATCTAGAAGGCAAGTTTGCTTCTACAAATTTGAGTTACTAGAGTATCTAGAATATATTTGCACAAGAAGATGATTGAATTCTCCAACACTTGTCAAATATTTTGGAGTTGTTATAAAAAGTTTGAGGCATGAGAAAAGAAAACATAAGAAGAGAGAAAGTGACAACTCATAGATACAGAGATACATTAACAGATTAGCATTACTCACACTTATGTTTAGGTAGGTTAGCAACTCTCTCTCCCTATATGCTGTTGGATCAACTCTTTTCATTCAACCGCTAATTGCAGAAGGCATTCCTTGATGATCTGGTTAATCCTCTTCCTCACATATGATTGCTTCTTGATGACCCAATCAGATTGAATCACTTCAGGTTGTCCCCATCATTCATGTAAGGTAGCTGAAGATGTTTGAGCTGATTACACAAACAAACAGGCAGGGCACCATATGTCCTTAAGTGTGCTTGTCATTATCTAAACCCTTGGGTAAAAAGCACCGGATTTCATGCTGTTTATAGTGAATTGGAGTAGCTAAACTGGATGCTTGATCTAGGAGTTCCGTCTCTCTCTCTGGATAAGAAAAATGGGCCTGGTCACAATTACCAAGCTCATGCACCTATGATTGATAACTACAGGTGGCTGCAGAACGGCTGTCCTGTAAATATGAGAAACTGCCCCAACTGACGAAAACAGTATATAATTATATCCTTGAGCTATTTATAAATCTTTCAAATTCTCTGCCTTTGGTTTCTGTTGGTGAACCTCTGAATGCCTTTATGAACTAGTAGAAAGGAAGTAACTATGCTAAAGTTAAGATAATACATACTTGTTCTAGATTTTGTTACCTTTCTAAAGCTAAATGATGCTTCCACTAAATAAAGTGACCGCTACTCCAAAACTTCTTTAGTTTTCAACCTGTAATTTGGCAATTAAGGCAATAACACCTCCTTCCTAGGATTATCCTTTAGGTGGGGCTTAAAAACACCAACTTGCTTTACATTTTGTTAACATGCATTTGACTAATCTGTCCATTTCCTCCTGTTTTGTAGGATAGATACCAGCAGTGGTTGAAGAAATTAGCTGACTTAGGCTTGCCCCAAAGCTTGGGTTTTGGATTTCGAGCTTTAACTTCCTTTACCATTCTACACAGGTCTGTTTCTTCTATCTGTATTCCTTTCGTAACCTTCTTTTTGTGGTAGCGGAAGGCATAGTTAAGCTAATTCTGGCATTTTCTTCTTTCTTCTACCATCTTTAGAGGCTATTAAAATATCATCTTAGGAAAACCAGCCTTAGAAATGAATTTCTCCTGCTTGTATATGAGAAATGAATATTGTGGTTTCTACTATTTTGTAGGGGAGTTTCTCACTGTCCTCTTCACAGATTTATAGTATTAGGTAGGGCTCTTTTTGAACAATCAATATAGGAAATCCAGTCTCTATGTGTATAGGTTATTAAAGAAGAAACCGTGCTTAAATTCCATCATCAGGGTTCATGACTTTTCACCCTCAGGTTATTTATAAAAGACACCTTGATGTAGTGTTTAAGAGTGTTGTTATAATGTTTGAGGCTATATACAAAAGTGTTGAGCGGGAAAAATTCCCACATTGAGAAGTATTAAGAAAAAAAATTGGGTTATAAGGTTGAGAAATAGGCCTCCTAAGTGGCTAGTTATTTTGAGATAGAACTGGGCTCAGTCCAATGGTAGTGTCAAAGCAGTTGAACCCGCTTGTGGGCACATCGTATTAGAGGTTCATCCTTCCTTCTTTAGTCTGGGAATTCTCTTGATGGAAAAGTTTCAACCTATTTTTGCTGATTGGACTAAAGGTAGAATCTTTTCATCTTGGTGTGATCAAGGTGATAGCATGTGGTGCAAATTATGCAGTTTTAAGTGTTTCATTGCCCCAAGAGGGTTTTTTTAAGGTCTTCTCTGGACTAGCATCTGCATACCTCTTATGTGTTGCTGTTTTTTGTTTGGATCATCAATTGTGCTTGCGTCAACATAGTTAGAAATCATCTTGAATGCATTGATGAGTAAAGATTTTTTTGTATATGTACTGAGGTAATTGAGCCCTAGGTGTGCACTGGTGTGGGGCTCATCAGTGGATGTGTAATTTACTAGTGCTTTGAGTGATAAAGCATAGTTTGTGTGCTGGAATTGGTAAGTTTACGTGACTAGTGGTGGATTAAAATTCATTGAGGGACATCAATGACTGATGCTGGTGAAGTTGTTAAACCTTCCAAGGATCAAGGAATTCAGATTCTATGGAGGCTCGTACCATTTTTGGAGAAATTGATGATTGGTTCCTTGATGTAACTGGAGTAAGAAATGGATCACTCCGAAAGAGGACTGTCATCATCATAGCTCACTGGTAATTTTGTGGCTCCTAGTATGATGTTGATGTCAATAAAAGTTGTTGTCTGATGTAAAAAGGAACATTGACAGGTTATCAACAATACAAGCTGCTGACAGAATAGTGGTTATGAAAGGTGGCAGAATCGTCGAGGTAAGTTACGATTGAGTTACTTGCAATATCAAAAATAACTCTGGATCCTGTTTCATCCACAACATTTCAGTCATGATTTCAGAACTAAGGCTTTCAGAAATCAATTAATATAGCTGAAAACAATGGCTGTAAACCCGGCACTGACGCTTTCTACTGCTCGTGTAAATTGCAGGTGGGAAATTACTCTCAACTTGTTCGCCAGGATGGTGCATATATATGCACGGCTAACCAAAAGACAGACAGACAGATGGATTGATGGCTTGGCGAAACTAAGATCATACAAACAACTAGTGTATTCTTCAATCATTGATTTACAGCATTGTAGTTGTTTCCTTACATTCTACAGTTTTGAATATCACTTGCGGCTCGTAGGATTTTGAACACCAGAGATTCATCAAGCTCAGGGAGGAATTGCTTAGAGTAGAAACGCAGAGAAGCACAAACTTTTCATGTGCATTCATTTTAGTGAAGATATGGTCATCAAAAGCTAAAAAAACCTGTTCTTTGTTCTATAAAATTTTAAATGCTAAAGGTACGTTTAGTGCACCTTAAAAGATGAGATCACTCTTTAAAATGTACTTCTGTAACTGATAAAGGATTCTACCACTTTAACTCGATTCACACTAAAAACATAAATCTTGAAACATGATGTTATAATCTGATACATGATACATATCGAGGTCGATGTATGGATTTAATTTTTAGAGTCCCTCTACAATACGTGGTTGACTCATAACCAGATGCGTATCCTGTAGGTAACAAATAAAGAGTCTGGAAAAAGTGAAATTAGGTTTTTCGACCAGAAACAATCTTCAAAAAAGCACCGGGAGGGCGATTCCGAGTCACCGACTTGAAATTTATAGGGCGTAGCTCCACGCTCTCCCGCCGGAACCAGCCCTATATTTCACACTCTTCTGTCTCTTGCTTCCCTTCACCGTGACTTCTCTAATTTTTAGTGAATCCTGCAGTAAAGTATTGCATCTCCGTTTCACAGACCAAGGCCAGGATGAACAATCGTTTCGACGTCAGATACGGAGACCCCAATTCCTACCGCGAAAGAAGAAGGTGCCTTTTGTTTTTCTTTTCTTAATTTCCTTGCTCTCCTTCATGTTTAGTGGAAGTTTAGTTTTGTTCTTTTTCTTGTTGATTCAGTGACCTGGTATACCCTCCTCTACAACTGCCGCCTGCTGGAGGTCCCCTGGGCGGCGGCGCATCTGGTCCTAATTTTGTTGGTCCTCTGCCACCTTTTGGTGCTTCCAGGCCTGTACCATTTACCTTCGGAAGAGGCGGCCGCGGATCCGGTCCTGCACCGCCTGTCCCAAGCGCCGGTGGTTTGAATGGTCGCCCAAAATTCACCGCCGGAGGCGGTTTCGATGCCGGGCTCGAAGGGGGAAGAGGTGGCGCTAGAGTCGCAAATGGTGATCGTGGGAGGAGGGATTTTGATGGAGGTTCACGTGGGGGGCGCGGAAAGGAGGGGGGAGGACGGAGTGGGGTTGGTGGTAGAGGGTTTGATCGAGGGAATGGTATTGGGCACGGGGGCAGGGGTGCTTTTGACGGCGGTCGCGGAGGCGGGAGGGGCTTTGGTGGGGGCCGCGGTGGAGGAAGAAGCGGGAGGGATAGTGGCAGGCCTCAAAGATCAGAGTTGAACAATGTTCAGCTTGCGAGGGATTGCTTCGAGAATCTGATCCCGTTTGAGAAGAATTTCTATGTGGAAAGTCTAGCTGTTCAGGCCATGTCAGATGAAGAGGTCGCTCGTTACAGAATGAGTCGACAAATTCGGGTCGAAGGGCATGATGTTCCAAAGCCTATCAAAATTTTTACGGAGGCTAACTTCCCCGGTATTATCTCTTTCTGCTTAGGCTTGTAAAAGGAAATCTCTACCATTTCATTGGTAAAATGGTTTGAATCTTAATTGTTCCTTTTTTTTAGGTTGCAGTGATAAGTGATCTATTTTTATGATTGCTCTGAAGTGGGTAGAATTATTGGTATGTCTGACTTCTGGGGAATTTGAAAATGACATTCAAGACACTTTAAGACTCTTTTGGACTATCTCCTTTAAAGTAAATCGAATGTAGTTAGTTTGTCAGCTTCTTGTCTGGATCATTTCAGGGCGGAATCTCCGATTTTATGCTTTAGTAGGAAGAATAATTCAGGGCTGAGATCCGATAAATTGAAGTATAGGATTTTAAGAGACAAAATAAGTATGTAGATTTGATTCTGGAACTTGGCATGTGGCTGCTTTCTGAGATTATGGTAACTTCAGCTGGCATGATTTTACTATCTGCTTCATCAAGAAGCTTTAAGTTGAATTAACGGGTCAAGTAGTTGAACTCTACTACAAATGACAGCTGATTCATTTGCTACTTTTCGAAATTGACTGAGCAAACAAGGAGAGAGGAAGCAAGTAGTGGTGTGCTATTGTATATTTAGGAGTATTGGTGACAGTAAACTAGATTTGAACATGTTCATGGAGAACTGGTAATGCTCCAGTTGGAAGGGTTGTGTCAATTTTGGTCGATTGACCAGAAAGAAAAAGTAACTGTGGATACTTGAAAAGGTCTACCTAACAATTGAGCTAGCAAATTTATAATCAGGATATAGAATCACTCATGTAGCCACCCTAACATAGTTAGACAGAGCTGTGGGAAAAGGAAAAGATAGAAGAACAAAACTATCTATTTAAAGTGTTTTATTTCCATTTTTCTTTTATAGGAATTTCTTTCTTACTGATAGACTTTCAAATGTTGTTGCCATGTTGAGAAGAAAAGAAACTTAAATTTTGTTCTAGTGACATTATCTTGATGGTCTTCCTAGTATGCACTTTACTTGATGATGAATGAAAAAATTAGGTGGGACTAGTTAAATTTCTTTCAGTTAATAAATTGTTGTGCATTTTGTTCTAGCTGATTCACTTTATCTGCTTTGACAGAGTACTGCCTCCAGGCGATAAGAAAATGTGGTTTTATTGAACCAACACCTATTCAGTCACAAGGCTGGCCAATGGCTTTGAAGGGTAGGGATCTAATTGGCATTGCTGAGACTGGTTCAGGGAAAACATTGGCGTATCTTCTGCCGGCGCTGGTCCATGTCAATGCACAGCCTCGATTAGGTTAGTATCTTGCATTGTTAGTAAAAACAGTGTTGATATGTTCTTCTCTTTGTTATGGCCAAAGATGTATCTGATATTATCCTTTTACAGATTCTTGGATTGCTAATTTACTTTTTTTAATTATACTTCTCAGCTCAAGGTGAGGGTCCTATTGTGCTTGTCTTAGCACCTACCAGGGAATTGGCTGTTCAGATTCAGGAAGAAGCTGCAAAGTTTGGCTCTCAATCTAATGTCAAGAGTACCTGCATCTATGGTGGTGCACCAAAGGGTCCACAAATTCGTGATCTTCGAAAAGGTTCATTATTGCTGTTGTGATTGTTATTTTTGAAGGTTTATCTTTTCTTGTTGAAATGCTGATAAACATGCATGTACTGCACCCATGCATGGTGAGACTTGAACCCAAGACTTTACAGTAGACACTTCCTCATGTGGTTGTTGAAGCAAAAGTCCCAACCCATAAAGAAGATTTTGTCATTGTTGTTATAAATGTTTTGCGTCGTTGTTGCTGTTATTGATATCACTACTATTCTGTTCTTATTGTGGTTAGGAGAGGCATAGTTGTTCTAAAGAATAATAGCACTTTTTATTGTAATGCATTCTTAGTGAGATTATGTTTGCACGTGTCTACTTTCATCAGGAGTTGAAATTGTGATTGCGACACCTGGCCGTCTAATTGATATGCTGGAAATGCATCACACTAACTTTCGGAGGGTAACATATCTCGTATTGGATGAAGCGGATCGTATGTTGGACATGGGATTTGAACCTCAGATTCGGAAAATTATATCTCAGGTTTGGTTTAGATATTTTTAGGCTTTTAAAAATAAAAATTCTCATAATCTTTTCTTAACCATCTGAAAAGCGATAGACAGACTTATCTGATTTTGAACACTACATGGCTTCTCCTGTTTCAGATTCGACCAGACAGGCAGACATTATATTGGAGTGCTACATGGCCACGAGAGGTGGAGGCTTTGGCTAGGCAATTTTTACGTGATCCATATAAGGTGTGTTTTTGTATGTGTGCCTGAGTTTTCTGTTGGTTTTGCCTTTTATGATTCACAATAATATTACTGTGTTCACGGTGAGTTCATAAGTGGACTGAGATGTGCTCTCTGTTAATTTGATCAGGATTCAGTAATTGCAAGACTTCAATTGAGAGGCTAATGTAGGGCAAATTCGGCTTGAAATTAGTTTGTAGCTCATTGTGATTGCTAAAAATCGAGTTATTGTATCCTCAAATAGGAAACCTCTCTTTGCCTGGTTGCAATTTTCAAAACAAGGGAAATAGATGGTTTTTAAAAAAGAAAAAGAAAAAAAGTTGGACTGAGATGCTAACTATCTCTCTGTAGTTGAATGATCAAATCTATGAATAAGGATTTGAACCCTCAGATCCTTGACGGACAAAGTTCTATATGACTGTTCTGAACCACACCATTTTTCACATATGCCCCCATGAAACATGATTTCCAGAACAGTTGTGTGTTAGTCATTGGTGTATACCAATGTTACTGTTACGTTGATCACTACTTGTAAACAGCAATAAAAATAAAAGAAAAGCCTTACCCAACTGGGCTCATTAATTTTAAATAGTAGAATAAGAAAGCCTGCTATTCTTTGCTTTCCTTTGTTTCCTGAAAATAGTTGTATTGAGGTTTTCTTTTTCTGAAACTATGGTTCTGAGTTTGTTGAGGTATGGATACGTAACACTAGAGCAGAAAATTAAGGGCACCTAGATCTCTCTGCCTGTCATTCCTGTTCCTCTGTTACTGTGTTTTGTATTAAAAAAAGAAATAATCATACTCCTTCACCTATTAATGCTTTATTTGCCTCCATTCATATCATCGCTTGGGACAATTTTCTGTTTTCTAAACCTCAAAGACCATAGATTACATTTCATAGGAACAATACATAGCTGCTAGTCATGACAGCCAACATTATGAAGGCAATACCTGAAAGAAAATGTGATCCTAAAGTTACAGTGGTTCTGAAAGAAAATGAGAATGAAGCTCTTGGATTTTTCATTTTTCACTTATTTAAAGTGTTTATCCATTCATGTGGCCTTTAAGAGTTGGAATTTCTCAAAGAAGTTCATTTCTATTACTGAGAGGCTACTTGTAGCTAGTTCTTATCTGTATGATGAGCAATGGCCATTTGGTTAAATTCTATTTGTAATTGTTTTGATGTTTTTTGAGGGCAGTGTTTCTGGTAGTCTTTGACACTCCAATTGTGGTACTCTTTCTTGAATTTCTAAATGTTAGCTAAACTGAATTTTGTGTTGTCATTGTAGGTAATCATTGGATCCTCAGACCTGAAAGCCAACCGGTCAATTAATCAAATTGTTGAAGTTATTCAAGAGAGTGAAAAGTATCAACGGTGGGTTAAAGCAGTTCTACTAATATGGTTAGACAGATGGATATCACCAATATTCTTTAGTTTTAAATTTCTTAGTTGACTTTTCATTAAAAAAAAGTAAAACCTTCGATGAAATTAATGAGGAACTTTTTTTATGTACAATATCTTGCATGGAAAATACTGCTGTTGGAAATTGAATGATATCAACTAGGATAATATCATATGATCAAGCTTCCAATCAACAATCATGGTGTTGCTAGATTCTCTTTTATCATAGCCTTATAAAAGGTTAGGATTTTGTAAGTTATTTGAGATCTTGTTCAGTAAAATTTTCTGTTTAAAGTGGTTTCAAAGAACAAATTACACTTTATGAGAGTTTATTACCCATGCTAGTAAGTGTCACAGGTGTACATCATTGTATCCTGCAAGGTGCTTTTTCTTCTTCTTTTTTTGTTTTTGTTGATAAACAAATCTTCATTGTGATCCAACAGGCTGATCAAATTGTTGACAGAACTTATGGGTGGGAGCCGGATCCTTATATTTTTGGAAACAAAGAAAGGGTGTGATCAGATTACACGACAGCTCAGAATGGATGGTTGGCCTGCCCTGTCTATCCATGGTGATAAAAGCCAAGGAGAGAGGGACTGGGTCTTGGCTGAATTCAAAAGTGGCAGAAGTCTTATTATGACTGCCACTGATGTGGCTGCCCGTGGTCTTGGTAGGACCAATTTATATTGTGGGATCTTGGGGGAAAAAAAATCTTTGTCGAGTGCTTTATGGGTCGTTGGGCTGCTGGCCAGTTTTCCAGTATGTGAATTTATGGGTGGCAGAGTGATATGGATCTTTCTTCTGGAAGTTTGTTGTTGTTGTTGGGTTATTTTTTCTGTCTGGTTAAGTGGCTTGGCATCTAGACCTCATTCTTGAAGCCTGCCCTTTGTTCAGAGGACAAAATGGATATGAAATGTATTCTAGTGTCACTAGAAGTGCCCTTTACACCTAAGGGCTAGACCTGGAGAACCTGCTTTTCCACTAGGTGTTGCTCTGCCACATAATGATTAATTCTCAAATTTTGCTGGCACAAGGGCTGTCTTCATATCTACACCTCTTTTCTGAAGCAGGCATTAATTGGGCCTAGTAATACTGGAAGATTCAGACACACTTGAAATGGTCATGAGGAGACCATTTTGTACTTTTTAAGCATAGAGAGGAAAGAAAATATGCCTATGCTGGTTATGGAGTACTTGAAACCTTTTGGCTGCCCTTGCTTTTAGCAATTTCAGTTCCCTAAAAGAAAAGGATGATTAGGCAAGTGATAGAACGTTTCTCCTTGTTTCTACTTATCCATTTCCAAGTGTTGCCCTCTCTCTCTCTCTCTCTTCTCTCTCTCTGCAGTGATCCATTATTCATCTGGCATGTTTCTTTATTCATTTTTCATTTGGAAAAATGGCTCTAAATTTGTGGATGGATAAGGTACTAGTAGTTTTGGGATCTGGATGATGTTTCAACCTAGTTAAAGAACATCTTGTACAGGATGGATGCTCTTTTTCATGTGGATAGTGAGAGGCAGCTTTAGGTTACTTGGGTTCTGTTACAGTGATTCCTCTAGGTTATTTTGAATCTAGATTTATCTGCCTTTGGGTGAACGTGAGCTCTCTTCTCTCTGAAGTGCTCTTGTTAAAGTTTCACTATCAGGCCAAAAGTTCTCTTTTGGATGTTATTGCCGCCCATCCATTGGTGTGGAGCTGGTTCTTGTGGCAGCCCAGTTGACTCAGAGACGCGTATATCGGGGTTAAAAGAGGGTTTATGGTGCTGGTCCTTATCCCTGCAAAAGGTGGGCACATTTGCTTGTTGAATGTGTGATTTATATTAGATTAGGAAATACTAGTAAGACAAATGGTGCAGGGATAAGGGCAGTTGCATTTTCTCCTCGTTAGGTTTTATATTAACAAATTTGCATGTGTTGTTAACTATCGTGGTTTATGTGGCAGATGTGAAAGATATAAAATGTGTCATTAATTATGATTTCCCCGGAAGCCTCGAGGACTACATTCATAGAATTGGAAGAACAGGGCGAGCTGGTGCACGGGGAACTGCATTCACCTTCTTTACACATGCAAATGGAAGGTTTGCCAAGGATCTCATCAAGATCCTACAAGAAGCAGGCCAACCAGTTAACCCCTCTCTAGCTGGTCTGGGACGATTTGGTGGAGGGGGAGGTGAGTTATTTGGCATTCTACTTATCGATTATTATGTCACAAAATTTATTAATTTCCCCAGATCCGACTGTTTGCTTATTATCTCTGAGGCCTT
Source organism: Aristolochia californica (assembly GCF_029961685.1). Lineage (NCBI taxonomy): Eukaryota > Viridiplantae > Streptophyta > Magnoliopsida > Piperales > Aristolochiaceae > Aristolochia > Aristolochia californica. The sequence continues at coordinate 61,031,237 of NW_027181770.1, forward strand.
AAATGCGCTAACTTTCATGAGTCATTATCTTACCCAATTGTAAAATCATTTTGATTATAGCATAAGATTGTCTTTACTATTTACATTCTGAACGACCTGGTAGATTCTGTATTGAAAATATTGATATGCTTATGGATGTCTTGTGTTGCTGGATTTGGCAGGGCACCATGGAAATTTCCGTTCAAGAGGACAAGGTTTTGGCAACAAGAGTTTAATTTCTGGTTCTAATGCCACTCCCCTCGGTGGTGCGAGGAAGATGTGGTAATCTGGTGCTGCTTTCTAAAGCAGAAAGCAAAACCTCATATAATCTCTCTAGCATGGCTGGTGGCCCCCTTTCTTGGGGCTTTGAAGTTGGAGGAGTGGTTCTTCCTGCTCCGGTAGTTGGTGATGCTCGATAGCTTAATTGCCCTTTTAAAGAGATTGGAGCGGTTACAGAGCTGGCTTTAAATGTTGCTCTCTGAGCGGTTGCCCCCTTGCAGTGATAACCAAGTTTGGAAGTTTTGCTTTTGTAGTTTTTGTTTTTCTGAACATTTTGTTTTAGAAGAAGAGGTTGCTGTTTGACTTGTAACAGAAATCATCATCGTAGAACTAGGGAATACCATCTATTACTAGTACTCTGTGGGGTCATTCACCTAAATTGATTAATGCTCTTTTCTTTTCCTTTCCTCTCATTCTCTGGCGGCCACAGATCTGTACTAGTTCATGCTCTTGGCACATTAAAATTATTAAGGCAGAATCGGCACAGGACACTAGATAAAAAGAGCCATTTGTGACCAGTTTTCCATTATTATTAAAATTCTCTGCGTTCTTTTCTGATTAACCAATAGGGATTACTTCCAGAAATAAGAGCTGGGATCTGCTGCTATTGTGGAACAGCAGGTGGCAACTCCCAGCCAATTCCATTAAAGGCCCCCTTGCAGTGGGGAATCACCATTTGAACAACAGATCTTGAAATCATCATGAACCATAGGGGCAAGTGAGGAGGATCGGAGCATGGACCAACGCTGTTATTTTGCCTTTTTGCAGTTCGGCAGGTTAAAAACAGAGAGAGCAGCCGATGCTTTTTGACTACCTGCCATATGGTAGTCAAAAAGCAACGTAGTTATTACCCACTTTATACTTTCTCAGGCCTCTCCTTACATCAGTTTGCAGCAGAGGATGAATGACCTCGCTTCGCACGACAGTAAAATAACCTCGGGTAAAGATTGACGAGGAAATGGAACCGAAATGCAAATAATAGTAATGGCTAGGCAGAAGAGGGGACATGCAAGTTGGGCATTTGTATGCTTGTCTCCCAGCACCATTAATCACCCTCATTGAATCAATTCCTTTTCTTTAACATTGACACGGCACGCCGATAAAGACTTTCCTGTTATGACATCACTAGCCTCTGTCCAGTCTTTTTTTTTTTTTTTCACTTGCATGAAAGATGTACTCGTTGACACGGGCCTATGAAAGAGCCCTTAAAATTGCCTTTTTCCAGAATTTTTTAGAGTAATGATAACGGAGCTATCCCAAATTTCATCCGCTGCTTCGTCTTCTTAACTGGTTTACCATTCATCATCTTCCTACATGCCCCCAGAAGTATTTCAAAGTGTCGGATGGCTGCTAGGATTAAAATTCATCCATATTGTACCCATAATCACAAGGCATTTTAGGTGATAATTGTTCAAAAGCAGCCAATGCCAAATGCATTTGAGTCTGACCGCAGCATTTGCCCAAGACAAGCCTGGTGTGTTTTGGTAAAACGAAAATTAAAGTCTAAATAAGAATGCTGAACCATAAAGTAAATTGCTAATGATATAAATAATCTTTTGGACTAATGTCGTCACAGGTAGTAGGTCATATTCACAACAAACAGCAATTTATGACGACAAAGAATGGCCAGCAACTGCATTCTTCAATTGCGTGCGCCTTTCAACCGGACTTCTCAAATAGAAAGAATGAGCAGCTTTACACAAACCCCTCAGAGACAAATTCTCCCACCAGGAACAACAAATTCTTCAAGCACAAACGAGTGACATCTACGAGCATCAAAAGAAATCAATATCCAAATAATTACCTGAGGGTTTTACGTCCACTCCAGGCACTTTCTTCTCACTTGTGGTTGCAGCTGGGACCCTTCTTGCTGCAAAGTCATTTTCAAATGGCTTAGGGATTTCTGGTGGATTTGTGCACCTGATAAGTGCCCAGTTCACACTTTGGAAAAACGGGTGCTGCTTAATTTCAGTGGCCCCACGCCTGTATGCAAGCCGATTTTGTGGCTCCTTAACAAGTAAACCTCTGATCAAGTCTCTTGCTGCAAAACTTACAGTAGGCGACTCGGGGAACTTTAGAGGCTGACCCACTACATTAAACAAGGTGGCACGGTTGCCTGACCCCTTGAAAGGTGTTTTACCATACAGAAGCTCATACAGGAAGATCCCAAAAGTCCACCAATCAACAGCACTTCCATGGCCCTCTCCTTTGATGATCTCAGGGGCCAGGTATTCATGGGTACCCACAAAGGACATTGATCGGGCATTAGTTGGCTCAGCCATAAGCTCTGGAAGCGGGCTCACCTGGGTGCAAACTTCCGTCTTAGCTTTGGCTTTCTTCTCTTTCTTGGATTTGCTGGACAAAAACCGAGGCGCAAAACAACTGGGTTGGATGCATGATGGCTGAATTGCACAGGTGGGCTCCATGCATGCCGGCTGAGCACAATACCTGGAGTTCCTCTTTGAAGGGTCTATCTCTGAGTTTGAAGATCTCACCAAAGTTGGGGAGACTGCACATCTTAGAGAGAGGTCAAAATCTGAGAGCATGATGTGCCCATCATCCCTTACCAAGACATTCTCTGGTTTAAGGTCTCGATAGATGATCCCAAGCATGTGTAAGTACTCCAAAGCAAGGAGAACCTCTGCTACATAAAACCTGTTCCACAGACAAGGAGATTACTACAACCGAATTCAAAGAGCTTACTGTATTTTAGCTTCTAATTGATTCTTCACATGCAGTTAGCCTCATCGTACAGCTGGCAATGAAACATGTGATTGAGCCATTGCTCTAATCAGCCACCACCGAACTACAGGGGCCATAATCCTAAGCACAAATTAATACCCTGACCCTCGGCTTCATAAGTTGCATTTTTTTTTTCTTTGTAAGAACATGAAGAGGGTTAATGAAATTTTTGGAGCCTTAATCATGTCTGAAGGATTTCTGTCAGGCCTATCATGCCAAATTGTGGAAGTTGACGGTAGAGACTGAATGGTGAAAAAAGAAATATCTTAAGTAGTTGGTTGGCCCTGCTGCCATGTAGATCATGGGACACACTGCATACAAATTTGTGCCGGTAACACATCTTATATGCACCAACAAATACAATCAGCAAATACAAAATGTATGTAGCATCCAGTATGTTATGTCAACTTTATATGCTTACTCCACTTGAAACAAGATGAGTTTACCCAACAACACAAAATTATATATTTTTTTTTGGCGTTTTGTTTGTTTGAGATTGCAAGACTAGAGGAGGGGCGACACAAAATTAAATATTGACTAGTATAAACTGATATTTGTTAGTCAATATTTAATTTTGTGTCACTAATACATACAAACTAAAGATATAACAAGCCTACAACTTAGTATTTTTCTTATTCACATTGGAGTATACTGCATAGACATTAATATCCTACAAGCCTTGTTTCCTTATATGAATTATTGTCCATTGTGGCCACCCCAAGGGTCAGAGAAAATTACAAAAGGTGGTACTTAATTATTAAAGCTTGGGAAGAATGACTAGATAATGTCAAGTTACATCATTTTGGAGTAACTGTACCCAAATAAAGGTAATTAAAATTCAATGCCTTACAGAAGGACTTCACTTTCTTAGGTTATCAGCTTCTTCCCTGCAAGTTAAGTAACCTCACAATTTTACTGCAAACAGGGCCTATGTCTGTCATCACCAGAACAATAGAGAAGAAGTCTTGTCTGAGTAGCAAAGTATCAAGGATAAGATAGAAGAACAGAAATAGATTAGGGAGGTCAGCGAAGATAATTCCTCCTTATTCAAGCGGGTGAAAGGTGAGTACCTCCTTATCCAAAGGAGAAACTTTAGTAGTGGCAGAATGTAAAGAAAACATACATATTCTAAACCTTAGACAGGGAAATGCACATTTTTCGGTTGAAGGTGGTGCCATAAAAAAGTCAAACCGCAGCCAATTCTATTGAATCTAATAGCCTTCACGTATGTATCCAAGATGTTAAGGCTGTTAACATGATAAATCTCTAGGTCAGCCATGGTCCTCATGCAATTTTTGAGTCGTGGCCCATATAAGGCAACATTGAGTTGGTTAGTCCTTGTTGCCTACATGAATCAAGTTGCAGGATATCATTGTTATAATGTCCAGCTTATCATATCATGGTGACTAGGGGTGGCATTGAGCCGAGCCAAGCTTGAACTTGTATATGTTCGAGCTTATATTGTGATGAACTTAGTATTATTGAACTGCAAGCTATCACAGAGGAGTCTAAGACGTGGCAATAGAGCATACTAATGTATAATAACAAACTTTATAGACCTAAAAGAAAGAGCAAACACCTCCACCAATAGTGTCTAATCTATTGGCAAACAACAACATTAGATGTTGATGGACCCAAAAGGGCTGAACAATTGATAGTCTTTGAGGTAAATAAGAGAAACTGTTGAGGGAATTAACAAGAGCAATTAGAGTAGAGGGTATTTTCATAAAAAAAAAAAATCTATGCTAACAAGTCGGCTAATGAGCTAACAAGCCGAGCTTGGAAAATCTTTGTTATACTTAACAAACCTTATTTCAAGTTTGAGTTTGAGCCGAGCTCAAGTAAAAACTGAACTAAGCCAAGTTGGAACTGATGCCACTCCTACTAGTGACTCTCAAATTTTCTCCCTTCCAGTTTTACATTCACCATATTTAATCAAAGAATACAGTAAATCCAGAAAACAGATATCAGATCGAATCAATAGTATAACAGCAGAGTCAGTGACCCATCAAATCAACGTTTAGCAAGTCTTCCCCAGTGACCATGTTTTTTGTATCATACCTTGCTGCATGCTCAGGAAAATGCTTCCCTGGTTGCCTCTGTCGAAGTGCATGGAGATCCCCACCAGGACAGAACTCCATCACCAAACATGAAAACTTATCAGTCTCAAAGTGGCTGTATAAAGTGGGGAGAAATGGATGATCCAGACTCTGCAGAATCTCCCGCTCTGTCTGAGCTCTCAACAGCTTTTTCCGGCTTGCCAAAGCAGTCTTATCCATCACCTTCATCGCAAAATAACTCCTTGTCCCGCTAAGCTCCGATAAATACACACTCCCAATATCCCCACTTCCCAATCTCTTAAATAGCCTAAAATGGTTTAGACCAAGGGTCCCATCCCGCGATTTTACAGCCTGGATCGCTTCCCATCCATAATCGTTAGCTTTGTGAGGTTTGCTCACGCTGCTGCTCAAGTAGCTCAAGCTGCTCTCGTCACTGACATCACTACTGGTACTACCACCGCAAACACTACTTTTTGTACTCTCTACAAAATCTCCCGGTGCATCACTATTTTTTGCGCTTCCACAAGATTTTTCAATGCTGCCAGTCCGATCACTGGCCTCACTAGCAACGAAACTGTCCTTGGATTCGGGATATTGGTTTCCAGTACAATAACTACTGGAGGAGCTTTGGTAGTGACTGCTGGGAGATGGAGGAATTGAGCGATCTTCTTTACAACTGAAATCTTGGGTCCGAGCAGTAGCGGCAGGGTTCTTAGCGCAAGTTTTCACAGGATCGTCAAAAGGCGAATCGATCTCCGAAGACCCAGAGTCATCCGCCAAGGCGTGCTTAAGAGAGCGTGCATTTGCAGTTTTTGTTGAAGCATTTTCACCCGATTCGGCTGACTGGGAAGCACTGGAGGCTTGGTTCGGATCTCGAACAGCCAGGCCATTCGCGAGCTTCTTTTGACGGGCCCGATGGTCAAGAACCATGGAACCATGATCCGAAACCAATACACCATCTTTAGTAGGGTGAGGAGCAGCAGAACTAAAAAAATAACTCTTCGCGGTGGGAACAGGCGACTCTGGTGGAACCGAAGAGATGGTAAGAGATTCCACCGCGCAATTCGGCGCCGAGCACGCAGTATAACTCAATTGTCCACAACCACATTTGGAAGCCGAAGCGGTCGCGGTAGCCATCACCAAATCACTCAAAAACACCTGAGAGCAACGCCTTGGATCAATTCCCCAGACTGGGTACCCAAAAATCACAACCCCTCCGCATACCCCCGAAGATTTTCCAAAAGAAGACGAGCCTGAAGCAAGAACCACACCCAAAACAGCTCAAGACTCACTCCGCAGGCCCCAAGCCGCCATAAATAACAAAGAAAGAAGGGCCGAAACAGAGAAAAAGAAGGAAACCCAGAACGGATCACCGAAATTACAGGCGCGCGATCCTGGAGAGATCGGAGAGAAAAGCTGAGGCGAGCTTGAGCTTTTCTAGACCAGATCTGAACAATGAAAAAAATAACTCCAGCTTCCCCCCGCCTTTTTTTTTTTTTTTTCTCCAGTCCGATAATCTAATGGGGGTTTCCAGACGGCGAATGTGGACGAAAGGGAAAGTCAGAAGCGAGCAAAGCAAGGAAGAAGCAAGAATCAAGATAGAGAGGGAGAGCTGTCCCGTTCCTGTCTTGATATTCCCCGGGTCAGTCTTGTTCCGGATAAAATAATACGGGCTAATCGGGTAGCATGGTAATACGCCAATGAGGACGTAATTTTGAGATTAAGCCAAGGAAAGAAAGCTAAACCTAATGGACTTAAATTTAGCAAATCAAAGGGATCTTCTCTATGGCCACAAGAACATCAAAATTCTTTTTTTTTTTCCCTGCTATTTCCTGTTTTCTTGGTGTCTCATCAAATATGATGAAAATAAATTTATTTTAGCTTATAATTTATGCAAAAATAAAAATATATATATTGTATGAAATAACAAAAGTCTAGAGGCAGGTGTGAGTGGTCAAAGTCTTGATTTTTATTGAGATAAGATTGCTAGAAACCCTAAGCACTTCATTGGTTGGACTACAAATCAAAACAATATTCTTCTGCAAATTAAATTCCAAGCTGTTCAACTGGGGATCTAATAACTATCAGAAAAATGGTTTTTTTTTTTTTTAATTTCCTAAATCCTTCGTCTGAAAATTGAAATTGCAGAGGGTTTCCTGTGGTTAACATCCATCCAACCGTAGGCAACTGAAATATCTCTGAGCTCTCATACTTTCTTCAGCCACAATTACATCATCGGTTGTCTGCAAATCCGAAAACGCCACTACTTGGTTGTCATTTGCTGATTGTATAACTGGGGCAGACGAAGGGTACAAAATCTCGAGTATTTTCTTTCTTCTGCTTTCTGTTGCCTTCTCTTGTGCGTAGAGAACGGGGAGAACGGATTTGAAACTTATTGAGAGTGAAAAATGGCGATGGCATCGAGTGCTGTGGTATTTCAGAAGGTGCGGAAACCACTTCTTGATGAAGGTTTATTTCGATTCTCTCGTTTTTTTCATCCTTCCTTTTTTTCGTATAGTTGCGAATTGTGGCAAACACATTTGGGTCATTGATTGTTTTGGTTTTTGAACGTTAATTGCAGTCGAAAGGTCTTCAAATTTTCTGCAGAAAAAAGGAGAAGGATCGAGAACATCACCCTTACAAAGTCATTGAAATTACTCCACCTCCCAAGAACCTAGGCATTCGTTGTTTCCCCTCTGTAAGCTGAAAAATGAGCGTTTTTTGTTATGGCTGTAGGCTTGGTTAATTTAAGTGCACAGTCAATCATAAATTTCAAATTTTTGCTTCATGTTTGTTGGAATTATTGTTAGAGAGCTCTGAAGCAGGCAAACGAAAGGAACCGTTTACCTGCACGTCTCACATTTTTCATTTTTCAATATGGTGGCCAGTGCGTGTTTTACATTAAGCTGCAAATGTAGCTGATGCTCATTTTGTAGGTCTATTATCACCTCAATGTCTAATACTGAACAGTTGAGAACTATATCCAGTTTGTGGTTTATTTTTCACTTTAGGTGTTTGCTTTGTTTCTGTTCTAATGCTACTCAAGGTTCAAAACCTGTTTTGTGCTGGTAACATCAATTTAATTCTTTTGGGTTTTCTACTATTGTTATATTTAGTCAAGTGCAGTGTTTTTTATGTTCAGTTTTAGCTATCCCTGTGCTTGTTCAGAAGGATAATTATCTTCAGGATATTATCATGGGAATTGCTTAAAGAGAAACATTTAGTATAAGTGCTTGCAAAACATCTCATTATTAGTCATGAAGCTCCCGGGTAATTTAAGATTACCACAACTCACTTAGTTGAATTTGGCTTCATTTGCAAACCATAAAGTGACTTGCTTTTAGAGCAGTTAAGCCGAATTAAGAGAGCAATTCCAGAAATTTGTGCAGAATTTTTTTAAAGAAATAGGCATTATCGCTACTGATATATTGATATTGGTACATCCTGGGCATTTGACTAGTTAAAATACTCTTGCGTAGCTTCGAAGCCACTACATGGGTCAGTTGAACTCTTATTTGCTCTCTTTTTTTTTTTTTCTATTAAAAATCCCTGCTAGACCTCTGAATGGTAGTGATGAGCTCTTCCCTTTATGAAGTTTTACTTTTAGCTGTCCTTCCTTGTAGTGGAATGAGGTGGGAGAAGAGAAGAAATGCATCCTTCACCACCACCAAAAAAAAAAAGGGGGTTTCAACTCAAATGAGCATTGCTGGTAATATTGGAAATAGATGGACTAACAATTTATTTCCATCTAGTAGACCTTAATTCTTTTAACCTCCCATTGATCCACTAGTTTTTATTGACATTGAATGTGAGTGGGAAAGGCAGACTATCGGCTTGTAAGACTGGTTTGTCATGATACCAGTTTTTTTTTTCTTCTTCTGAACATATAATTTTCTGTTGTAGAAAGAGACAGTACTTACCCTTACTTTCTTATTATTTCTGCCAGAATATGCAGTGTGGAGAGAGCGTCACTATAGAAGGTCAAGCTTACACAGTTTCAGCTGTGATTCACCGGTACCAACTGAGGAAGGGAAAATATGAGCCAAGTGAGAAGAGACTTGATGTACAGAGTACAGGGAGATACATCTTGAACTTGTATTTGGAGAATCTGTTGGAAAATTCTTAAACATCACTTGCTTGTATTGTACTTTCTTTGTCTGTTGGCTTAAAAACATAATACTCCTTTTGTTTACAATATTTTCCGTTAATCAAGAAGAGGAGCATTCCTTTGTCTATTTGATTTACGTTACACAAAAAGGGTCCCAGAAATAGGCTATAATCCACAGGGTTCTGTCTGAATATGCTACAGCAGGAGAGGTGCGAGAAAGGACCTTCTTGATGCCTTAAAAAGATTATCAGAGAAGTGGTATTCAAACGCAATTTCTCTTGCACTCAAGTCAATCAAAGTTATTGCACAGGGAAGCTCTGTAGCAACCATGAAAGCTACTCATAACAGCTGTTTTCTTGTTTTAAGAAGGCAGTACATGTGTTACAGTGCCCTTACTTTAGAAAATCGCGACCATAGAACAATGTACAGAATTAAACATTTGTTGAAGTCATACAATACGAAAGAGCAGGCCCTTGGTTGCATAATCAATTACGTGAGGTACTTTTGTTTCCTTGCATGCAACAAAGTGAAAATCAATCCTCTCTTCCTACTAGTAAACATCAAGCAAACCCATTAGAGCTCCAGACAAATGGACACATGAAACCTTTTTTCAAGAATCGATAAAAAAGAGAGAATTCTCATATCCCATAACCCAAAAAGTCAAAGAAAACAACCCAATAGCTTTGTCAAGATAAATGTGTACAAAGCAGCCAAAAATGCACCAACCGGAATCGTAACCACCCATGAAGCTACAATCTCCTTGACTGTCTCAGTTCTCACACTGTTAAGGCCTCTGGCGAACCCTACTCCCATGACAGCCCCTACAAGTGTGTGGGTTGCAGAAATGGGTAGGCCTAGCTTGGATGCCACCATGACCACTGATGCAGCTGCAAACTCTGCAGCAAAGCCCCTTGTTGGAGTCAGCTCTGTTATCTTCTTCCCGATGGTAGCAATCACCCTGTACCCCCACATTGTCAACCCTGCAACTATACCAAACCCACCCCACGCTAGAACATCAGTGGGGATCACAATTTCACCACCCCAAGAGCTGCCTTGAAGAATTGAGAGAGCTGCTGCCAGAGGGCCGATAGCATTTGAGACATCATTTCCACCATGTGCAAATGACATAAAGCAAGCAGAAAGAACCTGCATGTATCCAAAGACACCGTAAACAATCTTGAGCTGAGTTCCAGTTGGACCTGCAAAATCAGCTAGGAGTCCGATGCTTTTAGGTGGTGTGGAAGGGCTATCTTTTGGTTCAGGTTTCTCTGTTTCAGATGTCAGGAGGTCTCCAAGCTGTTTGTTGATTACTCTGCTAACTATGAATGCCCCAGCAGTCCCACATGCTAAGGATTGCAGTAGGGCTATGGGAAGGATCTTACTGAGGGGGAATGCAGCAAAGGAGATGCCAGACACGCCTATAAAGACAGCAATAGGAGCAGCAGCAGCAGCCGCCTGTCCAGGATTTGGAGCACTGTACACAAACTAAAAGAAGATGAAAAGTAGATCCCATTAGCAATCAAGGGTTAGTAAAGAAGAAAAGTAAAACTGCTACTACATTATGGATCTATTCGGTTTCTTGAGATATGATGAACTTTGCTATGGATAAATCTGTTCAACCTGGATGATCCCATCCAAGCGAGAATTGAAGCATCAGAGCAAGTTTGATAGTTTAACTACTTCAATATTGTAGGACTAAAGCATACCCGTCGAATGCCTTTGTAAACAAGAAACGAGACAGCAGCTCCTATTGCTGGGGAAATGACCCATGAGGAAATCACTCTAGCCAGCGAACTCCAAAAGACAGCACCAATGCCCCCATGGATTAGACCAAATCCAACCATTGCTCCTACTATGCAGTGTGTGGTGGAAACAGGCCACCCATAATAAGACGCCACCTGAATACAGGAGCAAATGAGCAAACTTTTCAAAGATACTTGTAGATTCTCCAAAAAATAAATTACAGGAAGCTCACAGAGCTTTACAGAAACATAATAAACAATAAAACGCCCAGAGAAGTCAGTAAACAAGAGTGCATGTGAGCACCAATTTCCAGCAGTATGCAGATGATAGATGATGAGAACACTGGAAAAAAAAACAAAAAATGAACAACTATAATTGCATTTGAAGAACCTCTACAACCAATGTTGCAGAGTGACCATTCTGGTCGTTGAGCCTTCCATCAAAAGTTATTGAAGCTTTGGATTAAGATAAAAATCACAGAGCTTCAAATCTCAAAATATTCCTAGCGTTTGAAGCTTATTACTTCAACAAACTTCAGGTAATCAAGTACTATTTCATCAATATGAATAACCATCTATCAAGAGCCAAAACCAAAGCTTAAAGATAAACATTTCCAAATGGGCATAGAGACTTTCATAAATTCTATTTTTCCTCTGCAACTCTTCTCTGTCTATGGCAGATAAAAAATTGGGTACGCAATTGAGCCAGTACCACAAATAACTAGCAAATGACAATAAGTCGGCAACGAAAACATATTGAAGTGTGTGAGACAGAAGAAAACCAGACAGACAGTTCTAAGTTAATTTTACTAAAGTTTTTACAGCACCTGCTTGCATGTCCGTGTCCGTGACAGATAAACATTGGTAAGCAATAAACCAAGTACCTAGAAATAACAAGCAACTGGCAATAACTCGGCAATGAAGAAATAATGGAGTACGTGACACAGAGAAGAACACCAGAGAGAAATTTCCAAGTTAATTTTACTAATGTTTTAAAATTTTCAAATTGCTGACAATTTCCAATAACACCACCCTCTAGAAAGCGCTCGGTTTTTTCTATGAAATTTACCTGCAGCCAAGTCCCAGCAGCGGCCAGCGAAGACAGTAAGCCGGCAAAGAGCAGAGAATCCTTCCCCTGGAAGACATTTGAAACCAAAATCCCCTTCTGCATTGTACTGGTGACATGGGTCCCCATCAAAAGCGCCCCGGAGAACTCCAACACTGCCGCCGTCAAAACCGCTTGACGGATAGTAAGTGCACCGGACCCAACCGAAGTTCCCATTGCATTAGCTACATCATTGGCTCCAATATTCCATGCCATGTAAAAACCGAACAGCAGTGTGACATAACAGAGGATGTTTCTCTTGAGTCCTAATCCCAATGCTAAGGACTTCATGAAAAACGGAAGAGTCAAAGCCGCGAAAGCAATACAGAGCGATATCGCCGAAGCCGTTCTAGAAGAGATATTAAACGCCTTGGCCATCTGAGGCAATTCGTCGGTCTTGTCGTCGGATTTCGTCTCATTTTCCAGTAATTTCTCCCCTCCCGCTTCACCCCCCGCGTCTGCAAAAGAAGATAAAGCAGCACAAGGCAGTAGAATCCTCCTGCGACCGTAACTCGAAAGTTGAACGAGCCTCGACGGAATCTGCAGTCTGCTGCAAAAGGGTATCTCTCTTTTAGACGCAACATTGCGAAGGAATAGGTAAGGATTCTGAAGAAGAAAAGGCCCCAGAGCAAGCCCCGCTCCAGTACTCCTTGAAAAACAGGACGAATGAGTCATATTGGAGATAAAGAAAACAGATTGACAAAAACTCCTAACAAAGTTAAAGAAGGACGGAGAGGAGACGGTGGTGAAGAGAATCTATGGTGGATTTTCGTCCATGAGAAAGAGAGGAAGCGAGAGAGATTCTTCTCTGGCAAAAGCAGAAGAAGAAAAGAAGGCTTCTTTTGCCATTTTTTTGCGCGTTTATAAGGAAAGAAGTGAGCTTTATTTATTTATTTTTTCGTCTGGTGTGGATTTGCTGCGGCGGTGGACGACGAGATGAATGAGTGGTGAAGAGCGGAGTGTGATCCATTTCCACAAAAAAGTCTCGTCGCAGGGAGACGACAGGAGAAAGAAATTAAGCAATGGCGTTATAACGGCAACCCCATGTACTCTTAGGAAGACCATCTTCAGTCTTCACTATGAATGGCCCACGAACAGGATAAGATGATGAGTGCCTGACTAATGAGCCCTGTCTTTCCCATCCAATGTTTAAACACTAAAATGGACTGATTTAACTAAGTAGAGAAGTGGTTGGATCGAGGGTCATGGGTTTCATTAACTAGACTTGGGGTGAGTTAAAAAAGTGAACGAATCCAACCCGCAACCTGTCCTTCCCGAATCTGAGTAGATACGCTCGAGTTAGAAGACAACTAGGTGAGTCTGAATATCCTAACTCGCTCATTTATTGTGCGGGTTAGGTTAGGTCTTTTTCTCCTCCCTGTGGATTCCTCTCCCTGTTTAAAGTAAACCCTCCAGCCGTTGGTTCCTTTCAAAAAGCCACACAAAAATCTCCCGAGTCGTTAGCCATGGATCCAAAGCCCAACCCTGAAGTCCAGAACCATGCCCAACAGGCTAACCGCCTCATGGAAGATGAAAAATCTCATCCTCACACAGGCAACGGAGCTAGCCCAGGGCAAGTCCTTCTCCATTTCCCCTCTCTGCTTCTATTTCTCTTTTTTTTCGCGTGCCCTTTTGTCGTTATCTTCGTTTATTTAGTTGTTCGTTTGTTTGTTTACAGAAAAATCTTCATAGGAGGTTTAGCCAAAGAAACTACATCAGGTTAGTACGGTTTCCCTACACACTTTGTTTCTGAATCGATTTTAGGGTTTTGATCGATCTCCTATTTTGGGTTTTTTGGCGTTGTTTTCCAGCCCAATTTACTAAGCATTTTGAAAAATATGGTGAGATTACGGATTCAGTCATCATGAAGGACCGGCGAACCGGGCAACCGCGAGGGTTTGGGTTTGTGACCTATGCTGATCCATCTGTGGTTGATAAAGTCATTCAGGATGTACACGTCATTAAGGACAAGCAAGTAAGGTTCCCACTTTTTTGGTACTCTTGTGTATAGAGTTTTACTGCCTAGTTATAGTCCTTCATCTCGTTGTAAGTGGCATTGGTTTTGGGAATATTTTAGGTAGAGATCAAAAGAACTATTCCTAAAGGAGCTGTAGGGACCAAGGATTTTAGGACAAAAAAGATCTTTGTCGGTGGAATTCCTACAACTGTAAACGAAGGTGGTTGATAAATTTTTTTTGTTGAATTTTGTCTTTTTTCCCCTCCAAATCATGTATATTTAACATTCGTTTAATGGCTCAGGTGAGTTCAAGGAATTCTTTGCAGAATTTGGAGAGGTCAAGGAGCACCAAATCATGCGAGACCATTCCACAAGTAGGTCTCGAGGTTTTGGGTTTATCACATTTGAGTCGGAGCAAGCAATAGATGATCTCTTAGCAAAAGGGAACAAGGTCGAGTTTGCTGGGACTCAGGTGAGTGTATTTTGGATGAGAGTATCTAAAAACCAAAAATTTACCTTGCTTAAAAATTTTCGTTATTGGAGTTTAATCTTATCTGCATTGCTTCATTGACATGCAAAGCTATAATTTCTTCAGGGAGTGGTGTTGGAGGTAGGGGTAGATAGTGAGCATTAGTAGCTTGTGGGGGTTCACTAGTGTTTCTTTGTAGCTTCCTTCTTTTAGCGAGTCTTAGATAGTAGAAGTCTCACACTTCTAGGTTAATGTTTTCATTTTGTGTAGGTGGAGATCAAGAAGGCAGAACCAAAGAAAGCCTCGAACCCACCTCCGCCTAAACATTATAATGATCCTAGGCCGGCTTATGGTGGTGGGTTCGGGGACACTTATGGTGGTTATGGTGGTGGTGGTTATGGTGCTAGTACGTATAGGTCCGGAGGGGGGGTGTATGGTGGTAGGCCAGATGGTTATGGTGGGTACAGTGGAAGTGAATTTGGTGATGGATATGGTGGGACAGGTCTAGGAGCTTATAGGGGAGAATCTTCTATAGGCTACTCAAGCAGATACAGTGGGAGTTTTGGTAGGGGATATGATTTAGGGGGTTATGGTGGTGCGGGTGAAGGATATGGAGGATATGGTAGTGGTGCTGCTGCTGGAAGCTATGGCGGCGGCTATGACAGTGGACTTGGTGGTGGTTATGGAGGAAGTGGTGTAACATTCTATGGCAGTAGGGGAGGATATGGAGGTAGTGGTGGTGGTCGTTACCATCCTTATACCCGGTAGGCTGAGAGTGTATGGCTAAGAAGAGGTCTTAGTGCTCAAGGTCAGACGCATAGCAAGGATTGAATCTTTTAGATTATAGAATCAGCTGATTCTCTGTGACGGCAAGAAGTTCTTTTTCCCTCAGCGTAGAAGGGGAAGATTTTCTTGTTTACACTCCTTGCCTATCTTATAAGGATGTTTTTTCGTTGCATTTGATGCATCAATGCACAAGATTATTGTGACATTGAGAAAGAAGACACTATTCCTCTCCTTTTTCTTCTACTTATCAGCTTTAGTTTCTTGCTTAACTATTAGGCTCTTTTTATTACTAGTAATTGAATATTGGGTGGTTTTCTGTCAAGAGTGGCTCTGTTTAGTTTTCCTTGGAGGTCTGTTCATATGTGGTTTTCTTTGAGAGTAGCATAACCAAATGAACAACCTAGCATGAACCTTTTTTTAGTATTTTTTTATGAGAAGGTTTCCTGTTCTTGTCTAAAATTTTGTGAAACTAGGATATTATTTTATTAAATTTAAAAGACTGGTATAGATGCTGATGTTGTTGGGAACAATCTAGTTACACACTTGTGCTGCTTAGTGCTCGATGATGTTTTCTTTAGTTGTTCAGGTAGATACGGTAGTTCCCTTCCTGCTTTCATATGTATTTTTTTTTTTGGGTTTTTTGGGTGGTTTTTTATCTACTGTTATCATTCAGTTGCCATGGTTTAATTTCAAATGCATTATAATCTAACATTGCATCTATATCATAAGTGTCTTGCCACCTCTAACTGTGTCTTTGACTTGTTGGCTTTATTGACCATAACTCATGGAGGTAATGTCTAATTTGTGTTCATTTGCTTGTGATGTTTGCTGATTCTATTTTGATCATTTTCTTGAATCGTTTTCTATAGCGTGTCCCTGAGAGCCAGCTGTGTACTGCAGATGAATTTTTATTTATCAAAAACCAGTGTGAACCAATGGTGTTTGTTACTTGTTCATTTCTTTTCTTTGTTGAGGCTCAAGTTCAGTGCCCTTAGCCATTTCAAAAAAAAAGTTCATTGCCTTCAGTCCTAACATGTGCACCTACAAATTTACTCCCACAAACATGCTCAGGGAGATCTAAAAAGCTTTCTAGCTGAGCTGTGAGCTTTGTTCTGAGACAACCCATTAGTTGAAGCCACTGTTCAGTGGTAAAGCTTGTCCTGTCATGGTGTCTAGGTGAATGGGACCACAGGTATTTTTGTGGTGGTTTCTGTTTGTTACTTATCCACACGCTATTTTAAAAGTTTTTCAACACTCTGCTTTTGTTTTCCTTGAAAATGTTTTGCCTGAGATAACACGGGAATTGAATGACTATCCTAAGTGTCTTGCCACTCTAACTGTGTCTTTGTTTTGCCTGAGAATTGTGGTATTGTTTTCCACTGGAAAAGCTGTAGGAATCTCAGAGAACATACGGTTCTGTTGCAATTTTCATGTTCATGGAGAAATTGAGATCCACCTCTCGGAGTTACTCTTATCAGGATTTGAAATCGATTCACCTTGTTATGTGATAGTGTTTATGGTAGATAGGTTAGAGGATTCATTGCTTGTTAATGGAGTATGGAGCTTTGTATGTGAAATCATCATTTTTGCTACTGACGACGGGGTTCAGACGCCATCTCTGAAATTCGTGATAAGAGCTGATTATTTAGTTGAATATCTTTGCTTTTGTTTGCACTAACTTTGTGAGAAAACGCTTTAAGCAAATACTTGAGAAAATTTCTGAAGAGGTCAATTGTTCTTTAATTGGTTGCAGTTTAGCATCTCTATTAGAGAGATAGTATTCGGATGCAAATTACCCGTCTATTATAGTCAAATTGTTATAAGAATATATACTTGCATTGACAGCAACGGAATATCAAAAAATACAGCTTCATTCGTAAAGAATTAATTGTTCAGATAAAAATCATTTATTGTCCTGAAAATCCTACACAACGAATTTAGGAGGTCTTGGCATGGTAAAAAACTATAAGCAAAGTAAGTTGATGGAGGGCTTTATTTGGGAAAGGATGGCATAGAAGTTACCAAGGATGAAGCAGAATGGATGATAGGTGTATCTAAAAAGCAACTATTCTTTCTGCTTGCTGCCAATCAGAGACCCGAACAACGGTCTTCTGTTTTTTGTTTCCTTTCGGTGGTTTCACTTTCCATAGACTGAGCATCTCTCTTTGCTCTGTTTATTTCTTTTTCTTTCTTAGCGATTTCTCTGCATTGTTACTTTTTCCTCTTCTTTCTTCTTCGTCTCGGATGAGTTACGATTGCAAACTATGAGAGCTACTAATGTCGTGCGAAGCAAAGCTTTTAATAGAAACATGCGTCTGTGCACGACATAGATTTCCAGCGATGGAGACGGGACTGGGAGTCCAATGTGACCAAAAGAGGGAGCGGCAATAATTGAAGGTGTTAGCGCCAAACGCGCCACGGTTGTCGTTGCCGACTACGACTATCCCGCATCGATTGGTCCCGCATGCTGGCCAAGGAGGAAGTTTTTCTATTTCGTAACATTTGTCAATACTGAGACTTTTTCCATTGCACTAGTCACTAAATTAAGCAATCATTAGATACTATATTATTGAATGACTTGGTACCAATATTATTACTAATAGGGTAGAGACTATCACGAATCTATGAAACTTTTTTCCATGAGATATGTACTTCTCATTACATTATGATATTGGTCAAGTCACCCTTTTGTCATCTTTGTTGGCCAACTGATAAATACTAAGTTGCAGTCAGCCAATTAGATGATCAAATCTATGAAGCTGTTAACAAGCAAACTATGTTTCTTGTCCAATATGAAACTACATTGTTCAATAGTCGCAAACTCGATTATTACTTCAAAGTAATACTACATAATCTACCGGAAGTGAACAATTGTAGATCGGCTCCGGGATTTTAGGCTGTCGATGCTGATCCAGGACACCGCGTAAATCGTCAACTCGATATTCAGGTCGTTTACTCCCTCTGGAATCTATTACCGACATACCCTCGTTTCATTAATCACGGCCTCCCTTTGTTGGAAGTTGAAGCAACAGCGACTCTATCAAGTCCAGATTTTCAGTTCGATCAAACGCGACAGGGGGAAGAAAACAAATTTTATCGATATTCCGAAGCCGACTTCGCATCGCATCGCACCTTCAAAATAGTTCCCAATATTCGAATTTAATCCTGTGTGAGAGAGATCTGATCCTTTTTTCTTGTTTCTGTGCGTTTCTTCCTTCCGGACTTACCGGCGAGTTGTGTGCTTTATTTAGGGCGGCAGCGATCGTCGTTTCAGGTGACTTAAATCGCATCTTGCGTATTTATGGTCGAGGCTAGTTTTTTGCATTGGATTATATAAGCTTGCGAACTGGGACTAACGGGGAGCGAGCATTGGCTACGCCTGGTAGTTCTTTGTTTCGATTTATGATTGCTTGCAATTCGTTCAATTTTTTGCGTTTCTGATCCACCTGTCGTTTGTAGGTAAACTGATTTTGATCCGATAATCGATGAAGGGGAGAGAATCTGCTATGGAGATTGCTGAGGATGAATCTGGAGGATCTCGTGCCCGATCCTTCAGAAAGAAGGCAAAGAATAATTCTACTAGATTCAGTGATACGACTAGGAAGAGATTTAAGCGGAGAGTTAATCAGTGGCCACCCACATCTTTTATTGACACCGACAGTGACGCCGAAAAAGAGGAATTGGTCAATGTGTTTCGGCAGGTTTTGGTTGCTCGAGAATTGTTGCCTCCTCGGCTTGATGATTACCATCTAATGAAGAGGTAATACAATCGTGTCCTGTTTGTCTGCTGTATACTGCCCAAAACATCATACCTGTGTTGCTGTTTGGGATCCATGGCTTGTATTTGTCATCTTTTGCAATTATTTCTTTTACTGTTCATTCATTTCCTTTTCCTTCCTTTACCCAGGGCATGCCTGTGAATTTATCAGAAAATCATCGTCCGTATAGAATTCTTTCAAAAGATTGTACTTACAGGATTTATAGCGTTTCATATCTTCAAAAGAGTCCATACGTTGGAATTCCATTAGTGTGCCCATTCACGTGAAATGAAATGAAAACCTAAATTATAGGACTGTAAAAACGTTCTAGAAAGTCCTGCAAATTTATTTGATTTAGTAGAGACTTGACAACGGAGTAAATTCTGTTAAATATCAGCTACCTGTTGTTCTCAGCTTGTTTTCAAAATACTCAATGTGATACTTCTATCTCCTTAATGTTTTAATATTTGATAAGCAAATAGCAGTTCTCGGTGGTCTATGCAGAGCTGGTTCTTGGGTAGCATAAAATAACCTGAATTTTGTGTTACCACAGATATCTGAAGGCAAGCAAACACGACATTGAAGAAGCAGTAAACCTGTGGAGGAAGGAATATGGAATAAATTCAGTATTGGAGGTAAGAACAACTGCTGTGATTTTATCAAGTGCCATGTGTATTTTTTTATCAACTGCTGTGATCCATAATTCCTTTTCTTTTAATTTTGTGAAGACAATCATTCTTGTTTGCCTGGCAATAAAAATTTGTTTGAGTTTGTTTGTCTTTCAAAAAACAAGAGTGTTTTTTAGTTGAATACTTGAGACTTTCGTAAGGTGCACTATGGTCCAGTGGCAAACAGGGTCACTTCTATTGGTTCTCCTCTTCCAATTCCTATATCTCTCTCACTCACTCTCTCTCTCTTTCATGAACTATAATTCCTGAGAGAAGTCTAAAATATAAATTCTGTATTCTGGAAATGCACATTCGGGAAATCTATGTTATAATATTAGAATTCCAGTGGATAATGGTCCAGTATCGCTCCTCCTTTGGAGTACTTTAAATGAACAAAGAACAGAAATACGAGTGAAAAATAAAGAGATATGAGATTGAAGGAGAAGATCCATTCTAGGGATGCCTCGGTATGGGAATACCAGCAGCAACTATCTTCTCTTGAGTTAGACTTGCTTCACAACAAGCACTAGTTCTACTTCATGCAACTCTACGGGTAGAAAGGATTAGGATAATTATTTTTCTTTTTCAAAAAAAAGGGGTAGGAAAGGAGAGAAAATAACGTCAACTAAAACTATATTGACTCATCAACAATAATTTTACATGTCCAAACCTAGTTATCTCAACTCTTAGCCATTGAAGGTCTCCTTAAAGCCTTCAATGGTTCTAGATTTCATTTTCATTCAATGGTTCTAGATTTCATTTTCATGCTTGTTATGTTTGAAGTTGCCAAGATGATAAAATTTCGGTTCTTTTCTGTCTTTTTTTTCTGGAATTGATGTCATTCTTTTCATGGTTTTTAGTTGGACTTGCCTCAGTTTAGTGTCCATTCTTTGCTTTTCAACTTCCCTTTAGCTCTTTGTCTGAAATTCCTAAAATCAATCTTTTCTTTTTACTAGCTTTTATTTTTCAACAATGAGAAATAGCAACACAAATTTTCAGATTTCTATGTCTTAACTTCTTTTCTCTGCTACTACTTCAGGGTGGATTGGTTGACCTAGTGATGCCCTGCGTCTCAGGAAAGTCAGTTGCATGTGTTGCTCAAGTTGAAAGTTCTGTTTCAACAAATAGAGTCCCAAACAAGCAATCATCCTGTCAAAATTTGAGTCTATTCAGAGGTATTCACGAAATGTAATTAGCTTCCATTTTAGGTGTTTTTACTTACTTCACACTGCACACTTAAAAAGGACTTCAAATCTTAACCCTCTGTAAATTTCAGAATCCATACATACCGAGGGCAAGGTATTAGCAATCTAACTTTCTATGACGCATTTATTCCAATATAACTCTACTTTTTCCTCGATTGTAAGAAGAACCTTGATATAATTCCTAATCAAATTTGAGACCATTAGTTAAAAAATTGCCATATTAGTCTGTGATTCCTAGTTATCTTTTCAATAGGAAACTTCTCTCTACAGCAATTTGATACTGGTGATCTTGAAATTTTTGATCCATCAATATCTCTGATTTTATCAACAATCAGGAGGAAGCTTGGGGTTGATGACTTCATTGGGTACTCCTCCATGGCCAATGAAGGGAAAATTAATTTCCTTCAATTTAAAAACTGTCAGTGCAATGTCTGTAAACAATTTGAGGTACAGGGTGTTTGGTAGCCTATTCTTAAATTGGTAGGTATATAGTCCCAGATCATGTTACCTCACTTGGTTTTCGGAAATCAGGTAGAATGGAGCCACTTGACAATCGTCCCGAGTATCTAGTCATAAATATTCGTCAAAAGGAGCATTTGAATGTTTAATATTACTTTGACCTAGAGATCTTTACTATGCGGATCAAAACATTATATGAGAGGCTATCTGAATAAGTATTGAAATTATGCTATCTGAATTTGAATTAAGTTGATTATATTACTACACCTGTGATAGAAAATCTTACTTTCATTTCAGGTAGTTCACCCAGTAATAGCATTCCTAAGATGCAACTTCAGAACTTCCTTCTGCAAGTAACAAGATTTGTAGTGCAGTTTCTGCTGAAATTATTAGCAGTATTACAGTTTGCAATTAGTATATTTGGGAGGACTGTTTCAGTTCCTCTTGCAAAGTGTAATGAACATTCTGGGGATTGCAGTTTGGATGACCAACTTGTAGCACAGGCCGCCAAATCGAACATGGCCCCTCAATACTTGCAGAGACTGCAGAAACTGGAGTCTTTGGTGACTGAAATTTCAAAAAAACCTGTGCAAATGCCTTTTGACAAGGACAACATGCTATCAGAGTCGTTGGGTCGAATCAAATGCATAGAATATGACTTGCAGAAGACAAGGAAAGTAAGCCTCCAACCATTTCATCCCTTTTGCTTTCTTCACTCTTCAGTTGTAGGTATAAGAAACACCGGGCAGAGAAATACACTTGCTCCTGAGAGCAATTCTGCATTTACCTCAATAGTACTCTACCTATCATAAACATGAAAAACAGAATCAAATTGGATAGTCGAACTGGCAGATCTAATTATGATTCTTGAGTATCAGTAAATGAACCAGATTTATATTTTGCATCATGGTTTGGTCCAATTGTAATTAGGCTTGGATTCTGATTATGAAGTTGAAAATAAAGTTCATATCTGGCCAATAGCAGTTGGATAAGCTACCATCATCTATATCTGTTTGGAGAACATTTCTGTTGAGTTGGTAGTAACAAGCTTAGCAGGCTAATTGTGGAGAACCTACTGATGTCACAAAATACCGCACATTTGACAGTAGCTGAGCTTTTGAACTAAATTGATATTTCTTATAGGTGTTAAATGCTACAGCATCAAAACAGTTGGAGCTTGCTGAGTCACTGGAGACTCTGAACGAGACGAGTGGAAGGGTAAGTTTAGTCTAGTCAAAAGCCATCATAATCCTCAAGTGTCCGTTTGTGGAGGTTGATCCTCTTTTTGGCATAGTAATCATATAGACTTTTAACATGTCCATTCTGTATTTTGTTCGTTCAATGACACAAGTCCCGGCAATTATAGTGTAACTTCAGATCTGTGTAGTAAATACTAAACGAAATAATCTTCTCATCCATCCCCATCCCTGGTACCCACACATATACACACACACACACACACCAAAAAAAAAAAAAAAAAAGAGTAGCTTTCTTATCAATTTTGTTTAGCATTGCTGAGTCACATGCTGGAGTCCTGGGGCATGACCATATCTACTGCACTACTGTTGAACGAGTCTTTGCCCTCTTGAAGGGTACAATATATTGCCAAAAAAAAAAAAAAAAGGATCTTTGAGTATTTCTGGTTGAGTTTGATCACTGGCATTCTCAAGTCATGGTTGCCAGATTTTTGTGGAAAACCAGGATTCATCTTGCATATTTGTGTAATGGTCCAAAAACCTATTTCATTTCCTAGTACATATGGGTTCTGATGACCTAGTGGTGGTTAATTGCAGAAAAGGAGATTGTGCTGGTCAGGTAATGGCAAGTATCCCACTGCTGGAAGTTGAACATCTGCAGGGATGCAAAATATTCTTGTCCTTCAATCTAAATGGGGTGCTTGTTAGAGACAACTATTATTCACATGCAAGGGTTGGATTGCTTTGAGAATGGGCTGCCTGAAGAGTTTTCTCTTGTGGGAATGACCTTAGAAGGATAAACCAAATTTAGTTCGTGTCTGGGCTGGCAATAACAAAGTGCATAAGGGAGGAACCCTGTCAATCATGGGCACAATCATGTCAACTACAATCCAGCTCAAAACTGTTCATACCGGCATCCTGGTCTGGTGCGTTTCTTCTGCTGACCCGATCAAAAGTCAAAAAGTCAAAAATGTGGAGAAAACTCCTTTCAGATTAATATTTGCTTGCATCTCCTTCGTGAGTCTCTCCCAATTGCTTTCCAAATGAACTCCAATCCAAAATTCAAAAATAATGGGCACTGAGCCAAGTTTCAAGGGTTTTCAGTTGCATGTACAAATGGTACAGCCACACCCAAATTCTGTTTTCTGTTATTCGAAGTTCTTCAAGGTATTTTTTTATACATACTGCAGTGTTGCACAATAAGGTTTCAGGGCTGCCCGTAACTAAACTTACAAGCGGTAACCAGTTTGTTTGTATCGTGTTTTTCTTTTTTTCTTTAAAAAAAAAATCATAAATGGCACCTTACAAGTTAGCAACTCAAATTTTGATGACCTCGTCTCCATTTAAAATCAAATTACAGCTCAGGGAGCCTTGTGCTTGGGTTGGGGCCAGCCACGAGCGTGACTGCTTGACCAATGATTTCCCTTATTCCTCCTGCTTATCATAGACGATAAGATGCAGCTGCCGTCTAGGGATTGGGGATAGCCCAAAAGTGGAGAGCATAGGGATTTAAGTGTGTGAAAAATCAATGAAAGCGTGTTAAAAGCTGCTGCCTGCTTATCAAGAAAAAGGAACTGCTGAGACTAAGAGGATCAGAAGACGCAGCTATAAATAAAATAAAGTCGACACAATGCTAAAAACTCAGCCTGCCTGTAATTTTACAACTACAAACTTTTTTACACAAAATACTTTGATTTCAAGTGTCTCAATTATGACATAAATGATGGATCTTCATTTAATCAGAAAGCTATTTCTTCAAGAACTTGTAGAGTCTTTTGATGGACCTGATATCAACCACAAAAACAAAAAAGTGCCAGAAAATTCATTAAAAGAGTATCAGCATCAGCATCTTGTATGGGTGCCAACTACGAGGACCAATATTGTCCATTCTACTCCATTGGTAGGTATTCTTTAATCCCTATTTCATAGAGTATAGTGAGAAAACTCTCAGTAGAGAAGAATACTTACCCATTCTAGGTGTTGAGCTGTAACTCCAGATACATTTCCTGCATAGATACCTCCGAGTACCTAACAAGGAGGAAAATAATTTTCGTTGCAAAAAACAATGCCCAATAAAAAAAAAAAAAACACAACGGATGAAAACTCTTCAAAAAAAAAAAATTTTTTTTTTTTTTTTTTGCATAGTCAAATACTTTAAGACAGATGAAATCCTAGTTTGCTATCTCAGTTTGGATTTTTACAACTTTGATAGTTGGATATAAAATATGTGAACATTCAACCAAAGTAATTCTAGTTAATAAAGGAAAATCATCCTGACATTAGAAAAAACTATAGAATTTTCTTTTTTTCCCTTTGATTCAATGAAAATCCAATGAAAGAGATCATCCAAACATCTTATGGCAAAGCAGATGGCAGCACAATTTTATGATATTTATCATCTCGGAAAGCAAGGGAAAAAAGTGAGTTGAAGAGGCATTTACATCATTTTTTATAGGAAATTGCAAGAGGGTGTCGTAAGACCAAGTGAATACAAGTAAAATAGTTTTTTTTTCCAAGAGAGGTGTATGTAAATGTGTCATGTTCTTTAGAGAGAGCACGACAGAACACTTGGCTGGCAGCCCATTTTATCCCATCATAGACTGCTGTATGCCTATATCTGATATACTCTACATAATGAGATCACTTTGTACAGTTTTTCAGGTGCAGAGCTTTTCACCCAGGCTAACACCTCCTCTCACATCCAGATGGACCTACAACGTGGACTAATACAGAAAGGGAATAAAACAAACAAACAAATAGGTTTGGGCTTAAACCTAGCTTTGATAACATGTATAGTTTATGTCTGGTTCCCACATATGAGGACTATTACACTAGCTTATAAACCTATAGTTTACCAAGCTGTTTTCATATGTAGGACTTCATACTGCCGCTAATAACATCAAATTACTAGATAATGGATTTGCCAATCTTGGGGAAATCAACAGACACATCCCTCAAGCAGACTCTAATTTAAGTGCAATGTTAAAGTTCCCCTTACATGACATAAATGTGAATATGAAAACCCTACCTTGGAAACCGTCTCAAGGAACATCCCAGGACGTACAGGACGTGGTCTTCGACCACTTACACTAACCTGCAAATGTTAAAAACAGCAATATCGGTGACATAACACTAGAAATCATAATAAAGCCACAGCTAAAAAGCATGTCAATTTTCCAGAAAAATATAAAATTATTCTTCAAGCGCAAGTGTGGCAGAACAAACCCTTCCAGCAATTCCACTTGGTTTTTGTTCCTCATTCTTCTCTGATATATCTGCACCTTCATCTTTCCCTTGCATTACATTACTGATCATCCCTTGGACAGTTTTTCCAGGTTTCAGAGCAACTAACTTTGTCAAAAAGTTTACCTAAAAATAAGCAATTCATAAGCCTAGAAATTCTTTTCTCAATTAAAAGAGAATGTAGTAAGAAAACTTCTATACGAAATGGTAAGTTTATCTCCAGACTCTGCTTGCACACACACAGTTTCTTCCATTCATAAATCTTTAAGTTAAAAATCAAGCAAAAACTTTCATTTTTAAAGTTGAGCCTATCAAATAAAAGACAAGATGGATTCTCTATGTAATATAATAGTTCGAAGAGAGAATTGAATGTTAAGCATAAAAATACCTACTTAGCAAGCATTATGATCAAATAACTTTCTTAGGTCTACTAATTCAACCTCTGCAAAAATTTAAGAACAAAAAGACTTTCATATATAACTAATGCTCAAATTTTCCAACTAGAAATTTCATCATATATGCATTAGTTTTTTTTTTTTTTTTTGAGTAAAATGTGTAAAATCATATATGCATTAGTGATAACAGAATGTTGGAACTTGTGATCCTGATAGCACATCTGTAACATTGGAAAGTATCAATTTTCACAAAATGGCTTTTCTAGACTATATAACAAAGAAGAAGACATTGAAACAGAAGTATCACATCTTTAAACTGTTTACTGCATCCCCAAATGCCCTGGATAAGTCAACAAGATAATTTAATTCTCAACTTTCATGGTGTTTGTATAAATCAGACTTTGCACTCCATAGCAGAATACTTCAATATATCTTTTCCTTATTTAAGAGATAGCACACCAAATTAGCAATTTGCCAAATCCAAATGCATAGTCATTCACCAAAACCTAAAAAGAAATGTTTACTGACATAAAAGCAAGCGGTTTGATACAATGTGACAACTTAATTCTGTCCAAGTCACAAATACACACCTCAGCTTCAGGGAGGGTACTTAGACCACGATCATTTCTTTCATCCAATATTCCACCACCCATCATATTCCGGGTCTCTTCTCTGATCAATACAAGTCTAGCAAGTAGCTTTCTATCAGGAACAGCAGGCCTTGCTTCCATTGTCTGCAATGGCATAAACACATTTCATAAGACAGAAACAAGGACCAAATACTTTTTTACACCACCTAATATTTACATGTTTCCCAGAGAAAATTGGCTGGTACAGAAAGTACATACAATAAGACCAAAACCTTCAAATAGGCTACCAAAGTCCAAATATGAAAGAAATAAAACCCTAAAAAGCAAATGTATATGTATACTCTTCCTTGAAGGGAAGATATGTTACACAAATGAGGTAGATTCACCAGATCAGGCTAAATTGTAAGAAAGATCCTTCTAGATTTGTCTCCACTCTATAAAATGAATTCAGCAATGTATCCCAAGAATATGAGGGTAACTAGTTTCCAGTATACAGGTCTGTTGCAAGAAAATAGAAAAAATAACAATAGTAACTTTCTTCTTTAGGTACATGTCAATAAAAATTATAATTTTTTACTTCAGATATGTACCTATCCAGTATATTATGCTTCTCCTCTCGATAATATTGTCTCTTGTGGACCTTTTATGGCTACAATAATCAATAAGACCAAGGACCATGTGAAGTTGGAGACCCTCTGATACTCAGAGACTATTTACTGAAGCTTTAGATTACAGATTAGGGTATCACAGACTGACTGTATTCATCAATGTCTGTGAATGTCATCAGACACTATTCCCAATCTTTCCTAGCCTGTCTTGGGAAGCGCTAATTTTCCAGAAGGTGAGATTGTGGTTTCTTTCAGAGCCTCCTGTTTTTTTTTTTCCTGGGAGACCTAATAATCATTCTGTGTGCAACACAAAACAGAGAAAAGACAGGTAAAGGAGTGTAGAATATGCAAATTTTGAAAATGCCAAGAAGAAACCTCTGAAGTAAGAGAAGAAAGATAAATTTTCACCTCTAGTAAATCATCAGCCTGGTTGGCTATATCATTTAGGTTTGCCCCTGGAAGCTGAACCTTGGCACCATTTTCACCAGTAAACACACCACCACCTGCAGCTACCCGTCGTAACAGTTCATGTCTGCTCTCTTTCTTAGGGGTCCGGCAGAGCAGCCCTATCACTTGGACCTATAGGGATAAAACCAAAACGACCATTTTTAAGATCAATACTACTCTTCCATGGTTGATTGGTTGAAGCTTCCTTCTTTTTGCGATGAAGACTCACATGAGGGGGACATTTTTTTGTAAGATGTGACAATACCGTCTCCTTGATAACCTCCAAGAGTGATTTTCGCTGTACATAGAAAATATCAATTTAAGAGGCATGAAATGAAGATGCGGATTGGGTTTAATTATTACCCAGCACACATTCTGCTGAGATAAAATTAACCAGCACCACCTAAGTTAGAGTAGAGAGTTGATCAGTATATATGCTCAGTGTATCAGAAGCACGAGCTGCCATCTCTACATTATCAAGACATCTTTAAAACTACAATAGAGGGGAAGGTCAATAAGAGGAAAGGAACTAATACCTGATCATCATCATCTTTTTCCGCAAGCCGGATCATGTAATCTAAAGCCATCATAAACCCAGACTCCATTTGATCAACTCTCTTCCCAATCACACCTTGGGCAACTAACTCGACAGCTGCAGACTCCGACGTTTCATCCATCTTCATATCTTCCAGCTGCAGCCAACATGCTTGCATTTATGTCAACGAAAACGAAGAAATTGTACAACTCCAATAACTAAGAGCAAATTTAACTTCAAGATGCCAGTAATGCAACAACCGCTGACTGTAATACAGATGACACTTAAAGAGTCCAAAGTATAAAGCCGTACAGGAATTTCTAAGGTGAGAGAGGGAAAAGAACATAGAAACCGCAAACAATAATAACATTGAACTACATAACCCCTTTACGACGCACTTGTGAACTTTCTGCTTAAACCTACTGCTTACCAGCTTGATCATTTCCTGTAGGACTGAAGTAACCTGTTCGCCACCTTTGAGAATAGCTTCGTATTGAGAAGAATCCCATTTTTCATCCGCTTGTTCGTCTGCCCAGGAGAACTGGGTCTTTGCGGAGAAATCTGCGTCCGGAAAGCCGCCTCCGACCTCGTACGAAGAAGAAGGAGCGACTCTTCGGACTTTGAGCTGCTGTTGCTGCGGCGTAGAAAAAAGAAGGGCCCTATTAGGACCATAAGAGGAAGGGACTGAAACACTTTTCGAGGAAGCGGAAGATGAAATGAAGGGAGAAGAGGGAAAGAAGAGATTTGGCGCCGCCATTTTTTGCTTGAATGAAAGAGCCAAATGCTACTGTAACGGATGACGGGACGAGAAAATTAGATACGAGATATCCCCGTTTGATATTAAAAAATTCCCGGGAAAAAAAGTGAAAAGCTAATCCGCCACCACTGCTGTGAAAGCTCACAGGTCGAAGAGTGTTACTTTTATCTGATTAATAAATTTTGTTGCCATTTATTGAATAAAATAAAAAATAAACAAAAACCGATTACTTTTGAGATTTTAGGAATATAGAATAATAATTGCCATGATTATCATTTATGAGTTGTACATTATTTATACAAGTATAACATATATAGTATATGATTACAACTCTTAAGAATTTTGAGTTTAAGTCTACTTGGTACAAAACAGAGGACGGAGTAACACTATTAGTAGTTAATCCATGTGGGACTATTCTCTAACACTCTCCATGTAAAATTCTTTATTTTCGATGTGAAATATACATTCATAATACGTTTACATATAAGGGAACGAATCCGGTTTGAAATTAAAATTACAGATCCATTATTATCGAATCATGACCAGTTAATCTCGGATTGTAAGACCCGTTAAGTTCGGATCTTCAACACTCCCCCTCAAGTTGGAATATATGTTAATGATACCTTACTTGCCGAGTAATGCCTCAAATTGGGACAAACTCAACGCCTTAGTAAATAAGTCTGTAGTTTGGTCGTTGGTTCGTATGTGGGCTGTCTTAATCATCTCTGCTTGAATCTTTTCATGAACTAAGTGACAATCGATTTCGATGTGCTTGGTTCGCTCATGGAAGACCGGATTTGAAGCGATGTGTAGAGCAGCTTGGTTGTCACAATACAACACGGCTGGTTGAGTATGTGTGATTTTCAAGTCTTTCAAAATGTTTTTTATCCAAGTAATTTTGCAATATGTAGCAGTCATGGAACGATACTCTGCCTCGGCAGTTGATCGAGCCACCGTTGTTTGCTTCTTTGTTTTCCACGAAATGGGTGATTGTCTAAGAAATATACAATACCCTATTACTGACCTTCTTGTGTCCCTGCAACGAGCCCAATCTGCATCGCAAAATGCATTTAATTGGAGTGTACTTGTAGAAGATAATAGAATACCCTGTCCTGGAGTTTGTTTCAGGTATCGAAGAACTCTATGTGTTGCCTGAAGGTGTGGTGTACGTGGTTTTTCCATAAATTGGCTTAGAACATGGACAACATAGACCATATCTGGCCTAGTGATGGTCAAGTAGATCAATCTTCCCACAAAACGCCTGTATGATGAAGGATCATTTAGGAGTTCACCATCGGATTATGTAAGAGCCAAATTTTGCTCCATTGGGAACCTCGTAGGTTTTGCTCCTAGAAATCCAGCATCTTCTAATATCTCCAATGCATATTTTTTTTGGGAGAGGGTAATCCCCTTTGAAGACCTTGCTACTTTTATACCCAAGAAGTATTTGAGCTGACCAAGATCCTTAAGTTTGTACTGCTTGGATAATAACTGTTTCACATCTTCAATATGTTGCAGATTGTTACCTGCCAAAATCACATCATCAACGTATACAAGTATTGCTGTAAAACTACCTTTGTGGGATTGGACGAATAAAGAATAATATGCCTTTGACTAATGAAACCCAGTAATCTTGAGGGCTGTGGAAAACTTCAAAACCACTGTCTAGAAGTTTGTTTCAAGTCGTATAGGGACTTGTTTAGTTTGCACACTCGAGTCTCCCCCTTTCATCCAAAACCAGGTGGTAGTGACATGTAAACATCTTCATCAAGATCACCATGTAAGAACGCATTGTTAACATCGAGTTGGTGAAGATGTCATCCTTGAATAGCAGAAACACTGAGTAGGACACGGACAGTAACCAGCTTGGCAACTAGGGTGAACGTCTCTTGATAGTCAAGTCCTTCAATCTGGTTGTATCCTTTGGCGACTAGGCGAGCTTTGTAACGCTCAACGGTGCCATCAGATTTGAGCTTGACTTTATATACCCATTTACATCCAATGGGTTTCTTGCCAGGTGGAAGAGATGTGAGCGTCCATGGTGGTTAGCCTGGAGGGCTTGAATTTCATCATGCATTGCTTGACACCATTTAGGATCCTTCATGGCCTGTAAGAAACTAGTTGGTTCTTGTGTAATGGTTAATGAAGTGGTAAAAAATTTATGAGATGGGGATAACTGGGCATAAGAAAAAACGTGAGAGAGGTCATAAGGTGTACCTGATGTGGTGACCACGTTGGAGGCAGAAGATTGTTCAGGTCGTGACGGTAGGGTCGCTTCCACATGAAAATCTTGAAGGAAACTGGTTCGCTTAATGGGCCTGGTAGAGAGGCGACGAGTAGGAGGTGGTAGGGTAGTAGGAGAAGGTATTTGGGGGGAAAAATATATGATCAACATGGGAAATGTCAAGATTTGGTGACGGAGGAGGTGTGTCTGATAAAAGTATGTCTGGTAGAGGGTCATCATAAATAGCAGACATTATAGGAGGAAACATGAGACTCTTATTTGCAGCGGAAAAATGTTTAAGAGGGAATTCATTTTCAAATAAGGTAACATCTAGGGAGATAATACTTTATTGAGTTGGAGATCATAAACCCTATATCCCCTTTTTCCATAAGGGTACCCAATAAAAATACAACAGATGGCACGTGCATCAAATTTGGATGGTTTGTGGGCGTGAGAAGAGGCAAAACATAAACATCCAAAAACTTGTAAATGAGAGTAAGTGGGGATAATATGAAATAACTGTTCATAAGGTGTTTTACGTTGCAAGATTGGGGTAGATGTCCGATTTATGAGATAAACAACTGTTAAAATGGCATCTCCCCAAAATTGTTTAGGAAGGTGTGCTTAAAAAAGTAAAACTTTGGCCATGTTTAGAAGGTGTCGATGTTTGCGTTCAGCTATCCCATTTTGTTGTGGGGTGTGAACACAACTGGTTTGGTGGATAATGCCTTTGGACAAGTAGTAAGTGGGAAGAGTGAAATCAGGGCCATTATCACTACACACAATTTTCACCTTGGAAGCAAATTGGGTTTCTACCATACTAATAAAATTAGTTAGGTGAGTTTGAGTTTCAGATTTATGACGCATCAAATAAATCTATGTGCATCTAGTAAAGTCATCAACTATAGTAAGGAAATATCGGGCCCCAGAAATCAATGCAATATGGTAACCCCCCTAGATATCAACATGTATTTTTTCAAAAGATGATGTACTAGAAATTGTGCTCAAAGGAAATGACAATCTAATTTGTTTAGCCAAGGGGCAAACTAGACAATTGTTTGAACTACAAGAATTTTTATTCAAAAATGGAAACGAGACAGATACTTGATATGATGGATGTCTGAGATGTTGCTACCAAATACCAGATGGAGAATGTACGGAATGACATGATGATGGTTTTGGACGATCAAGGTAGTAGAGACCCTGCCGTTCAGTTCCCGTCCCAATCATCTTCCTCGAGCGTAGGTCCTGTATGGCACAAAAATGGGTAAGGAACACGGTGATGCAAAGAGAATGATGAAGAATCTTGCTAATAGAAATGAGGTTTAATTGGAAAATTGGGACACATAAAACATTCTGAATAACCAAACTAGAAGAGAAAACGACTTGACCAACATGTGTGACATTAGCACGAGAACCATCTGGTAATTCCACTGTTTTGTTCGTAATAGCTCGCCAAGACGTAAGCAATGTATAACAGCAAACAATATGCTCAGTGGCACTACTATCTAGAATCCATGTGGCTTGCTTATTGGGAGAGGAGAAGTAAAATGTTTTACCTAAAAGTTCGTCGTGAGTAGAGGAATTACCCACATAATTTGCCATCGATGGCTTGTTATGACTGAGCATTTGTAATATTTGTTGGCATTGTTCCTGAGTAAAAGAAAAGGAGTTGGATATGTTCTTATTCTCTGTGGGTTTAGTGGATTCTGTAAACTTGAGTCTTCGACAGAAGTCAACGGTGTGACCCTTCAAATTGCAATAAGTGCATTTCAAATGTGCCCGACAATTTCCAACATGGTGACCATCTTTGTGACATTTTGTACAGGTGGAGGAGCCACCTTTCTTAAATGAATTTCTGACAGCGAAAGTTGCTGCCTCAGGTTGAATGATGCTCCGTTTATCAAATACATCTTTTTGTTGTTCATGTCTGAGTACTAGAGAATAAACTTTGCCAATCTTAGGCAAAGGGTCCATTGTCAATATTTGTCCACTTACGGTAGTAAAAGATTCACTTAATCCCATGAGAAACTTGATGATTTTCTGTGTTTCTCAATAGGATAGTTCCTCTTTCATAGAGCCACAATGACAGTGTGAGATAGGACAAATAGAATTTCTCTCATCCCACAGTCTTTTGAGTTTTGTAAAATATGAGCTAACAAACATATTATTTTGTACGCAATCATGTATTTCATTCTCAATGTGAAATAATTGGACGTTGTTTACCTGAGAAAAACGGTCGCACAACTCATTCCAAATTGTTTGTGATCCATCACAATAAAATACACTTGTTGCAATATCTCTAGAGATTGAACTCAATAACCAAGTTTTGACAAGGTTATCACAACGAATCCACTGTTGTAATTCATTGTCGGTATTGTTGTCTGGTCGTTGAAGAGATCCATCAACAAAACTAAATTTGTTTTTTACTGTGAGGGCCATAGTCATGGAATGACGCCATATGCTGTAATTATCCTCAGTGAGAAGTTGTGGTATGAGAACCAACCCAGGCTGATCTGAATGGTGAAGATACAGTGGGTGATTCGGATTAGTAAAGTTGGATGTCATACTAGCGATATCCTTGTTAGAAGCTGGTGTGCGTAGACTGGGACTCTGGCTTCGGCTCGGGACTTCGAGCTAGACTCCTTAGGTCCGAGTTGACTCGGCAGAAAATTGGTTCGGCTCGGCTCAATATATTGGCTCAGACCATAAAGCATTGATTTAATTCAACGCATCAAAGTGTAAATATTTCCTTCGTCTCTACCGTCTCTACAGACAGAGAGCGACGAAAAATAAACCAGTCATCGGAAGGCGCAGTAGCGGGACAATGCAAAACGTTGGAGCGCGGTTTGCAAGCGTCGTCTGCAGCAAAGGAAGGTCGGAAGGCGGTGGCGGGGATAGTGTAGTGGCCGGATCTGGGAGACCTTTGGTGGAGAATAAAAGAGCTCTTGTTGCGTCTCTTGACGATTGGCGTAGGTTTATCTCCGTCTGTCGAACGAGGGTTTGGACCTCGACGGAAACGTCCCCGGAATCGGAAGCAGCAACGAGACAGACGGGAAAAAAAAATAGAAAGAGCGATCTCAAGATCGTCGCTATGATACCATGTAAAATTCTTTATTTCCGATGTGAAATATACATTCAGAATATATTTACATATAAGGGAATGAATCCCGTTTGAAATTAAAATTACAGATCCGTTATTGTCGGATCATGACCAGTTAATTTCGGATCGTAAGACCCGTTAAGTTCGGATCTTCAACACTCCCAATTTAGAAAACCTCTTTCCCAACTAATAAACTTAAATATTTGTACTCACTAATCTATGTGTGACTCTTTTCTAATACTCCCCCTCAAGTGTAAGCCCTCTTTTGTGGCTCTACATGTAGATAATTTGGGTGGAGGTCCACATATAAGTACCTGCTTTGATACCATGTAGAATTTATGAATATAAAATAATAATTACTGTGATTATCATTAATCAGGTGTACACTATTTATAGAATTATAATTGAAATTGTAGAGGATTACAACTCTTAAGAGTTTGAGTTTAAGTATATATGGTACTTATATTTTGATTCTCGTCCTTATTTCTATCATACTCATCTACCATTTATTAAATAGAATAAAATCAAATAATACCTATTCTATACCTCATATTATAATGATTTATTTATATAACTATGTCAAGAGACGTTGTTACATGATATTATACTATCTTGAAACATTATAAATATGCTATTATATTTTTTAGTATTTAAAAATTTTATATATTTAATTCATTAATTTCTGTTATCTTTCTGTTTATTTACCTAGGAATACCCTAGAAAAGAATAGGATGAAATAAAAATAGAATATCAAAATGGTAACCATGCCATTTATAATTTTACACTGTCTTTTTATAAATTTATAAATTTATAGATTTAATTAATAATCCCGTATCCAACGATATCTTAGATGACTTCTTATTTACAAAAAAAATTAAAATTATTGAAATAAAAAAAATATTTTGATGATAATAAACTTTTATGTTATTGACAGCTCAATGTTACAAACTTACGATGTTGTGTCATGGCCTGGGTTGCATCGGGTCGAATGCCGTCCGTTGAACCGGAATGAAGGGGAACCGGGCACAGCCTTCCTCTGCTTGCATACGTGCTCTGCCAACAAGAGCAAAACCTAGTAACCTGAGAAAAACCATTTCTTTTACTGCTTTCCGCCGAACGACTCACCTTCTCCGACCACGGTGCCGGAACGACCTTTGGTACCTCACATTCGCGGTTCAAGGTACGGTCTCTCTTTTTCTATTCCTGCTTGAATCCTGGTAAGCCTGTGCCTCCTTCGACCTCCTTCAGCCTTCTCATTAACGAGGCACTTATCGAACTGGTAAGCAGTCAGCTTATATGTCTACCTTGATCCTTCTCTCTGTGGATCATACTCTCTTCCTTTTATCTCTTATGAAATCCGATTCTCTGGCTCTGCGAACAGTTGATCAACGACAATCCTCGTCCTCTCTCTCTCTCTCTCTCTCTTCCTCCCTCCTTCTCTCCCTTCCTCCCTTCAGCTGCCTTGTCGAGTCTGGCATCTCCTGTCCCTTGCATTGCTGCTGAGAAGAAGTTTCCCTTCTTGAATATCTATCTTTATGGTTTATTGAATTTGACTGAGTTGCTGTCTTTTTGGTGATTTAAGAACTGCTTTATGCGAGCTGGGATTGCATGCTTGCTTCCGAGCATATAATTGGTAGTTTGGTAGGGTGTTCGAGACTTTTTTTTATTAATTATGACATCCGATTTGTATCAACTGATTTATTTTATGGACTGGCACTGATAAAAAAAGGTGTTACATTGAGTTCGAATATGTAACGAGTGTATCGTATGAAGTTGTATCTCTGTGTTGATTTTGCTTTGTGCTGTTAATAAAACGGAGTGGATGGATTGAGTATGCTTCTTTTTTTTCAGCTGCATTCTCGTTTTTATGTATGGAATATGTGCTTTATTGAATGAAATGTAAACTTCAGTTCCTTCTTTTGTGAATCTGTAGCTTTTCTCTTCTTTTTCTTTTGACTCTTTGCATTTTTCTTCTTCTTCTTCTTCTCCTTCTTCTGAATTGTGGCTTGTACTTATGCTTGATATCCCAAGAGAAGTCTGATTTGTAAAGGTTTCTCTTAGTTGATTCGATATGTGGCCCATTGGCGCAACAAAAATCTCTATTTCTTTTGTTCCTATGTATATACTCAACTGTAATTTCACATATTTCATACATCTCCTACAAAATGATAACTAATTCTGCTATCAAAAAAATATGGTGATAATTATTATAAAAGAAAATCAATTATCACATTAGTTTTTTTACCAGTTCACTATCATTAATTCCCCTACACTGCTGTGTGCTAATTTAGATAAAGGAGGAAGAAGAGGGATAGAATTAAAGAGAAATGGCACAGTTTCCCCCACCGATGAGGCAATCTGTTGTAAAGCGTTCTAAAAAGTATTTGGAGGAGGCTCTATACAATAGGCTCTTCAGACAAGGGAGCTCTGATACGAGTGTTCGCATGGAGCTGAATCAGTTTCTCAACAGTCACAAGAGAGTGTACAAATGGGAAGTTGCTATGTCTATCAAGAAACTTCGAGACCGCAAGAGATACGGAGCAGCTTTGAAGGTAAGATCAGTAAACATGGTATGAGTTTTTTATATGTTGGCACACACTCCTTTTCAGGACAGATTTGAGATGCCAATGAGCTCAAATCAAGGATTTTATTTGCTTTAAATATTTTAAATTTTTTAATGTTATTTTTGGTATGTATCAACATATATCTGGTCTTACTTTTTTTTATCAGAATTGACCTGTTTAGTACTTCTTCAGACTTTTACCATTATGTGTTTAGCTCAGCCTTTATATGCCATCATCTTCTGCCTCAGAGTGAATCCCTGGAAGCTATTTTAATTGTTCCTTTAGTATCTTCTAGAACCTTGTTTTATCCTTTGTCAATCATATGCTGTTGGTCATGTCATACTTTCTTCATTGATGGCATGTATTTGATTGGCATTATCTTCATATATTTGTCTAATTGCATACCTTTTTTGTTTATTTTTTTCATTTTTTGGGGGAAAATAAGACGTGTATACCCTTGTAATTAGTGTTAAAAAGGGAATTTATAATACTGGGAAGGGCAAATCTTTAAACATTTGTATGAGGGAACTGTACATTTTTGTATAAGGTGATCTTTTGTAGGAAAAAATTCTTTATTTCCTCTTTGATGTTTTCTGGTGGCCCTGTAAATTAGATGATGGAAATCTTTTCCTTTCTGCAGCTTTCAGAAGCTATGGCCAAAAGGGGCATGAACTTGACTGTGAGTGATCATGCAATCCAAATAGATCTTGTTGCCAAAGGTCGTGGTATCTCCTCTGCAGAGAAGTACTTCATGGACCTCCCTGAGACAGCAAAAAATCAACTTTGTTATGGTGCACTTCTCAACTGCTACTGTAAGGAGCTAATGACAGAAAAGGCAGAGGCCCTTATGGAAAAGATGAAGGAACTTCGTTTTGCTTCAACCTCCATGGCCTACAACAGTTTGATGACGCTTTACACCAAAACTAGCCAACCTGAAAAAATTCCATCTATTATACAGGAGATGAAAACATCAGACGTGATGCCAGACTGCTATACTTATAATGTATGGATGAGGGGGCTTGCTGCTGTTAAAGACATTGATGGGGTTGAGAGAGTCATCGAGGAGATGAAAAGGGATGGACGAGTGACTGCAGATTGGACAACATATAGCAATCTTGCTTCAATTTATGTTGATGCTGGTATGTTTGGGAAGGCAGATATAGCA
This sequence comes from Aristolochia californica, assembly GCF_029961685.1. Lineage (NCBI taxonomy): Eukaryota > Viridiplantae > Streptophyta > Magnoliopsida > Piperales > Aristolochiaceae > Aristolochia > Aristolochia californica. The sequence continues at coordinate 61,069,381 of NW_027181770.1, forward strand.
CTCAAAGAACTTGAAAAGAAAAATGCAAGAAAGGACCTTGGAGCTTTCCAGTTCCTGATGACTCTGTATGGTCGCACTGGAAATTTAGTTGAGGTATATCGAGTTTGGCGATCTCTAAAACTGGCTTTCCCAAAAATGGCAAACATTAGCTATCTTAATATGATTCAGGTTTTAGTGAATCTGAATGATTTACCTGGAGCAGTGAAATGTTTTAAAGAATGGGAGAGATCATATGAAACTTATGACATCCGTCTTGCAAATGCTTTAATTGGAGCTTATACCAAAGCAGATATGCTAGATGAGGCTGAGAAAATGAAGAATCATGCAATAAGGAGAAAGGCAAAACCAAATAGCAAAACATGGGAGATTTTTATGGATTATTATTCGAGGAAAGGGAACATGAAGGAGGCAGCTAAGTGCATTACAAATGCTATTGAAGCTGGAAGGGGGGACGGTGGAAAGTGGGTCCCTTCAAGAGATGTTGTGCATCGAATGATGTCTCATTACCTTCAAGAAAAAGATGTTGAAGGTGCTGAAGGGCTTTTGGAGATTCTTGACAAGGCAGAGGGCGAGAAGGGGGAGAAGGTGTTTGAGTCCTTGATAAGGACATATGCCGCTGCAGGGCAAAAGAGCCCATTGATTAGGCGACGGTTGAAGATGGAGAACATAGAGGTCAGTCCGGCTTGTAAGGAGTTGCTGGATGTAATCTGTGTAGAATGAGGATCTGTTCCTGGAGAAATTTTTTGCAACTAATGTTTTGTTCTCACTGGATTTTGCTAGTCTTTCAGTAGGTTGTTGCCTGCATGAAATTGTCCTTGATCCCTATAACACTCACACTGTAAAGCAGAGTTATGGACACTAATAAGCATAAGGGTGAGTGAGGGGATTTCCTGTTTTAATGTGCTTTTCTGCGGGAGAGCATATTATTTCTTGTAACAAAGTTCATTTACATGGGTGTAGTAGACCTTGAATATAAGCCAATACCTGCTAAAGCAAGCAAACATTGAGAGACCAACCAAAACAACGTCTTCACAAACAAGAACAAATGTTCTGATTATCTTCCTTTTACAAGGATTGATACCAATCAGGTCCTTCCATCCAGTGGTGATTCTTGAGCTACAAACTGAACGTGGTACCAAAACAGATGAAATTGCAAGTATTGTTATGCCACTTGGACGCAGGATGGACACAGGCACAGCCGTGTTCAAACCAGGGTCCAAGTTACCAAAAACACAAGGGTGGACACTGAAGTATGCACGCATTGAACATGGCGACGTTTGCACTGCTGTTTTCTTGTAGACTTGGTACTCAACTGCTGCTACTTGCTCTTGCATTGGATAATATTGCGTTGCATTTGCATTTGAGGTGAAGCGAGTAGCAAAAGCTTTGTCCATAATTTCTAGTTCAATAGAGAAGCCCATCAAAATAAAGTTTGCAATCAGAATTAAATCCACCATAGTATGCATTGCCCGCCCAGTAATAATGCGTCTACCAGAGAGGATAAAACCAAAAAAAAAAAAAAACGCCGTCTGTGGGAATCGAACCCACGACCACATGGTTAAAAGCCATGCGCTCTACCAGCTGAGCTAAGACGGCTTATGTATCATTTATTCCAACGTTTTAATTTATTACCAATTAGATTTCGAGGGGGTGGTGTGCTAATATAACCATAAAGAATGATATAGAAATATGAAAACTAAGACAATAACCCCAGTTTTTGGCTTGGGCGAAATGAAAAAGAGAAAGAAACAAATAAAGTAAATTAATGAAAGGTAAAAAGAGAGGGACGTTTAAAACTTTCATCCTTAAAAAGTGGGTAAAATAAATGTAAATGACATCTTAAAAACTAAATTGTAAGTGTTCATCATCAAGAAGACTCTTGAATTTTTTTTGAGAAAAATGACTGAAAGTTTGTTAGTTAAAGAGTACATAAATTATATCAAATAAATCCAGAAATAGATATGGGTTAATGAGGAAATAGGCCTACGCCAGCCTATGATCATGGAAAATGAATTCAGTGCTAATTTTGCCTCAGGTTCTGGAAGGGGAATAAGAATGTTGCCTTTGTAGAATTCAGAAACAATGGAATAGTGACACTGTTTTCACTCGTGGTCGGATCCATGCACTAGACTGTGTTTTCCTGTACTTTCATAATTAATTTAATCTCCATCGTTTTAACTAAAGCCGAAACTGTTAAAATTCATTTACTTTTTCCATTATCTATTCTCTTCTGAATACGAGGAACCAACAACAACTTCTACTTTTGTGTATTTATTCCGCGTTTAGACTCTTACTAACTAGGGGTGGCATCAAACCGAGCCAATTCGTAAGTGACTCGAGCTCAGCTTGGTTCTGGCTCAGTTTGATTTGATTTATCTGGATCTCCAACCTAGAGGAGACTCGTTTAAGATAATGAGGTGAGTTCAACCGAACCATGGTTCAGATTGAAAACTTGCGAGCTGGCTCGTTAGCTTAACGAGGGCTCGGGAGGCGGGAAGTCTTTGACTCTTCGAGTTCGAGTGGAAACTCTTTGTCTTTCGTTCTCTCAGGAATCAAGGAGAACAGGGTAACAATGTTTGATAGGCGACGATTGAGCGAAAATGGGGGGAATTTTGTCTTCTTATTTCTCATTCTCTCTCTTTGATTTCTTACTCTCAATCTCAGTCTTCGATTTCTTCCTCGTCGACGGAAGTGATGGAACAAAGGTAAGTTCTTGAAATTCTGGGTCCACGTTGTTTGTAACTGCTAGAGCAAAGTCCGCCAAGAGCCACGCCTGGTTGTTCTTGCCCTCCTTCCTTTGCCTTCGGCTCATACCCAGAAGAATCATCAAGCTCAAACCCCATAACATTTTCTTCTCATCAATCACACAAACCACTTGAGTTTTTCGAACCTTCTCCCCCATCTCCGCTTCGTTTGACTCACTACAACTGCTATGAAGGCATCCCATTTGAAGAAATTAGGAGAAGAATGATAAAACGAGAACAGAGAGATGAGCAGACACAGAAAAAAGAAAAGAGACAAAAGTTGCAAAAGGAAAGTTCTTTGCTTGAGGAAGAGAATTTGGTAAAAAAGGAGATGGGAGGTGGGAATTTATGTCATTTAATGTTTTCATCAATGTATACTAAAAATTAAAATAATTTTTAGAAATAGAGGCTAACATGGTCCCAATGGATATCGATAAACGATCAAGGGAAATTTATTAAAGCGAAAAAGGTGGGAGTTGGAGAGAAGCTCAAAAGGCAAGATTCTCCTTACCTTGAGTAAAGTTGATAGAAGGAACCCACAGAGAGAAACCAAACGAGTAAAACAAGTACAAAAGGATTGTCCCAGTCGACTAGGTGTTTGCCGTTTAATTATCCGAGTTTACAAATGAACAAGAAGGCAAACAAGGGGAAGAAAACTGATTGGGTTTGGTAACCATCCAACACCTTTTGAGCCCAATCACTTGTCTTTTTCCCTTGTCTCTCTTATGTCCCTATTTGCCTCTCTTTTAATCTTAATCTTTTGGGGGATTTTTTCATTGCCGACGTAATAGACTAGCAATGATTTTTTTTTATCTTTTATATTCCATTATTTATCTTCAATTTCGCATTAAAATTACTATGGATGAATGCCTCATATTGTTTTAGGAGTTTATTCCTACTCATTCCTCAGAGGTAATGGCTCTCACCCTATTATTGATTTTTTGTTTGATTTTTCTATTTTTTCATTGTATTATTTTGTTGGGTGTTTTGACTGCTTGGCAAATGATTCGTCAATCCTTAGCAGTCACCACTACTAGATATTTGAAGACTGTAGTTTAATGGCATCGTGTTTTGAGCTCTTAATTACAAAGGAGACATCGACCATTTTATATTGATATTTCAAAGATGTTTTTGTGCTTGATTATTGAATAAAATTTATGCATAATTATACATTTTTTTGAATAATTTTATGTATACAATTTATTTGACATGTATTTTATATAAAGTTTTAAATATAAATCAAAACTTGAACTCGATTAAAATCATTGGACTCGAGCTCAATTATAATTTTAGGCTGGAGGCTAAGCTCTGCTCAAACATGAATTCAAAATATTTAAATTAAACCCGGCTGGATGTCTCCACTCAGAAACCTACTGAAAGAAATCCTACTCAGAGGCCTACCGATAGGGGTGGCATCGAGTCGAGCTTCGAGCCGAACCTCGTCTCGAGCCTAAAATTGTTATCGAGCTCGAGCCCAAAAATTTTAACCGAGTTCGAGCCGAGCTTTAGCTTCAACATACATTTAAAAATTTTCAAAAAATATATATAAAATAAATTGTATATAAAATTATGTATACATTTTACATAAAATTGGGCATAACCTCTACATCAAATTGGGCATAACCTATATATATAATACATGTATAAGATTGGGCATGACTTCTATTTAAAATTGAACATAATCTATGTATATAATACCTATATAAAATTTGACATGACCTCTACTTAAACTTGGGCATAATCTATATACATAATACCTGCATAAACACTCCATAAAATTATCTATATATTCCATAAACACTTCATAAAATTATTTATACACTCCATACACTTCATAATATAGTCTAAACACTCCATACACTATATAACATTATGAATAAACTCCATACAATAATCAAACACAACAAAATTAAATGAAATATCAATATCAATTTACAATCACCCAATTAAAAACTATAAATCCTTTAAATAAAATCATATTACTATTAGTGACTTATTAGAAAATTATAAGAAATATTTTAATTTTTTCTTAGGAAAGTTAAATGGACCTCTATTGCCTCTTCTAGAGAAATAAATAAAAATTAATAATCAATATAATATATTATTATACTTATCGATACATTTTTAATCAAATAAAATGTCAAACACAAAATTACAATGAAAATTGCTTCATGCTAAAAGTATTATAGCATCAACTGTTAAATACTTATTTAAAAATTTTCTATAGAGTTTTCTACCCCATTTTGGCAAAAAAATCTTACTTAGAAAATTATATGACTTTTTAATAAGAATGTTCAATTAGAAAAATATTTACAAAAAACATGAGATACTAATAGTTCATCGAAACTTATTTCTATAAAATGTATTTTTAATTTGTTCAAGAGCTATGAGGAAGGAGAGTTTAACGAAATTTATTTTATTTTTTTTACTTTATGATCTCGCACGTGCGAAATCATCTTCACAGGGGGGCGGGGGGGACGGGGAGAGATTATTTCTCCCATGAACTTACTAGTTCTGGTTTTCCGCTGAGACGATGCAGAGGGAAGGGGGTTACGGTGCCGGGGAGGACCTGTCGTCGGGGATGACAGTTGCGACGGCGACGACGACGACAGCGATAGAAACAGACGCGACGGCAAGGAGAGAAAGAAATCGAACAGACGGCGACAAAGGCAACCGACTAGCAACTGTCAACGACGATAGAGGCGATGACAACAACCAACGGGAGGGGCTCGACGGTGACGAGGGGAGGAAATTTTTCCCCCCCCCCCTGGCTCTCGCTCCCGCTCCCTCTAGATCTCGATCCCGATTTACCTCAAGCCGGATCGCGAGCCGACGGGAACATCCGTTACAGCATAGCGCCCGGGAAACTATTGAAGAGTGAAGACCGTTGGGAAATGCTAGCATTAATATTTAAAAAGAAAAAAGCAGCTTTTCCTTTTGTATCCTTTCCCGTGGAAGCGAGGCCCTGGTCATGACTTTTCGAAATCCGAGCAGGGGAGCCGTGCGACCCACCTTGGCTTTGTTCCATAGCTATTTCCTTCCCATTCACTCTGGCCTCTGATCGCATAAGCAGCTGGCTCTTAGTTTTGAGCTTTTGGCTCTTAGTCCTCTGTAGCACTGATGATGTTGATACCGTCTCAGGCTCTCGCTGCTGCAGCATCAAGTTATTCAAGTGCTCCAAGTGAAAGAACTATCTCCTTAGTTTCGGTTTCCGGTTCTCCGGAAAGAGGGAACCACAGAGAGTTGTCAGATTCCTAGGAAGATGTCCCCCCTTATCTGCTTTATCTTCCTATTCAGGCTTGCTCTTGGCAGCGACCCTTTTGCTTTCTTCGATTGGGCTGTGTCATACATCACTGCTTCGCCACTTGGAGTCACCCAGCAGGTACCTCTTAACGTGCTTCTTTTTATCACGAATTTTCCTTCCGAGATGACCAGCTTCCTGCCGTGTTCGTATATAGAATCTTCCTGCTTTTGGTGTTTGCTAGTGGATTATTCCAACGTTTCGTGGCCTCATATAGTATCAGGAGGCAAATGCATTGCGAAACTTGTTTCCGTCAGTTTAAAAGACTATGCCTCAGTAACTGTAGCGTCTCGAGTTGGACGCATAAACAGATAACGTAAAGAACTAAATTCCTGCAATTACTTGTCGTTACTCAGAAAGTGAATGCTGTCGGTGTTTCAAAGATTTATGTTAGCAAGTATTTATAGTGAACCTCTCGTTTCAATGCTTTGGTACTCATATACTTGAAAACGATGAGACCCTTCTGAGCCAAGTTGCGAAGGAACTTATGAGTCAAGAACATTCAGTGATTGCTTTGTGTGAATTTGCCTCACTGAATGATTATCTGTAACTGGCGAGGGTTCAAAGAAAAAAAGAAACATATTACTTGTTAATGTTACAGGGACTTACAGAGTGTTTATGTCATCTAGCAAGTAAAAAATTACTTTTCCTCTGGTAATGCAGAGGACTTTGTTCATCAACAATTAATGGAAATTAGTTTGCTTCCTTTTCAACTAAAGCATAAGCTTAAGCAACTATGCAAGGGAGAACCAAGTCAGGATTCGTAGCAAAAGCCACTAGGATATCTGCTAAATAAGGACATTAAATTTAGAATTGAGTCTATTGCTATCTTGACCACCTTGTCCATTAACAGTGATTGCAGCTACTAGCTATACTTTGCTGTTGAGCCAATGATAAGACAATGTATCTATCTTTGACCCTCAATGTTGTTAGTCAATTCATGGAGTATCTTTGCAAGGTTCATGTGGAAGTTGCCCAAGGAATCTTAAAATATCTGAAAAGATTAATTGGAAAAGGGTTATTCTTTAAGCCTCATGATTACATGAAGATAAATCTTTTTGGGAGATAAATAAGCTGGAAGAGCAAGAAACAAAATGTTGTAGTTTGTTCCAGCAATCCTTTATAGGTATAGTGATGCAATAATAACAAGTTGAGAGTGCTTCCCCAGCGCCTTCGACTTGCCTTCATGTCTTTGCGAACAGATTCTTCACCCCTCGATGTGGAAGGGCTCTGAGTTGTTGTCATTAGTTAGACGAAGATCTAGTGACTACTCTCTCTCAACCTCTCGTTCACATATACAAACAAGGAGACATGCCCACAAAGACTGATAAACTCGCAGAAAAACAGTTTCCCTCACTCACAACTTCTTTGATAGTCATGGCAATACAGTAAAGAGTTAATCCATGATGAAAAGAGAATTCCTCTTACTTGTGTAACGAAAAAGATTCTATGCCTCCTAACACAACAATTGTAGGGTATGCAAATTTTCTTCATATTTCCATCAGGAACCACAACATAATGCAGAAACCATCAGGACATCTAAACAAATCTGCCAGAGTAACTCGGATGGTACGCAGTCAAGCACTTGGTACGCATCCTCTGGTTTAGTAAACTGCTTTTATAGTTTTGCATTAAGCTGAATGAACTTCTAAAGGCAGTTGTACCGTATAACTAAACACGTAACGGTAGACGATCAACCACTATAAAAAAAAAAAAAATCAATGAATAAAGTCGACAAATACGTGCGGAACCCAACGCATCACTGCATCAGTACATTCTTCCACAAGGACCAAATGGAGTTCTAGGAAAACAAGTAATCTTTACCGTCACATACTGTTCGTTAATTAACATTCCACGACCGCCATATACAAATTACTAGAGTATAATAGAGTGTCTTAAGAAGCAGCAGCGATATATAAGATCCAGAGAAGGCGAATTTTACAGAGAAACAGCAGAGAGAAAGCAAGGTACCAGGTGTTTCCATCCGACGCCGTTGCGATTGGCACGGCCGTGGTGAGGCCTTCCCTAGAAGGTGCCGCTTTGGTAGACCGCGGAGGAGATGGAAGCCAACGCGCCCATTCCTGAAAAGCTGCAACACTCTCATTTTGCACCCGTAATCGTAAACCCTACAAATAAAAAGAACGTCGAAAAAGTCAGAAATGATAAATTAGTAATAATTAAAGAAGATAAAAATTAGAAAACATCCGGAATCTTCCAAATGGAAGAAAATGAAATTTTTGCTATGAAACACCAAATCTGTGCTTCGTATAAGGTGGCGCACAGCACACCATGCATACGTACGCACGCGTAACTGCACCATCCCGTCCAATCAAATCAAATCAAATCAAATCAAATCAAAATAAAATAAACTAAAATAAATTAAATATTTTAGCCAAAATGTGACCGCCCATTATATGTCACCTACATAATGGATGGAGCATAAAGATATGTTGGACTAAATGTAACAAATGCGCTATTTCATTATTGTGGTGTATAAAAATTAGAGCTCAGATCTTTAAGAAGTGGGGACCACAGGATGGACCACACTAATATTCATTCTTTTAGGACCTGTACTTGGGTGAGGTCATTAGTATAATAACTTGTCTCCTAATCCTTCACTTTACGAGAATCATGGTTTTTAATTTAATAATAATAAAGTATATCCAACGGTTCAACCAACTTTAGAAGGTCCGAAGATCTATTATGTCTTCATTTACCCAATTATTTTTATTTAAGATTAAAATTTTGAATTATTTATTATTTTTTTAATTTAAAAAAAAAAAAAAGGGACAAAGGTCGTGAAGAGTGGCGCAGGAGTTGGATTGGACAGCACGGTTAGGTGTTCGAAACCCAACGCTATTGCCCGAACCGATTCATCCCGCCAGAATGATCGCGTACTCCCTAATTGCCCACACTCTTATCAATAAATCACTTAAATGCCACGGCATGTTCTGACCTTTCCTTGTTTTATTTTACTAGGATTTAGGAAATTAGTGTAATTAAATTTAACAGACCTCTCAAACACTGTTAATAATTCACGTTTCTCGAATAGAGGAATTTATAACAAGGACCCACCCCATTTGGCAGAATTGATGATCCATCATGAATTTTACCTAGAACTCTGATTTTGCTTAAGGTGAAAGTAAAATTGGACTCTAAAATGATTGGTAACGGTTATTAAGAAAGGACTAAAAACAGAAGTATAACGTATATTGGGATATCGAATTGATTGAAACATACGTGACTAGGTAGGACGGACAAAAATTCCTTGCTTTGAGAACTTGAATAAATGAACAAGGACATGATCTATTATGGTCTCAGTTTCATGCAATCGGCAGAAACAGGGCCTAATTTATTTTGATTTGAAATCAGATCGTTGCCTTAATGGAAGTCTGATAATGCTTATGGCATCAACGACAACTGAAGTCAAATCCCTCTATTTCCGGGAGAAAAGTTCATAAATCATTAACCTTATCCCATCCTTAATCTGGTTGTTTGTCTCCCTTGTTGATAACGCAATAAGATCTATCTTCGGCTCATACATGATTCCAAATGCTCGTGTCATTAACATCACCACTTGTTTTATTTATAACTCTCTCTAACTCAATGCTTCTCAGCTTTTTTTTTTTTTTTTAATTTCTCTAAAACTAAGGGGTGGGATCTATGAAATTATGCTTACTGCTACGTTACTCCACATGAGGCCACATCATTTTTTTTTAAATCTAAAAAAAATTCATTCCTCTTTTCTCTTCCCTTACTTTTCTTAAAATTATTCTTTTCATGGGCGAAAACAGCAGAAAAAAAAAAAAAAAAAACAAAAGGATGAAGAAAGAGGAAAGAGAATTTTTTTGAATTTTAAACAGACACCACGTGAACCTGTTTTAAGTGGCGTGTTAACCAATGTCACGTGGGTTTTAACCTTCGTAATTCGGTATTCATACAAATATTTTTTTAAAGTTCAGTATTTTATTAAAAAAATAAAATTATTTGGGTATTTTTCTATATGTCCCTTAATTCTATCGATTCTTTTTCTCTTTTCGTCAAAACCATGCTTGAATCACTGTTTTGTAGCCGATGGTACTCGCGTAAATAACTGCTGCCGTAAGCCTGCTATTTTACTCTTTATTTCTGGTAATTAAATCCTTTTCAGAGGCACGAACGGTTTCGCCTCTTTACTTCTATAAATATTACTTTAGATTTTTATTTCACCATCGACGCGTGACGCCTCATTTCTCTGTAACTTCCATTGTCTTCTCTCTCTTAGGGTTAGGGTTTGCATCCTCTGAACGTTTTGCTGGCCATGGCTCAAGAGGTGGAGGATGGAGCTGCTGCCGACAAGGCCGCTACGAAGGCCGTCGTTTTCTCCGCTCTGAAGCCGCAGATCTGCGTTCCGGCGGCCAAGGCTAATGATGCTATCGCGTTCTACAGGGCTGCTTTTGGTGCCGAGGAGCTGAAACGGGCGGTGCATCCTAAGAGGAAGGCGGAGCAGGAGCTACCGCTGATTCTTAGCTGCGAGCTTCAGATCGGGGGTTCTGTGTTCATTGTCTGTGACCAGACCGAGGAGTGTGCTACTGCGTGAGTCTTTCTTTTGAAGCTTCTTCCACAGTTGTACTGCTTTTGTTTATCTTCTTTTCTTTATTTTTCATGTATCGAGCTGTCTTATTATCAGGTTTATTCACGATGAATGTCCTAAGTTTTTTGAACTTTTTAAAAAAAATTTGTCTTACGTTTTTTATTTTGATTGTTTTTGTACATTTTGCTTTTGTTCATTTTCCCTCGCTCACCTTTCTTTCTACTTTCGTCCGTTTTTCTTTTTGCTTCCTCGGCCTTTGTTGTACACCCTCTTGCCACGTAGGGGATGATGGCTAGCGTCCTCTCTCCTCGTGCTTAAAGGCCCTTGTCGTGCTTTCTATCTCGCTTAATCGTCTTTTCTAGCTCTAACGAGTGGCAACTTTACCATTCTTCGTTTTTTCATAAATAAAATGTAATTCCGTGTTTTTACATGCTATCCTGTCATCCCGTTTCGCAACATACCAGCAGAGTTAAGGAGACGGTTGTCTCTTTGCTTCATGTATTTCTTTATTCTCGCTTAATCCATGAGACTCTGCCAAGCGGTACAAGGAGTCTGACAGAGTATCATAATCGTTTGGTTTACTTTATCGTACAGTTTACAGGGAACGTGTAATTTTTTTATTGGTTTAACGTACTGTGATCTGGAATGGTATCTGATTGGATGAGATATTGTTTCTTCTTACGTGTGCTTTGGGCAGGACGGGTTTCACCTTCCGCCTTGAAACGGAGGACGTCGAAACGGCCTTCTCGTATGCCGTGAAGGCCGGCGCTGTCGTCGAGGCAGAGATCTCCGAGGACGAGAGTGGCCGTTCCGGGAAGGTGAAGGACCCATTTGGCAACGTTTGGGCTGTTTTTTCAGCATCGAACAAGTCAAGCGACGCACCTGCTGCCTGAGACTTCCAAGTTCCTGTTAGGTTTGGTTTGGTTTTATGATGCTCGATCATCTTTTTGAACATAGATCAGTTCTAATCTTTTTGGGCACTAGGGTTTAGACTGATAGAAAGTATTGGTAGGGCGTAGAGTCGGATTCGCGTACGGTGATGAAGATGAATTAATGATTGTAAGGGTGTCTAGAATCGAAGATTATGATTAAAGAAATGTCATATTATTTGAGACAACCCGGTACGAGACCTAGGAGAAGCTATTCCCCGGTTGTAAATTTTGAAATTTCCAAGAACTGCATACTAACAACTGGTATATGCTTTTTAAGCACTTTTGCTTCCTAATCTTTCGTACTTTGTCCGTCCGAGCATTTTATGGTATCTTTTCTGTTTATGTTCCTAAGAAAATTGGGAGTATAGCTTAGCTACCAAGTACACGCGAAGGATCCTTTGTTCGGTTGTCTTCTAGCAATGTCTGTAAAGAAAATAGAAGCACGTCCCGATTTTCCGTTTCTCGTGCGGTGTCACCTCGGAAATCTGTTATTTATAATTGCGGAGCGCGATGTCCCGTTCGGTTTGGGAAGCCAAATCTAACTGTTATTATAATTTAGTTATTACAATGTATCATCTTTATTCCAAAGTGAACGTATTATGAAACTATAAAGGCATCAAATCTATTACTTCGCTTAGTATTAACTATGTACCAAATTTGATGGAAGGGCGATGATCGATCGGAATAGAAATTTTTGCGCACTGCGTCTATGCTAATTGGCTCTCTTCTGCGGTTACTAAATTTTGCGGTATTAACCTAAAACGATTGGAGAATAATATCGTCTCCCTCATCCTGCTATCAAGGGCCCTTTTATCAATTCTTAGTGCAGTCACTAGATTAACTATTGAGGTCAAACCAAAATGAACATGAGATTGTACCTCGTTTTATTTGAATTGAATATTTTATTTATACTTCTGTTTACACGTGTTGACAGTTTCTTAAACTTTCGCATTATAATATAGATATGGCCTCCAATTTGATGATGGCTATTAATTTACTTAGTGCAAAAAACAGCTAAAAGTCTATTTTACCATATTTATTTCTGTTGCAAAACTAATAAACCAAGTTAGGTAATGATTCAGATATTCCAAGCAGATATGCGTAATCGGAGAAACACAGTCACTGCACAATCTCCTCGAAGCGCTAAAATCATACTTTGGTTATATTCTTTTATGCGATTATTATATATGACTGAAATATGCCACCCATTGTTAAATGAGATCGCAAATCGGGATTTACCTGGCTCCGTCATACAGAGAGACGGGCAAGATCTAAAGTAACAAGGTTATATTTCAAGGGTTCAATCTACAGAGACGAACAGCTTACAGAGAAGATTGAACGAAACGGCCATCTTCAGGGTAAAACAGCTTACACAAGGATTTTAAACGAACTGAGAAACAAACCCATGAAATCGTTCGTAGCATGGAAGTGATTCACGAGCATTTTGGGGCAGGAGTGATGTTGCACTTTTCGGGAAGTTGCAAGGCCAAGTTGGGGTCTATACCCATGGAAGGAAGCAGAAAGGAGGTTTTGTAAGAACAGAGGCAGGGAAAGTCCGCACTCTCGAGGGCCGAACAGCACTTGGGCGAGGGTGGATCTACCGGATCGCTACCACTAACCGATGGCTTGCATGCCATCAGATCCTCCTCGGTCATGTTACATATCTCTGAGTTCCCAATCACCGCCAGTGCCAACACCATCATCAAAACTGCCATTGCCATCGCTCTTCCTTCCATCTTCTTCTTCTGCTTCTGCTGCTCCTGCTGCTGAAATGATTCTTCTGTAGTTCCTTTTCTGGGTTCTGGAGTTTATATAATGAAAAGAGATGAAGAGGGAGAAGGGGACATCCATTCTTTTTGAATAGTGGTAGGCCTCCTCTACCAGAAACAGACAGAGCTTGAAGCGTCAGCCATGAAGGATCCGTTGTTAATGGGCCACAGTTTCTGGTAAAATCATTGCCTCGAATTTGATTGAGTTTGGTGCTCGTGACTGTCCATTGGCCGCATTCTGTTTCCATAGGTGTCACGGGCGTGGAAATGGCAATAGTAGGTAAAACGGAATAATAATAATAGGGTGTGTGGACAGGAAGACATGGTAGTCTTGATCGGTTAGATTGTCTGTCTACTCGTGCGAGTGGATTAATTATCTCGTCGCACGCTTTTCTAAAGACACGTGTCCCGAAGTACTATTGACCACTTAACACTGATAAAAAAGGCCAAGCAAAATAGCAAAATAGCAAAATGATAGTCTTTTCTTCCATCGTTTCCAATCTTTTGTCCTTCGTTACCGTTTCGCCTCATCCTGCATCCTGATCTGCTGCAATTTTTACGAGAGGGATTACGTATACGCGGCAACAGATATAGATTTACCTCCTATTGTCGATCGAGTCTTTCTCCGCTCTCAACGAAACGGTCAACGTGAGCTAAAAATCATGACTACAAAGCCATCCCATTTCATAGAGTAACAATCTTTACTCTCCTAGTGCCATAAAAAAATCAAGCAAAAGAGCCGGAGGTGGCAACTCTTCTTCGACTATCTGCACCACTGCATGCTGTAGAAGATGGCCGAAAAAGGACTCCTGGAGGAGACATTTGGCAAGCCTCATGTCGTATCCCACTCCCTTCTTCTCCTTAACATAATCTTTGTCGTTGGTCTGTCATCTTCGGCTTGTATGAGACAAGTTATGCAATTACAGGGACGAGCACATTAGAAATTTTGTTGGATCCCTGGGGAGGAATAGTGATATTCTTTTTCGATCGGTCTGTGGAAATAATAAAGAGAAAAAAACATCTTTTTAGAAAAGAAAGAACAGATCGGCAATGTGAATCAAGTCTATTCGCCCGAAGCAAAGTTCAATCCATGCTGTCTAAGTTATAGTTAGCTAAACACCAAAAAGATTGTTATGCGAGCCTCCTTTCCTTGATATGTAAATGACATAGGAGACAAAGTGAATTTTTTTTATGGGGTCTTCGTCATTATGATTTAATCAAGCTGCAAAGTTCCGAGAAATGTATACAGTAACTGTAGATTAGAGGATTTCGAAGAAAGGAATAACAGAGAAGAAGATGGAGAAGTTTTGTTGTACCTGGTGTGTGAATTAACAAACCCCAGTTGCGTTTCCTGAATAGTTTCGTAACTTGGTCTTTTGGACTTCGGAGTTTTAGAGTCATGTATCAAGCAGAGTAGATAACGAAATCAAAATGAGGAGAAGAAGATGGAGAAGTTTGCTGCCCAGTGTGTTTGAATTAATGGATACAGAACTCTAACACCATTTGGGTTTGATGGATAGTTTCGGTGCTTCGCCATTTCGAGAAACGAATTCCCTTTTTTGGATGTTCCAAATAGACAGGTTGATAGGCCATCCTTTATAGCAGATTTTATTCAATCTTCAAATTTTTTTTACAAGAATCCCTTTTTAACTATTTAAATTGAACGTAGGTGCTAAAGAGGAGAAGCCACAAGGCATGTTGAGACAGAGAAGGACTACGCTATAGATGAAGCTCAAGTAACTGGGTACCTAACACAAAAAAACTGTTTGTAAAATAGTAGTTCTGTAAATCTGCAAATGTATGACCTGCTAGAGAATTGAAAGACTTTGTTATGGACCAGAGCAAACAGAAGCAGCCACACCCAAAAGAGTTTTTTTTTTTTCCCCTTAATTAATTAATAGATCACACCCTCTCCGTATATCAGAAAAGAGGGGTGGCACAGATTCTCCCCATATATATAGAAAAGGAGGATATCCCTATCTTTTGTTTTTCCTGTAAAAGGGAGGGATCATTTGCCCCTCTTGCCATATTATAAATGAGGGGTGACAAAAAAAAAAAAGCATTAGTGGATAATTTTTCTCTCACAAAATGATGAAATTTAGAGAGAAAAGAAATTAAATAAAAATTTGAGAGAAAATCTTAATTATCAAAAAATTTAAAATATTTTTTTTCACATATATCCAAATAAGATAAACTATATTTTTCTATCATTTTCCATGAACATCCAAACAAATGAAAAACAATGTTTTTTTATATCATTTTCTTTCTCTCTCCATTTTCTGTGTTGCAAACACAACCCTACGATCCTTGCAAAAATATCCAAATATATACAAATTTCTAAAAGTTTAATTAAGTAGTTTTATCATCTTTATCTCTCTGATGAATAACTATAACCTTCCCCTACTTATTAAATTATTTTTTTAATTTTTTATTCTATTATATATACTATCATGTTTTGTTGTAGAAAATGAAGATAGGAATTTACTTTAAGAAGAGGTAAATCATAATTTATGAACGAATACCATTTAAATAAAATTTTTTAATTGATGGCTTTATTATTCTTACGAGATCGATTAAGTTATTTTTATTATTTAATAAATAATTTGTTCTATTGAAGGAGAGGACACATATTAATTATTTTGTCATTTAATAAGTTTATGGAAAGAAAAATTTGCCCATAGATTTGTTTGGTAATTTTTATATATAGAATATTTTAAAATATAATTTTTTAGAAATGTTTGGGCCTTTCGGGTCTTGGCAAAAAAAAAAAAAAGGTGTAATTAAAAAAATTATATTTCCTTTTTCCTGAAAAGAATAACATGGGATCACCTCTTTACTGTTTCCGTTCCGGTCCGGCCGTCCTTCAGAATTCAGATTTCAGGGAGTCAATTCTGTCTCCTCCGATTTTCTTCTCTACAACTCTCTCTCTCGCTCTCTCTCTCTCGTCTTCGTTTTCGATTTTTCGGACACGAAGAGGATCTGAAGAGAAACCCTAATCCGGAAATGGCTCTCCGTCGCCTCGGCCTATCTTCTACCTCCCCTTCTTCGAGTCTCCTTCTACGATCTCTCTCCCTCCACTTGCATCCTCTTCGCTCCTTCTCATCGGGAGAGCAGACCCTCACAATCGAGACTTCCGTCCCCTTCACCGGCCACAAATGCGAACCGCCATCCCGCTCCGTTGAGACCACCCCTTCGGAGCTCCTCTCCTTCTTCAAGGACATGTCACTCATGCGCCGGATGGAGATCGCCGCCGACTCCCTCTATAAAGCTAAACTCATCCGTGGTTTCTGCCATCTCTATGACGGCCAGGAGGCCGTCGCTATCGGCATGGAAGCCGCCATTACTAAAAAGGATTGCATCATCACCGCCTATAGAGATCACTGCATCTTTCTTGGCCGTGGGGGCACCCTCGTGGAGTGTTTCTCTGAGCTCATGGGACGGAGGGCTGGTTGCTCGAAGGGCAAGGGTGGATCGATGCATTTTTACAAGAAGGACAGTGGGTTTTATGGCGGTCACGGTATTGTTGGCGCGCAGGTCCCTCTTGGGTGTGGTCTTGCTTTCGCTCAGAAGTATCAGAAAGACAATACCGTCACTTTTGCAATGTACGGGGATGGTGCTGCCAATCAGGGTCAGCTCTTTGAGGCGCTAAACATGGCAGCGTTGTGGGATTTGCCTGCCATTCTTGTCTGCGAGAATAACCACTGTGAGCGTTAATTGAATGCTTTATATATCCTTTCCTCGTGTTGCTATTTTTATTATTATTATCATGTTCTCAAACTTTTATGTTGTGGGTTGTTGTAGATGGGATGGGGACGGCAGAATGGAGAGCAGCCAAGAGTCCGGCTTATTACAAGCGTGGAGATTATGTTCCTGGCTTGAAGGTGATGTCTGATTTTGTTTGACTTCGTTCATTTTTCACATTTCTATTATTTTCTTGAGCTTGTTCGTACTCAGTTACTCCACTAGTAGATAATTTTTGGAAATTCTGGAGTAGGATTCTTATTTTCTTTTATTGTGTTCATTTGTCAGGAGAGTTATAACAAATTATTATGATTGGAGATTTTCATATTGTTCCTTGTGTAAGAACTCCAATTGCTCATTAACACTTGGAAATGGTTTGGTTTTTGCTTATTTTTTATTTGATTCTGCAAGGAATGATATTGACCTTCAGAATCTTTAATAAGATTTGTAACTGATGCCTAGTTTGTTACGACAAAGCATAAAATGCACTCACCTAATGAAGATCATGGTAGAACTAAAATTTTCCGCCATGACAAGCTATCCAAAGAGCACTGACTTTTCTTTACCAAATCTACTAGTCTAATGTTTATAAGGATTTCATATTATGCCTATGTTTTAACAGGTTGATGGTATGGATGCGCTAGCTGTCAAACAAGCATGTAAATTTGCCAAAGAGCATGCTCTGAAGAATGGACCCCTTGTAAGTACTCTAACTGGATGTTTTTTTTTGTTTTTTGAAGATCTGACTGTATGTTTTGTGATTCTGAGTTATCTTTCTCTCGTCCTTGAGTTTTTCACTGATAGTATGGAAGCAATTTATGAACTAAGAAAATGATTTGTATTAAGATGTGTGTCACAATTAAATCAAGATTTTCATATATTCAGATGAGATTATTATAGTCATGACTACAATATGTTTCCTACCTTTACACCTCTGCTAAATCTAATTAGGATGCCTGTGGATCATGTGTTGAAAAAAGATTGATTCAGTGCAAGTTGACTCATATTGGATTAAAGGCGGTCAAATTGTGGGTTATGCGGTGCTTTTGGAAGCCTTTATCTAGAGATAGTTAGTCTTCTTTAATAGCTTGCAAGTTTTGATAGTTGAACAAGTATATGTAGGTACTGGATTTTATTTTGTATGGTAGTAGATATTTCTGGTGAGGCTTGTGAACTTGGCAATTTTGAAGCCTATTCTGCGACTCATATTTGAATACCATTTAAACTGTTAGTGCCCTTTTGATCTCTGATTGGTTCTGCTCCTTGATTTGGATTTGCTGTTGGAACCACATTTCTACTCACAAATGTACTCTCTGGTGTGTTAGTGCACTTTCTTTCTTTGAATGTCCTATCTAGTTAGTAGATTATTCGTTCTAGCATGTCTTGTATTAAGCAAGATTTACATTTCTTGGGAGTATTGCCAATTATGGTTTTCTGTCACTTAATAAAATCTTGTGTTTCCCATCTTGCATTTCAGACAGAAAAACCTGAACTCCGTCAAAATAGGAGTTTGTTATGGTCCTGGGGTTGAGTACCTATGCCTTCCACTCCTAATAGGCTGGTCTTTTGGGTGGTATTGTCTAGGTGCTTAACATTTAGTATCAGAGCGGGCTCCCACGTCGTGGGTTCGAATCCCCGAGGGGAATTCCTCGGCGCGGGTATCGCGAACCCCGGACGCGGTGGCCATTAGGGATTATGGGATCCTGACCCGGCCCTCGTCGCTAAGTGTTAAGCCCCCGTGGACGTCGGCTCGTGAAGGTGGGGTGTACTGTATGGTCCTGGGGTTAAGTACCTATACTTTCCGTTCCTAACAGGCCGGTCTTTTGAGTAGTATTGGCTAGGTGCTTAACAGAGTAACCTTTTTGTTTCTCTGTCCAACGGCACACCTTCAACGTCATTGTAGAGGTATTTTGTAAAACATCGAGGGACTGGAGAAATGAGAAGACGGAATTTGGAGAAAATCGTCTTAGAAAGTTACCCCAAAATTCGTTGAAGTTGGTTTCCCGCTGGGCTGCCAAGAGCGAGATTGAGAGGTGTCAGAATTTAAATTCTGAACTCACTGTGCCTGAAGTATTTCCTTTCGACAGGGCAACGATTTCTACTTCGAAATTGAAGTCTTTTGATTTTTTTTCCTTTCGGTTTGCATAACCCGTCAATGGCGAAAAAATGACTCTACTGTGGAGAAAATTTTCATGCCCCCTGACAATGTTGAGCCTTACTTGTTGCCGACGACGAATAGTAGCCACACGATGCTTCTCCACTCGGTGAAGTTTGGAGATGTTAGGTCGAAATTTTTTGGGTACAGAGTAGGTCGAAAACGTTTCCTGGTCGGAAGAGTTGCGGGAAATATTTTCGTCTCCTGTTCGGGAAGACGTTTTGCTGGCCGTGAGAAGGGGATTATTGATGTCGAACCCAAATCAGCCATTACCGACGAGGTTTTTGCTGAATACCCCTCCGATTTCAGATTTCTAGGGTCCCCAATTTCAGATTCTCTTGCTCTAGACTTTGGCCTTGGATTTTCCTCCTCGGAATTTTGAGGCCGAACAACTGTGCTCTCTGCGGCTTTAGCAAAATGCCTCTTGATTGCAAAAGTTTTAATGGAAGATTCACACATTCCATCTCGCAATACTAAAAAGTCTGCGTATTTCTTCCAATGCTAAAACCCTTGTGCGTATTTCTCCCAATAGATTGAGTATGGCCAGCCATTTTTCTCGGGACGAAGAATCGCTCATTGTGTTCCTGCTCTGTTACTAGTTGTTACGTTCCCAGATCTAACATAACGATTCGTAGGGAAGAAGAAGAGAAAGATGAAAATCAAGTCGAAGGGAAGCTTGAAAACCCTAGGTTCATTAAGGAGAACGCACACCCCTGAGCTCGTTGAGGAAAACTCAAAACCCTTGTTTACACTAAATCAATACTTCCCCTTTCTCATTTTTTTCACCTTTCAGTAGGGTTGACGTTAACAAAGTAAAAGCTAAAATTACAATAATGCCCCTGCAGTATATTAACTCTTCAACTGAAATAAAATGAATGTTAAAAGTAAATTCAAGAAAAACAATTAACTTAATACTAATTGACTCAGCCCTACGCCTCTGCATGACTCGGCCTGCTATTGAGGTCATAACACAGTCCTGCTGGTTCCCTTTCTCTTGGACCCACCTTTGTTCTCCTCCATTGCTCACTCTCACACACACTGACAGACAAACTCTCTTTGTTCCTCCCCAGCATTTCTTTTACTTTCTCAACTTTTCTCCCTTGCAATCTCTCCTTGCCCACTTCTCTCTACATCCTGTTCTTCTACCCTTTCCTGTCTCTCTTTGCTCCTCTCCTTATTGCTGATTGAAATGGCAACTTTCTCACTGTTGGCCATTAGCTTGGAGGTGACTGTGGTGATCTTGCTGCAAGCCTGCACTCTTTTCTTTTTCTAAAACTAGAGGTAGGGTTAGTTTTGTGCATCACTTGTTTTATTTGAGAAAGGTATTACTCACCATTAAGGTACTGTGTTTCTCGGTCAGCATAACCAGAAATTAGTGTCCAGTTTTGCATAAACACAATTTTTTTTGACAGGGATTAATGGACCATCGACTCCAGAAATTTCATATGCAAATTATTCTATACTGTTAGGAAGTTAAAGCCTTATGGTCAATAAGGGGTTCATCTGTGGGTGGTTAATGTTCACCAACAATCTATTCTTTGAGCAACTCCAGCATTTTGATGAGGAATTAGCTCTGATGCTTTTCATTCACCTGGATATCAAGAAAGTTGCAAATCTCTAAGATACAGCATCGATGTGTTGTTTTGATTGATTAGTGACAAACTCTAACCTTGTGAGGTATGCCTGTACTAAGGCTGTTCAGTTTTATAGGTTAGGACGTAAGTGAAAGTGTTGTTATTTTTTCATTCTCACTTTGATAGGTTAAGGTTATTTGATAAGCTGACATATCTTTTAATGTGGGTATTCTTCAGATTCTTGAAATGGATACCTACAGGTACCATGGGCATTCCATGTCTGACCCAGGCAGCACCTACAGGACTCGTGATGAGATCACTGGTGTGAGACAGGTTAGATGCATTTACTTATTATGTTTGTCTTAATGCTGTTAGTCATATCACCAGTGTGACAGTATCATCATTTTCTCAATGCATATCTTTTCGAACTTGAATATGTATTTGTATTGCTGTATGCTACTAGTCTGCTTATCCATACCACAGCTGTTCATACATGATTGTTGATATGTTTTTTATTTGGTTTTCTTACTTACAGGAGCGTGATCCAATTGAAAGAATAAGAAAGCTAATTCTTTCTCATGATATTGCCACGGCTGCCGATCTTAAGGTATTTTAAAGCAGCCTAGAGATGTGATATTGAATACCTAACTAAAGACTTTTTCATTTCTGGGGTTTCAGAGTCGGAGATGATTGATCACATTTCCTTTTTGTAGAGCATTGAGAAAGATATCCGGAAAGAAGTAGATGAAGCCATTACCCAGGCTAAAGTAAGAGCCGGAATGAATGTTTAAAAGCATGGTTTGCATTTCATTTGTTTGATGTATGATCATACTTGTTTTGTCTCTCATGCTACTTTTCATTATTAACAGGAGATACCTATGCCGGAACCTGCAGAACTCTTTACCAATGTTTATGTGAAAGGCTTCGGAGTGGAGGTAAGCTGTGCCATTTCATGGAAAAAGGAGGATTCCAGTCCACTTTGTTTGGGTCCACATTTTGGGACCAACTGAAGGAATCTTGGTGCTTTCTAGTAGTGTTGTCTGCTATGAGTGCAAATTTGCATCCTCTCATCCTAGTGGATTTGTTAGCCACGTCCACTGTCTTGTTTGTGGGTCCCCAGGGTATCTCTGATGAAATATCTAAATATATATTCTCTGATGTGTACTGTTGTCTTCTGTTTGGCTGCTGTGACTGAACGAGGATGCTGGTCTTGCAGGTTTTTGGTGCGGATAGAAAAGAAGTTAGAGCTAATCTTCCCTGAGAGATGTGGAATTCCATGTCTAGCAATAAAAGGTGTGCTAGTCATCATATTTCTCTAACAATCATCCTTTATGTTGGGAATTATTTGATAGATTTTCTTGATATTTGCATAAATGTTTTCTTTCAACTGAACAGTTGCTTGGATGAGACACCCTCCGAAGCTGTAATCTTGTGGAGTGCTGTTAGCAGACCCAAAGGCATTGTATTTTGCCCCCCCCCCCCCCCCCCCCCCCCCCCCCCCCCCCCCCCCCCCAAGGCAATTTACCTTGTGCATTAATCGGGATTAGGCATGAGGAAATAATTTTGAAAATTGTACCAAGGGAAGAGTTGGTTATTGAAGATAATATTTTGGAGCAAATGCTCCGGTGAATAAAATGAGCATACTGAGTGTTCTTTATTCTAATGAAATGAGTTATCGATTTGAACTTTTTTTATAAAAAAAAAAAAAATGAGTTATCGATGGTTAAGCCTGGGTTATGGGTTGGATGGACCATCTATTCAAGGGTCGGGTTGGAAGCCGATGTAGGGATGGGACTGGGAGTTTCACCACCCTAGATGAGATGCGTGACGATATCTTGCATTGAAGGTTCATGGGTGGGGCAAAACTGAGTGCCTTCCTAGGATAGCTTCGACTCGGATGTTTTATTGTTGTTTGTTTTGATTTGTTCTTCGCTTTCTAGGAATCGATTATACGATTTAAAAAACGAGAACATGCTTCTTTGAAATTGGTCTCTCATTCAGCCCTCTGACTTGTTACCTTTATGAAGTAATTTTACAATGCCAAAGAAATCGTTTAGGCAGCTCTGGAGTTCTTTTCCTCCCTGCAACTGACTGTTAAATGTGTAATTCAGATGGAACACAAGCCGGAATGACATGCAACTTGAAGAAACCGAAAAAGTAGAGCACTTTTGTAGAGGTTGTGATTGTTCAATGGTCTGCAAAAAATTTCCCCTTTTTTTAAATTCTTAAATAGATGGTTTTTGAAATTCATGTGCTTATTATGGCATGGAACGTTAGGTGTATGCACTCTAATTCTGAAGAGCAGGAGGATGAGTCTTGAATTCAAAGATAAGGAAAGAACAGAATGATGAGTGACATAGTTGTCCAACTTTTGAAACAAAGATCGATGAAAAGGAAGAACCATGCAATGATTTTAATTACATAATTCGCCGACAGATTTTGAAAGTTAAAGCAAACCGAAATCATTAATTCCACACCCCCTTGCGTGATATTAGAGAACAAGCTGTTTCTGTAAGCGTCCCATGTGGGCTCTGTTTCAATTATTATTTCGTTTCTTTTCTTCATTTTTTCATTAAAAATATTAAGAAAATGGAGCGAGTAGCAGCTGTGCTACTCTCCTCTCTGTGTCTGTCATCCGTCGTTGGAACTTCCAGATTAAAAAGTGCTTCTATTTCATTTTCTGGGTTTTTGTTACTAGAATAAAACGAAAAACAAGCATCTGCATAGAAAAATGATACCGGATAATTGATTTTTCACATGTAAAACTGCTGCTTTGCTAAACTTTTCAAGTCAACTGCTTCCTCCTTCCTGGGCTTTCATGATATTATGTCTGGTGAGTCTACTTGAGAAGTAATAGAATAGGAAGTATCCAGTTTACTTGTCATGGTTGGTATTCCAGAACGGAAGTTCAAAAACTCTTTTGGCGGTTTACTGTCTGGAACAATCCTTTGTTTTCTTTCATGGTGTATATAGTGATTTTCCTGTTCCAGACCTGTGGCCTCATTATTGTACGGTACAAATGTCTTCTATCCAGAGCTTATCGATCATCAAGTTTCATTATTTCAATGATATCGTGGTGTTTTTTGTTTAATAGGATGGACCTGTTTTTCCATTAGAATTGTCTCTACCAATTCGAACTGAAGGGGCCGCAGAAAGTGGACGACCTTGTCACTTCTCTCAAAGTTAACGAAGGAATCCAATCATCATGGCCTTAACACGCTCTATCGTCAACATCATGACGCGCTCCACCAAAATCCTTCATGGCTACTCCAAATCTTCGCATCATTTTCTCTTTCTCCGGCTTACGACAAAGAGAAAACAAATAAACGGAAATTTTGTATGTGCTCCTTACAGCCCTTATTCCCATCAGCTGCAAACTGCTTAAAAAAGCCTGAAACTTCGTACCAGAGCTCAAACATTTGTATTCTCGAGGTTTCTTTGTTGGTCGAATTCGATTCATGGACTTAAGGGGTTTACTTGCATGTTTCCTTCTGTTTTATGCCGTCTCCAAGCTGACCCTGGCCGATCAGGAAGGTGCTTTCCCTTTCTTCTCTCTTGTTTTAGCTGATGGAGAGTTGAAAGTAGAGTCTTGAGGTCTTTTGGTTTTCTTCCATTAAAACAATATCTTTGGAAATAGTTTTTAATCCCCATTCAGTTCCATGTAAGTTTTATGCTTGATTAGTGATGCAGGAAATCTGTGAAGTGATATTCATTGAGTTCTCATGGCCAACAATTCTCAATGATTGGAGGCAATGTTACATTTGGAAATTGCTTGTGTAACCTTTGCATCAATTTTGATGTCTTATGACGGATGGTGTTTAGTGCTGTCCAATTCAATTTTGAGCGTTGCACACATGAATTTGTATGAAATTATTCTAGACTGGCTTGACTTGTTCATATGAATTGTTTGATTTTCATCATTCAGAAACCAAATTTGTCCAAGAACAATAACATGAAACTTGCCTATCTATATTTACATGTTCAATTCACTGGTCTCTAGCATTTCGTTACCACAATCTTAGCAACTATGACAGAACAGTTTTGGGCTGAGAAAGCTGTACTTGAAATGGTTGGCAGGTTTCTTAAGTCTATCTTGTGGAGGAGCTACAACTTTTGTTGATTCTTCCAACATTTCATGGACCCCAGACACTTCTTACATCACTACTGGCAACACTTCCTTTGTTAATTTCCTCGACGGAACCTTCAATTCTAGTGTTCCTTTACGCTTCTTCCCTGATTCTCAACAGTTCAGTCAGTGTTACCGTCTGCCTGTGCAAAACTTATCTGCTGTCCTTATTAGACCCCAATTTTATTACAAAAACTATGATGGCCTAAATAAACCTCCATCATTCACAGTTTCCCTTGGAACAGCTTTGACTTCCACCATTGATCTCACAAAGTTTGATCCCTGGGTGGATGAATTCATATGGCCGGTCACAAAGGATACTCTTACTTTTTGCTTGCACCCTATTCCCAATAGTGGCTTTCCTGTGATCTCCTCTTTGGAAGTTCGACCACTTCCTCATGATGCCTATGAAAGTAGTTGGGGGGACTTCCATGATGCTGCCTTAAAGAAGCGATTCCGAGTCAATTGTGGTTATACCAATGGATCCTTAAGGTATGGTAGTAGAAATTGTTTTAGCAACGTCTGTTCTTTTGTGTCTGTTTTTCCTTTAAATCTTATCACTCAACTTTATCGGATTGATTTTTGTGAATAGGTACCCTGTGGATACATATGATCGTATTTGGGACCCGGATCAGTATTTCTCACCAGTTCAATTATCAACTGGGTTTAACATTCAAGTTCCTTTTAGTTTTTTAAACATTCAGGAAGGACCACCAATAAGTGTTCTTCAATCAGCAAGGGTTCTTGCTAGGAAGGATATCCTGAGTTACAACTTTCCACTGGGTATTATGGGTGATTACTATATAGTCCTCTATTTTGCTGGTATTTTGCGCGTATCTTCCTCATTTAATATACTGATTAACGGGGAAGTTGTGAGATCAAACTATATAGTAAAGAGCTCAGAAGCCAGTATTGTCACCGTTAAACAAAGGAGTGTTACAAATCTGAATATTACACTTCAAAATATCAACTTTTATCCACTAGTAAATGCCATTGAAGTATATGAGATTGTTGAGATACCGTCAGAAGTTTCTTCAACCACAGGTGATTTGAAGTCTATGGCAGAAAATTACTGCTTTTGGTCTTTCATTTGGAGCCAGAGCTGTCTGGATGAAGGGTTTAGGCTATGGCAATGAACTGAGCTGTCTACACATAGCCCGCTAAACATGTCATGGTGTCCCTACATCCAAACAACTCTTGAATGTCTTTAATCTGCTGGATTTCCTTATGTTTCCCTTTTATTATGCAGTTTCTGCTCTTCAGGTTATCCAACAATCTATGGGCTTGGAATTTGGGTGGCAAGATGATCCCTGCTCTCCAACACCATGGGAGCACATTGATTGTGAAGGAAGTCTAGTCACATCATTGTGAGAGTCATATTCAACCATGACCTCCAGTTGAATTTAAACTTCTAACTGAATCCTGGCCATCAATAGAATCACATTATGAGCCATTTCTCTTTGTTACTTCAACATCCCAATCATTGGTGATTGATGGTATAGCTAGCCAATAGGACTATTCCATGGGTGGTCCTGGAATTCACATTGTTGTCATGCGTTAGAATGCTACTTGTCCAGTGTACACTTGCATGCCTAAAATTCTCCCTTCAATAAAGTGCTTATGGCTAATTATGTTTTTTCTTTTTCCTTAGGGAGCTATCTGACGTGAACTTGAGAGCAATTAGCCCAACATTTGGTGACTTGATAGACCTAAAGAAACTGTAAGACTTTCATGAGACTGAATACTTTGTCCACATTAAGCACATCTGTGGATATTCACCAAGCATTCCATTCTTGTTTCCATGTTGGAACTGTTTTTCAGGGACTTGCACAATGCATCACTTGCTGGGGAGATCCAGAACTTGGGTAGCTTGCAACAACTCGAGACCTTGTGAGATCTTTATGCACTGTGCATTGTTTAACTTCTATTTATCTCAGACCTTTGAGAATTAGCTTACTTCCAAGAGAACTTAAATATTGCAGAAACTTGAGCTTCAATAGACTGACTTCATTTGGATCCGAGCTCGGTACTTTGCTTAGTCTTCAGATTTTGTAAGTATACTGTTCCCAAATTTCTTCATATCAAGTATTATGTGCCTTTATAAATTATAATCTGAGATTTCATGTAGTTGACTTTGCATATAATAAAAGATAATGTTTTGATGCTATAGTAACATCATGGATGAAGTTTGCCTTGGAGATCAAACGATACTGGAAATTTCAGAAATTTAGTCATTTCTGTTCAGCTAGTAATTAGATCTCGTTTCTTTTTCTCCATAGGGATTTGCAAAATAATAGTTTACAGGGAACTGTACCGAACAACTTGGGGAGTTTAAAGCATCTACATTTATTGTAAGGGGCATCTGATCATTTTCTGAGAACAGTATAGTATAGCCTAGTGGGTGATTTACCTTGCTTCATATGAAATACTCCAATGCAGAAATTTGGAAAACAATAAACTGCAAGGCCCTTTACCAGAGTCTTTGAACAAGGAAAGCTTAGAAGTCAGGTATATGATATTCTGTTTAGACTTGAAGTAAAAATTATAGTAGTGCTTTATGTTAAAATCATTTGTTTTCCATGCAGAACCTCAGGGAATTTGTGCATTTCATTCTCCACAACATCATGCGATGACCTATCAGACCATCCATCTATTCCAACTCCTCAAGTTACTCTGTTGAATGTAAAGAAACCTCAGTCTCACAACAGGAAAGCTATCCTACTGGGCACAATTGTCGGTGCTTCATGTCTAGTTCTGCTCTTAACATTATCAGTTTTTCTGTATCGAAAAAAGAGGAAAGATGCCAATGAAGCCACTTCCAGCAGAAGTATGAGGATTCTAAAATCAGACTGTCAAACAATTAAAATTTTTTATGTTATCATTTTTTATGAATTTTGAATAAGAAAATATAATGAGTATGTGCTCACTTTGTTTAGTTACCAAAAACAGTGCTAACTTTGTTTCTCACTTTTGATGGTAAGATGTGGCAGTGGATATGAGGAGCTGGAATTCTGCAAAGATTTTCTCTTACAAAGAAATAAAAGTGGCTACTAACAACTTTAAGGATGTAATTGGTCGGGGTAGTTTTGGATCTGTCTATCTTGGAAAGCTTTCAGATGGCAAATTAGTGGCTGTGAAAGTACGGTTTGACAAGACCCAGCTTGGGGCCGATTCCTTCATAAATGAGGTTATTAACCTTTTCTTTTGTCTCTATTTTTATCTTTATTTGTTTTGATGTTTAGCATTTGTGGCCAGCTTAAAAAACTGGAGATTTTTGCTAGCTACAAGGGGCTGCAAATGGGTTCAAACTGAACCAATATGGAAAAGTTTAGTTGTGAAAAGATGTAAAATAGGAGAAGAGAAGAGGAAGAAAGAGGAAAGAGAGAGAGATGAGGAGAAATAGAGTGCATTGAATGGAACCCAATGGGGGAAAAAGTTCGGTTCCCTTCTCTTTTATTTCTCACTTAAGTGACTTAGTTTCCATTTACATAAATATCTGTCAAGACTCAAAGCTCTCTATTTCACTAATTACACATCAGAATAATGTGTACTCTGGACCATAGACTCCTACCAATCAGCCTATCTCTCTGTCACTCCTACAGACTCATACGGAATATATAGAATGACCAAAATTTCCCAACTTGATATTCAACATTAGGGTTAGCTGGAAGTTAGGGCTGAGGGTGCCATTTGATGGGAGGTATGGATCGGTTGAGTGCCAACATGGTGGAATGGCTGTCTCATAATGTAACTGTAATAGCCATTGTGGATCCAGTTTCTTGTGCTGGTCTCATTTGGGTATTGATTTTTAAATAGGAAGTGAATATTATTTATTTATAAATGAGATTGGGCTTTCTTATCTTTGTTTGAGCCCCACATTGAATTCTTTACCAAATTCGTTTGTTGCTAGTCAATAGATTTCTCCCGAGACTTAAATATTAAATAGCTTGATAAATGCAGGTACACCTTTTATCTCAAGTTCGCCACCAAAATCTTGTGTCGTTGGAAGGATTCTGTTATGAATCGAAGCAGCAAATCCTAGTATATGAGTATCTATCTGGTGGATCCTTGGCCGACAGTCTTTATGGTATGATTTAAGGCCCTGTTGTTGTCCTCCAATTATGACTCAATGAAGCCAACCCGGAGTAATTTATACTTAGTCAAAAGTCTCAGTGAACCCACTTGAACGTACATGGCAGCTTCATGCTTGTTTTAACTTGGTCACAACATGATTTTGCAGTTTCTGCGTTTACTTTTTGATTGTTTCATTCCGTTAATTGATAAGCCTACTGTTAATTTGGATATAAAATAATATTTCAGGCTCAAATGGTAAAAAGGTAGCATTGAACTGGGTCCGCAGACTGAAGATTGCTGTTGATGCAGCCAAAGGTAATGTCCATGTCACAGGTTTTTGGCAAGTATCATAACTGCATTGAACTGGTTTCATATTTTTCCTAAATTGGTAATTTTTGTAAAGAAGTTGAAGGCAAATTAAAGATAAAAGTGGAAAATTTAGAAGTGTTGATTTCTAGGGCCAAAATATGAACACAAGAGATCTCAAGGGAAGAGAGAAGAGAGAAATTCTAGCTCTTGGTAGAGAGGGGAGAAGAAACCAAGGGAGAGAAAGAAGAGGAAAAGAGAGAGAGGTGTATAGACAAATTTGAGCCAAGAGGAAGAGGCTTGAATACTCTACCCTATGCCTTGAGGCTATATTCGTAGTTGTGTGAAGGTGTTTACAATGACTGCAATGCCCTTAGGGCTACATGCTTCAAAAGGAAAAAGACATAAGAGGACATACACTAGCTTGCACAATTACAACTCTATGCCATCTCTATGGAAGTTTTCCTTACGCACATGGGTGTCTCTTAACACTCCCCCTCAAGATGGTGTTTGTAACTTCACTAGCAAATAATCTTGGTCAAAAAACTTGTGTTTGAAAAAGAAATTTTGATTGGCTTGCTTTGACTTCTTATTGTTCACATCTTGCTTGTAGTTTTCATTTTGTTCTCATCTTGTCTCCCCCTTACTTGGATACTCTAGCCACATAAAACTTGATTACCACAATATGAAGAATTCTTCATTGTTGGTTACCTCTTTCTTTCTTATACTTCTTCTTCTACTTCTCCCCCTCAAGTTGAGGATCCCTTTGTTCTTTACCATGCGACCCAACTTGCACAATATAATGGTGAGAAAAGAAAAATCACTCCTAGTCATACGACAAAGCTCCATACACCAGTTAAAACGGTTATAGTCTGAAACACACTCTACTCAATTTCAATAGCGGAAAAATAACCCAACTTTAGGGCACCCCAAAGAGACTTCTCACTTTCTAAGGGTAGCTCAAACACAAATAACCTCTTGGGTGAGACTTGATTCAAGTTGAAAGTTGGGCATAATCCTATACTTTTATGTAGTGGGTCTATAGGCATTGCTCTGAAGTGATTTTAACAAACACAAATTGAAGAAAGTACTTTGAGGAATTAAGGGTGTGAATAAAAAGATAGTAACTCTCATACTTCATAAGGAAGGAGGTGCACAATGCATCTCTTCATAGTTCCAAGGAAGAATGAGGTGCTTTTAGACCAATAGATGGATAAAAAGTAACTAGGTTTTACTCAAGAGGGAGGTAAAAAAATAAAATTCCTCTATGAACATGATAATTGAGGAAACTCTAAAAAAGTTCTCCAATAAGAATTTTTTTAGATGGAACATCCATGTCACAAGTTTTTTGCAAGTATCGTAACTGCATTGAACTGGTTTCATATTTTTCCTAAATTGTTAATTTTGGTATAGAAGTTGAAGGCAGATTAAAGATGAAAGTGGAAAATTAAGAAGTGTTGATTTCTAGGGCCAAGATATGAACACAAGAGATCTCAAGGGAAGGAGAGAAGAGAGAAATTCTAGCTCTTGGGAGAGAGGGGAGAAGAAACCAAGGGAGAGAAAGAAGAGGAAAAGAGATAGGGGTGTATGGACGAATTTGAGCCAAGAGGAAGAAGCTTGGATACTCTACCCTATGCCTTGAGGCTATATTTATAGTTGTGTGAAGGTGTTTACAATGATTGCAATGCCCTTAGGGCTACATGCTCCAAAAGGAAAAAGACATAAAAGGACATACACCAGCTTGCACAATTACAACTCAATGCCATCTCTATGGATGCTCTCCTTATTTACTAGCTATGCCACCCTTACACACGTGGGTGTCTCTTAACACTCCCCCTCAAACTGATGTTTGTAACTTCACTTGCAAATAATCTTGGTAAAAAAACTTGTGTTTGAAAAAGAAATTTTGATTGGCTTGCTTTGATTCATCTTCTTCTTGTTCACATCTTGCTTGTAGTTTTCATCTTGTTCACATCTTGTCTCCCCCTTACTTGGATACTCTAGCCACATAAAACTTGATTACCACAACAAGTAGAATTCTTCATTGTTGGTTACCTCTTTCTGATACTTCTTCTTCTACTTCTCCCCCTCAACCTGGGAATCTCTTTGTTCTTTACCAAGAGACCCAACTTGCACAATATAATGGCGAGAAAAGAAAAATCACTCCTAGTCATACGACAAAGCTCCATACACCAGTCAAAACGGTGATAGTCTAAAACACACTCTGCTCAATTTCAATAGCGGAAAAATAACCCAACTTTAGGGCACAACAAAAAGACTACTCACTTTCTAAGGGTAGCTCAAACACAAATCACCTCTTGGGTGAGACTTGATTCAAGTTGGATGTTGGGCATAATCCAATACTTGTAGGTAGTGGGTCTGTAGGCATTGCTCTGAAGTGATTTTAACAAACACGAATTGATGAAAGTACTTTGAGGAATTAAGGGTGTGAATAAAAAGATAGTAACTCTCATACTTCATAAGGAAGGAGGCGCACAATGTATCTTTTCATAGTTCCAAGGAAGAATGAGGTGCTTTTAGACCAATAGATGGATTAAAAGTAACTAGGTTTTACTCAAGAGGGAGGTAAAAAAATAATTCATCTATGAACATGATAATTGAGGAAACTCAAAAAAAGTTCTCCAATAAAAAATTTTTTAGATGGAACATCATAATAGAAACTTTATAAACATAGACTTCTCATATAAGACAATTACTTTTTAACACAACTTGACCAATTTGGAAACAACCAAACTTTCTAATGCAAAAATTGCGGGCTTTGTCAAAAAAAAAAAAAAAACTAAACTCATAATGCGAAAGACTTCTCTTAATAAAACTAATGTAATATGAGATCAAACAAAAGAAACTTTTAAGGAGGGAAAAATACTCAAGTTGGTTAAATCTTGACTAAGTTTTGAAAACAAATAGGAAACTCAACCAACATTAGTAACTCAAAAAGTGAAGCAAAATATTTGGCTTAAATTTAGATCTTTGCATGCAAAAGGATACCAACATGACCATTGATTCTTCCAATGTGGATATCTCTCTTTAGAAAGATCAGATTAAGAAACGGTTCATTGGGATAGAAAGT
Source organism: Aristolochia californica (assembly GCF_029961685.1). NCBI lineage: Eukaryota > Viridiplantae > Streptophyta > Magnoliopsida > Piperales > Aristolochiaceae > Aristolochia > Aristolochia californica. Next base: position 61,101,767 of record NW_027181770.1, read on the forward strand.
AGACTCACATATCTTTATTTTGAATATAATTTTAATATAAATCCTCAGTAATGTTGGTACAAACCATTCATAAAGTTGAGGTTTTCTGTTGCTTGACCTTCTCTGCTTCAGATGTCTATTTCTCTCTCTAGAAAAATCTGATTGTAACAATTATTTTTGAGTTGAAAACTAGACTCAGATCTTTCCAATGGTATATAATTTGCTATATAAAAATACGGCAAGAGAGAGACACATCCAATGAAAGTCAAGAATTGAGAAATAAGACTAAAGGGAAAACGAGAAACTCCTCTTGTTTCTTTTTCTTTTTCTTCTTCTTCTTCCTCTCTTTCATCTCCATCTTCTTCTCCTTTTCCATCTTAGATCTTTACTCGCTCTGATACCATGTTGATTTCTAGGGCCAAGATATAAACACAAGAGATCTTAAGGGAAGGAGAGAAAAGAGAAATTCTAGCTCTTGGGAGAGAGGAGAGAAGAAACTAAGGGAGTGAAAGAAGAGGAAGAGAGAAAGGTGTGTTGTGTCAAAACACTTTACTTTTTCCTATTTTTTCTCCTAGTACTTTTTCATGCATTAACGTGAATTGAGTTTCTTTTTCTCATAGAATCTTAATTTTTTTAGACATATTTTGCTTCTACTTAGAGAGTTTTGGTCAGTTTTAAGCACTCCATGTTGGCATCTATTAATTTGATTTTGAGGGAGGATCGCACGAGGCATTTTGACCTTAAGTCTCCTCTCTAGTGTTGGCTTGCTTGTTTGTATCGGTTCCGTGTCTTTCGCATTGTCATCTAAAAAAATTATGCTCACCCCACAAAAACTTATTTGATGTCATACTTGGTCAAACTATTTGTTATTTTTGTAGTTCTACCGTTACAATCTCCTCTTTTTTTTTTAAAAAAAAAGAAGGTCACACTCATTATTGATTTCATATGTAAGTTCTTATTATTTTCTTTAGAAACTCAGTTTGAAGTAGAGTATTGCATTGTTGCCTCCTATCTAAAGTTTCTAAATTCGTTTGTAAGTATGAGTATTGTATAGTTGCCTCCTTTTGGTTAAAATATGATTGTTGCTATCATTATTTTTTTCTAGTACTTCAATTTATCATCTTTTATTTTTCACCAATTCAGGGCAATGCATAGACCCACTACCTACAAATTATAGGAGTGTGCCCAATATCCAACTTGAGTTTAAGTCTTTTATTTTCACCTAAGAGGTGATTTTTGTTTGAGCTACCTTAACAAGTGGAGATTAGGCCTTTTTTCTGCATTTGAAATTGAACGGAGTCTTTTAGACTATGATAGTTTTGATTAGTGTATAGAGTTGTCGCACGACCAAGAGTGATTTTCCTCACCCATATGTTTTGTCCAAGATGGGCCTCTATGTCCTCTTTTATCCCCAACTTGAGAGGGCGATTAAAAGGAGAACTACTAAAGATAAGGTAGGTAACAAAATCTACCATGAAGAATTTCACGTGTTGTAGTAATCAAATTTTATGTGACCAGAACATCTACATCAGGGGGAGTACAATATGAAGAATTTTTTTCTTGACGACCAATATTTTTTTTCATTACAAGTTGAAAATATTAACTCTATCTTGAGAGGGGAGTGTCTAAAAGTAGGTATGGAAAAGTCTTATATGACTCTCATAGAAAGAAGTCTCACAGAGCAATGATTAATATGGCGAAGTCTTACAGGAGTTTAATGGGAAGAAGTCTCATAGAAGAGTTTCAGTTAGAGGAGTTTTAGTTACGTTAGTCTTCTATTCTTGTTTAATTGTTTAATTACTCTAGGGCTTATGTTTAAGTGTTTGACTTTGGATATAAGTGGGATATGGGTAGTTTAATTGTAATTTGGTTCTACTTGTTTCCTCTATTATAAATGGAGGTTCATTGTACTCAGTTACAATCAAGTCAATGAATTATTTATCTTTTCCACAAATTCAACATATAGCTTGACTGACCTTTGGACAAATCAAACACATAATCAGCACTTGATGCTTTAAGAGACTATGAAAATGAGTGAAACTAATCAAGAGACTTTCAGTGATTTTCACTACATGAGAGATGTCTTAATTTATATTTTTTTTATGCCAAGGCAATATTCTTTTGTAAATTACTACTGGAAGATTGCTCTTAAAGTTTTCTTGAAAAGCTAGGAACATAATGAATTGACACAGTTCATATCAATTCAACGAATTGATGACTGGCAAACATCTTTTCTTGTTATTGTCACTTGAATGAATCAATTCTGAGAAGTGATATTTTTTAGCTTCTGTTTTGAAAGCATCCAAGTCTGGTTAGCTTCTGTTTTGAACACATACAAATCTGGTTTACTTCATTTGGCACCTAATGCTGAATCTAGCAATAGATATTATTTTATCTTAGTCAGCTTAACTTTTTTTTTTTTTTTTAGGCCTGGATTACCTACATAATGGGAGTGACCCACGAATCATTCACCGTGATGTAAAATGTAGCAATATTCTCTTGGACATGGAAATGGATGCAAGGGTCTGTGACTTTGGCCTCTGCAAGCAAATACCTCAGGCAGATGCAACTCATGTGACCACGGTGGTTAAGGGCACTGCAGGCTATTTGGATCCTGAGTAATTACTCAATGGCCAAATGCACTTGTTTTACCATATATATCTTTTATTTGGTAATTTTATCTCTGAATCTTCCTCAAATCTGCAGATATTACTCCTCACAGCAATTGACTGAGAAAAGTGATGTTTATAGCTTTGGTGTTGTCCTTTTGGAGCTCATTTGTGGGCGGGAACCATTAAGTCATGCTGGAACTCCAGATTCTTTTAATTTGGTGTTATGGGTATACTTTTTCTCTCTCTCTTTTTCAACTGTATGCCTAAAGCGTCATTGTCAGTCTAAAGCCCCATGTATTTAACACACATGAATGGTAATCATAACTTGTATAAGAACTCTGTGCCTACAGATTTCCTTACTGATGGGAAGTGTACAAAAGGCTGACTGCCTGAAGATCCGCAGATTCTAATTAAATGGCTTCCAAATTTTGGTTAAGACAAATATATCTGTGTTATCACTGTAGCTGAATCTCAGTGAGGAAAGTATTTGCATAATATACTCAGTCATTTTCAGGTGTGGCTTGAGTACGTATGGAGCCAACAATCAAAATGTGCAGTTAGCGGCAATCATACATGAAAATAAAATGCTACAAACTGCATTCAGCATATGTTTTCCTCCACACAAGTTCACTTCATGATAGTTCTGAAATTATTGATAGTTTCTTTGTCAAAGAAATAGTATCACCTTCTTCATCTTGATAGTCTGACTATGCAACTGGAATGTGTGGGTACAGGCAAAGCCTTACTTGCAGGCTGGTGCATTTGAGATAGTGGATGAATGCTTGAGGGGAACTTATGATGTGGAGAGCATGAGAAAGGTTGCATCTGTTGCGACAAGATCTGTAGAGAGGGATGGATCTCAAAGGCCAACAATGGCAGAAGTTCTGGCAGAACTCAAAGCAGCCTACAGCATTCAGCTGGAGTATCTGGCTTCTCAATCTGAACTTGTAAACTGACTTTTTGGTAGCTGATCAGAAAAGGGAAGGTTTCAGGAGTAAGAGTAACATATGAAAGCACACTAGTAGCATATCTCATGTGGGATTTCAAATGCCTGTGCACTTGTTCTCCCCCAAATACAAATTTTCAGTATCTGAGTTCTGGACCAAAATGCTAGCACAAATTTTGTCCACCTAGCTTTAATATAGTAACGATATGCCCTTTTCAAAACAGTAAGTGGTTGTATGAATGAGTGTCTCCTGAGCTTTATGTACTGCTACAGATTAGTGATCTTGTCTCAAGTTTTTGTTTGCATTTGCAATGTAAGAAAGCTCTCAAAATTGATCCATCTTGAGTCCAAATTATATCAAATAATCTCCAGTTTCAAACCCTACTAGATTACATTGCTGAAGGAAAGTTTCTTTTAGCAATTTCTGTAGAGTCTCACAAGGCTCTATTGTTAGTATTATATATTGGCGGGAAACTTGTCTACGTTCCAACTGCATCGCAACGTTGGGATAGCGGTCTAAAAGTTGTTGTTTTGCATGAATTTCCTTAACTTTGCAGTGAATTATTGAGAGAAAGGAGTAGAAGAGAAAATGAGGAGGCAGCTTTTGGAGAAGTTGTGACTTGTGGGTTAGGGTAAAGGCACTAGTCCCCCAACCCTTTTATTAATTTAAGTGAGTTGTAGTGGAAAAAATTCCTCTACCCCTCTTTGAGTACACCTTATATCTCTATATATACAAGTCCAAAGATTATGAAAATTGAACCATTGACACTTCTAAACTTCTTGAAACTATTTACACTCTTCTAGATACTATGAGAATATTTTGAAATGATCACAATACTTTTGTAATACATTTAATACTTGTCCTCAAGATAGAGTTTATATATCAAGTAGTTCTAGCTCATTACAGAAAGTTCCTAACTTTCGCCTGCCCAAAACTTTAGTAAACACATCACCACACCGATCACCTAATCGGGCATAAGGAATATCAACTTGCTTCCTCATTACTGTATCTCAAACGAAATAAAAATTAATTTCAATTTGTTTGGATCTTTCATGAAACACTGAGTTGCTAGTAATAAAAATAGCATCCTGATTATCACAATACATTATCATCAGTACATAGATCTGTAAATTCAACTCTTGTAACATTGATCTCACCCACTTCATTTCATTGACCGTATGAGTCATTCCCTTGTATTCAGCTTTAGCAGTTGATTGGCTTTTTAATCTGATAAGGTTACCTCCCAAAAATACATAGTAACCAATAGTAGACTTTCTATATAGTTTAGAGCCTGACAATGCCTGCATTGTTAGCATCTAACAAGGCTACTATTTTCATGTGACTGTGGGACCTAAAAGTTAACCTTTTTCTAGGTAACCCTTTCAAGTAATGCAATATTCTCTTAGCTACTTCTAAGTGAACATTGTGTAGGTGTTCCATGAACTAGCTTACCATATTAATTGAAAATGACATATTTGGTCTTGTGATAGATAAGGTTTTGAACTATTTAAAAAATATGATTCTAATCCCTGAGTTTTCACTTTGGTCATCATGAAGATTATTTCCAACTTTCATGGGCGTCTCTACAGGCTTAACACCTAGTAAACCATTCTCTTCAAGCATGTCAATACAATGCTAGTGTTGCTTCTTGCAACCTTCATCCCAAAAAAGTATTATAGGGATCCCCAATCCGTTTTGCTTGAAAATGTTTTGCCAAATTCTATTTCACTTCTTCAATACCTTGAACATAGCACTGCGTGACAAAACTATGTCATCAACATATATAAGTAGAACTGCAATGTCAAACGATCTCTTCATAATAAATAATTAATGATGATAATGACTTGGAGAGAACCCTTTACTTTGCCAAATTATGATTTTATTTATTTTAATTTTTATAATTTTTATAAGGTTATGTTACTGATATAGAAGGTGGTACGCCAACATGGGATAAGCTGAATATGCAGGGACGCATTTAGTTGCTACTCCTAATTTTAATTAATGTTCTAATTCAACATGAATTAATCAAAAGAACCTTCGTGTATTGCAAATTCAGAAGAATGAAAAAACACCTGCCAATAGATGATAAAGAAGATTAGCCTCCACAAGATATTTAGATTCTTCAAATATGTACAGAAATACAAAACGAAAACAATTTTGATCAAAACAATCCTTTATCAATCCCCTAAGACTTTTCGAATTGTGATCTAGAATCATGAATACACGAGTCAATGGCATTAAAACGGGAACAGGTCCCTTTTATTCTCAATGGAGTTGCCTCGAGTCCAGGACTTAAAATCACCCGAATTGACCTGGATTTCATTGAAGCTAAAAGTCAGGTTCCAAGTCTAATAGTGTTGTAACCTTATATAAAATGACATGAAATAAAGACGTGCATTTATGTGGAACTTATAATGAATGGATACTCTTTAATTGTATCTCATGTTAGGTTGCAACATAAAACCCAGGGTGATTAATAGTGACTTTTGAAAACTCCATTTGTCCCAACAATCACAGCAAAGTGGTTGTTACTTGTGAAGATCAACTCAAATGAGCATTCGTCCAACTAAGACACGCATATCTTTTAATGAGAAATGATGGATTTCCTGTTTGTTTATAGGCAACACTGGCATAAAAACAAAATCAGTAGCTGATCCAGTTGAGCTGCCTCCAAGACCTCTTCCATTCTAAATCACCTGACTTTTTCAATTTAAATGACATATTCTCTTACATTTACGACTTCTCACTTTTACTTTTTTCATTATTTTTATTAGAGTAAAATGATGTTTATTCTTTTATTTAACTTTTGTGGTGAAATTTTGTTACCAACCAAAACCCATAAAAACAAGAAATTTTTTTATTAAAAACATAAGTTCTGTTCAATATTAAATGAAGCACAGCAGCCTGCCAACCCCTGAGTTGGTGGGAATTCGGATAATGAATGAGCGAGCAAGCTAGTAGTAGCAGAAGAGTAGCAGTGGATGATGCTGAAAATAATTTGGCAGGTGGCCACAATCAGAAGGAAATTTTTTACAGAGAATATATGACAAAAGGGGGGTGGGATTCAGCTATATATGTAAGGTACGTCTCATTCTCACCAAATAAAATGAGAAATGAAAGAAGAAGAAGACAAGGTTTTGCTTTTTGTGGTTTGTCGCCTAATCCCATCTCCTCCACCACCACCCCTTCCTCACCGGTTTTTCAACGATTAGGTGGGATTTGATATAAATTCTGAACTACAAATCCGTTCAAAATTCTCGTTGCCAACCTCATCTCTTTCAAATAGTCATTTCTCTTTTGTGTTCTGTTGTAAATAAGTGCAGAACCACCAGCTTTCACTGACTCAACTCTCACCTATCCTTGGACTTTGGTCTGTTCAAATCAGGGATGTTTATGAAGCAATTTCTGCAAACAAATTGAAACGATTTATAAGCAATTTTGATTGTTGGGTTTGTACAGAATACCTAAAAAAGTTCACCAAATAAACATAAGCTATCTCCTCATTAGTTTTCTCATTTTTCTTCCACTAAATTAATTGAGAAGAAGACAACAGGAAGACCTACGTTTTATTGTATTTAAAAGTTTAAAAAACTTTTTTTTATTTTAATTTATTTTATTTTTATCTGAACAGGTAAGGGAAAGATAGAGGAGTTCATCACAGTGTTTTAATATTTTTGATTATATATTGAATTAATTAGACTGATATAATTTTGGTGGAGGAAGTTCACATATGAGATAAGATAAATATATAAAAAAAATTCCTTTTTGTCTTGTTTTATTCATTCTAGAACATGAATGAACATCAAGGTAGACCTGTCATGCTCCTTGACCCCGCAGCCAGCAGGGTTTTCCTCTCTATTTCATAAAAAAAGAAATTGCTTCTTTTGTTGAATTAGAAAAAAAGTCAAATAATTAGAAGAAGATGAATAAGTTTCTAAGTCGAGGTTAGAGGCATTAGAAAGTAAGTAATTATTATGGAACAAAAAAGTTTGAATGATGAATTTGGACCATGCCCTTGATTGGTACTTACTATATGGAAAACTAACATATTAAATGTAATTAAGGGAAAATATAATATAGAATTACTTGATCCATTTAGGATTCAACCCTAATTTTATGGCAACTTAAACACAATCGACCTCTCTATGTTTATAGGTACAATTAGAGGGTCTTATTTATGGGGGGATCAATCTCAAGAGAAATGACTAGAAATGAATGAAGCTTATCAATCCGCTAATGGGGGCAGAAGTGGCGGCGCGATTAGGCGTCGGCGTCTGCCGCTTTCTAGTTGTCCATTTTCACGTGTTTTTACTTTTTCCCGAAACAAAAAGAAAAGAAATAGAAAGCGTCAAAATTTACATGTGAAAGCCGCAGACGTGTAAAAGCTACGCCTGAGAAAATTCCGAAGCTCCCCAAGCCGGCCTTTTCCATTCTAGAAAGAAGCAACCCTGGAACATAAATATTTAATATTCATTTTGCATCCTAATATTATAGAAAATTTTAAATATCTATCTATATTATAAAATAAAGGATATCTAACTAAATTTATTCAAAGTTATGTTATAACTAATAAAAAAACCATATAAAAATAACATATTAGTTTTATATTTAATAACCGTTTATTATATTGTTTTTTAATCAACTCCATATAATATTAGTTTTGAATTTAAATGTATATAAAGTTATAACCACATTATTTTTTGGAAATTAAAATATGTGTAATAACCAAATTAATTATACCAAGAGTTTGGTATATGCTGCAATACTTGTCACAGTAAATTCCTTAGACACCACCACCTGGTGGCCTGTGATTCGTGTGGCTAGCTTTTCGTGTTACAAGCGTCACAGCAAATGGATGTGGCACATCACGAGGGCGTTTACCCGTTTCACACCTGCTCCCACCGCGTCAAATCCAAGTCCCACACCACCACGTAAGTCACCCTTTTCCTAATTAAAATTTCATCTCCACTAAGTTTATTAAACCCAAGCCTCCGTTGCCACGATAACCCACAGAATTTATTCGATCGAAACTCAGCTCAACGATGAACATTTGATACGATGGTCATGCAGCAGCTCAATCGCCTCTGTCTGATTCTCCCCGCCGACCTCGACGAGATCGAGTTCCCACTTCCCACCCCCCGCCGCAACCACCACCGTCGCAGCCGCCGCCGGGAGCTCTTGTCCAAAAGAGCTAAGCGCCTCCGCAGCTGGATAGCCGCCTTCCTGCGCCGCTTCCGCTGGAAGTGCCAATACCCCTTACCTGACACCCTCCACTCCCAACCGTTCAAAGACACGGATGGGGTTCTTCTCAACTCCAACAGCAAGGCTCTCCGCCACAACCCCAGAATCTTCACCTATTCCGAGCTTTACATTGCTTCTAATGGGTTCTGCGACAAGGAGCTCTTGGGGAGCGGCGGCTTCGGTCGAGTTTACCGAGCGCTGCTCCCGAGCGACGGAACCGTCGTTGCAGTCAAGTGCGTGGGAGATAAGGCCGAGAGGATCGAGAAGACGTTCTTGGCCGAATTGGCTGCCGTTGCGCAATTGAGGCACCGGAACCTGGTTAGACTTCGTGGGTGGTGCTTCCATGAAGATGAGCTTCTGCTGGTTTATGATTTCATGCCCAACCGGAGTCTGGACCGAGTTCTGTTTCGAAACCCGTACGTTAATTCTCCGCCGCTGTCGTGGGAGCAGAGGACAAAGATTGTTTTTGGGCTAGCTGCTGCTCTCTTCTACCTCCACGAGCAGCTCGACACCCAGATCATTCACCGGGATGTCAAGACCAGTAACGTCATGCTGGATTCCGAGTTCAACGCTCGTCTCGGAGATTTCGGATTGGCACGGTGGCTCGAGCATGATTTCCAGCCCTTCTCCCCGTCTCAATCTCCGCCCGATAAATTCATGAAACAGAATGGCCAGTTGGCCCAGTTCCGTCTAACACAGACGAGTCGGATTGGTGGAACTATCGGGTATCTGCCGCCGGAGAGTTTCAACACGAGGAGCCTCACCACCGCGAAATCGGACGTCTTTAGCTTTGGTATAGTGATTCTTGAAGTGATTTCAGGGAGGAGAGCTGTTGATCTGACCTACCCGGAGGATCAGATTGTCCTGCTCGACTGGGTTCGACGGCTTTCAGACGAAGGCAAGTCCTTGCAGGCCGGAGATACCCGTTTACCAGATGGGTCCTATGCGCTTTCAGACATGAAGCATTTGCTCCATCTCGGCCTCCTCTGCACGCTCCATGATCCTCAATCTCGGCCTTCCATGAAATGGGTGATGCAGATACTCTCCTGTGATTTGACCGTCGAGTTGCCGGAGCTCCCCTCTTTCCGTTCACATCCCCGATACATCTCCTACTCTTCCTCTTCCACAACCACGACCACAACCGGAGGCGGTATCGCCACCACCAGCACCACAATCACGAGTACTCCTGCCTCACTCACATACGTGTCTGCCACTGGAACCACTATATTCATTACAGCTGATAACGAATCCGGAGGTTCTACTAACAGTGAGAAGCACAGGAGACTTGGAGCTGCTTCAATTTCTGTAGACACACCACACGAAATTCCCTACAGCGAAATTGTTTCTGCAACTGAGAATTTCTCTGAAGCCCATATGGTGGCCGAGATGGACTTTGGGACTGCCTACCACGCCTACCTCAAAAATGGCCTCCGCATCTTGGTGAAGAGATTAGGGATGAAGACATGCCCAGCCCTCAGAGCAAGATTCTCAGACGAGCTTCGCAACCTGGGTAGCCTCCGCCACCGGAATCTGGTTCAGCTCCGTGGCTGGTGCACTGAACAAGGAGAAATGCTCGTCGTCTACGACTACTTACCTCATCGATCACTGAGCCACCTTCTCTTTCACCACAGCGACATGAATGTCCTCAAATGGTCCCATCGCTACAACATAGTAAAATCGCTCGCCTCTGCAATTCTCTATCTCCACGAAGAATGGGAGGAACAGGTGATCCACCGAAGTATAACATCATCTTCCGTCTTCCTCGATGGCGACATGAACCCACGACTCGGTTCCTTCGCGCTCGCCGAGTTCCTGACCCGGAACGCAAATGGGCACCATGTGTCAAACTCAGATTCCTGTGCTCGCGGCATCTTCGGTTATATGTCTCCGGAGTACATGGAATCAGGGACAGCGACAACAATGGCGGATGTTTACAGCTTCGGAGTGGTGGTTTTGGAGATCGTCATCGGCCGGAAGGCAGTAGACTTTAGGTGGCCACACGTGCTTTTGGTGAAGAGAGTACACGAATTTGAGACAGAGAAGAGGCCTTTGATCGAAATGGCAGATTCGAGATTAGAAAAAGATTACGATCCTGAAGAGTTATTGAAGCTGATGGAATTAGGCCTAGCTTGCACTAGAACAGATCCAAGAGTGAGGCCAAGCATGAGGCAGATTGTCAGTGTGTTGGATGGGAAGAATGATTGCCTCCATCGAACAAAGCCAGAAAGTCTGAAAGAGGAGAGAAGGGAGGATTGGGAAGAGAAGAATGCTTCTTCTTTATCCTTGATCAAGAGAATCCAAGCCCTCGGCATACACTGAGACACAGATCAATACACAAACATCATTTTGTATTTTGTACTGTAAATATTGATTACAGATACTATCATGTACTCTATCATGTACTCTATTTTGAGTGAGGTTTTTTTGAGAGTTACAGTGACATTACTTTGGTTAATGAAGTTAATGAAAGAACTTATACTGTTTTGATTCTTAAAATTTCCAATGAGAAAACTCGTGATTTGCCTTTTTTAAGGATATTATGTTTACATACCACTCATTCCATTCTTTTTTCCAGTTCCTTTCTGCAGAACTAACTCAATTAATTAAGGGGTCTCCTTCCATGATTATCTTTTTACGATTACAGGGCTGAAGCCCCGTGAGTGGCACTGTAAGGCCAGAAAAAAAAAAAAAAAAAACTGTCAACAAATAAAAGACGCAAAAAACCATCCACATGGGAAGTGACATTGTAGACAATAAAGAAAAAATCAATCAAATGCGCAAAAAGAAAAAAAGAAACAGGATAGAAAGCTACAAGATTCGAGATGGAAAATAATTGCATGCATATAGAGGCGAAGAACAATGAGAACTAAGGCTCCAAATAGCCCAAGCACTTGATAAATATAAATCATGACATACACATTTTTCTTGTGAACTATCCAGCTTTGGATCTGAACCTTGGTCATTGAGCTAGAATCATATAACAGATGGATGTCCCATAACTGACAGCCATACAACTCATTCCACATTAAACAGAGGAACGACACATCTCTAAAGAAAAGCCTACTGAAGTGCACAACCTTGGAATATAAATCATTCAGCAACTCCCAGCCCTTCATCAGAAATGCTATTAGTAAGTCTGCAATGACCTTACTCATTTGTGCTTAACCTTCATCTTTTTTATTACTTTCTAATGCTATTTGCCTTTGCTCTCCCCATAATTTTCTCCCTTAGGAGTTCTCTTAACGAAATCTTTTTTCTCCTCGTCATTAAAAAAAAAAAAAAAAAAAAGACAAAATGGAGTCCTATATGAAATCAGACAACATCAAATTTTATAGATATGCTGCAATGTAACATCAGCAGAAAGATACATATTTGCAACCATTTAAGTAACCAAAATCAGGGAAAGATGGACCTTTCACAAATATGACATTTAACATAAAGGGGACATTTGGCTAAACAACAGATTCCACAAAAACAAAAGCAGAATCTTCCTCATGCACCAGCGGCCCAAACATGAGTGATGAGATTCTAGATAAGACAGACATGATTATGTTCAAGAAACAGGTCGAGATGACATATAGATAGAAGATTTTCTACTGATTACTTCTTTTTGCCACAACGGTTAGCATACTTACAGTCTTTCTGAAAGACTCCATGCTTCCTTTTGAATTATGGCTCTGATGGTGGAGCTTGCCCAGCTTGGGCTCAGAAAGTGATCCAGAAGTAGAGTTGTGTGTTGCCATTCTGCTAGTATATCCTAATTCGAAACCTGAAACTGTAACACCAGATAAACAATCAATTGCATCAAGCTGTATAGTAGAACAACACAGCTTTGGCCAACCTACAACCAATATAGTAATAGAGGTATATTTCCATCTGAATCTTTTTATACTCTCAGTAAACATTAAGTTCATTTCTTCAAGGCTCTGAAAGACAAAATATATATAAATATGAAGACAAATTCCAGCAAAAGGAGTAGCACAACAGCTAAGATGAGCTCCCTGGAAACTTGTAATCCTATTTATGAGAATACACTTGGGTTTGGGGTTTATGAGATCATTCAAATAGAAAGCAAGAGTGGAATAATTTCCACCAGAAGCCACACTAAAGTACAAGACAATTGATCCAGCTACACACGAGAAACACTTTAGACATAGTCAAGGATCTATCTTTACACTTTATAAAAAAAAAAAAAAAAAAAAAAGATCTATCTTTACATCATTTGGATGTAAAGCAGCATAAGCAGAGCATGGAGACAACCGGGCACAAAAGAATAGTTTGAAGTCGGATGCTCCCCTCTGATCTCTTTTGAAGAGATCATATCTCCAAATGAACCAGTGATAACTAAAAAAAGGCATATTAAAAAGGTTGCTAAAGATTAAACTCTCTGAACAAGACAAAGAACAACATAAACAGATTAGGGTGATTCAAGTTGAATTCCGAACCTGTTTCTTTGCAACTCTCTGAACAACCAGATAGCCAAGACACCAACAACGTTTGCACTGGGGAATATGGCTATAGCTTCACAGACACAAGTTTATCTTTGGTCTATATATGTAATTGCGAATTTCGGCCATCATTCAGTGAATTCCGTTGAAGCACTGGCTTTCCGATATTCTTCGAAATGGTAAAGAGACTTATCTAAAATAAAATGAACAAGTTAAACGTTCTTCATTTGATATCACGAAGAAATCTTGTTATCTGAACAATGACGCGGCGAGTGAAGGTCCGATTTTCTCCCTGACACAGACCAATGAAGATCCTCTAAAATGCAGGCATTTCGAAGCAAAAGGCAACTCAGTGCAGTGATCGGAGGATCTATGCTACAGAAGAGAACTTCATCAGGGTTAAAGTATTGAACAGGTTCATCTTCTTTTTCTATTTACAGCAGCAGTGACAGTAGAATCTTATCATAATGCATGATTATGAGTAGGTGATTTATTTTTGAAAATTAAGTTAGTCTCCCTAAGGCATAACCCAGACCAAAACTATGGTTTCTATAGTAATAATCTCCACAACTCTCTGCACTCCTGTTCTTCTCTGTTTTACTTAAATTCAAACTCCTAACGACAGATAACTATTCCATCTGTCGCGGAGCGATTGCTCGCGGAGGACACCGGCAAAAACTCATCGTGCTACGTCGAGGAAACGACGAATTTCGATCTCAACCTTAACGTATCAAGAGGGCATCGTCTATTCGATTTTCTCAAAATACGGTCTCCCAGTGGAGAGGAAGGGAGAGAGCGATGTGAATAGCTCACCGGGCTTCACTACCTCGAACGACGCCTCACCGCACCGCCTAGATTTGCGGCAGCTGGAACGACGCTTCCATGCCGGCTCCTGACGAGTTTTATGTCTGCCACATCATACCCCGCAAGGTGGCTCTAGCAGCGGTATCGATCGAGAAACAATAAACGGTAAATAGAAAAAAATGAGTAGTCTCGTTGTCTGATCCGAGTCAGCTCGATCACTGACTCGGTCGGGTTTCTTGCTATTATGTTGCAGTGAACCTGCTAGAGGACAGATAATAATGAAGAAAAAAGTCGAAGACGCGGTACGTGATCCAATCCGAGGCGACTCAGACCTTGACTCGGACGGAATACCTGCCGTTACGTAGCGAAAACCCGCTACAAGACCGTTACAACGAGTTTGTAGAGGCAAAAATCCGTTACAACGAGTTTGTATCGCCCGGTAAGTATGTCTAAAAATACGATATATCGTTTACGTACCGGATATATATCGGATATCGTAACAGATTTGTAACGGCCGATATATAGAATTCTGTTCGTTATGTCTTTTCCTGCTCTTCTTCGCCGAAACTTCGCTGGCACCTTTGCCTCCGTGAAATTCTCAATTCCGTGCGGCTTTCCCGTTGCCTCTGACCCTCTGTTTATGAAGAAAATTCTCAAATTTCAACCGTTACAGTCATTTTCTTCGCTTTGCTGCGCGAATTTGATCGAGGAGAGTTGGTTTTGCGAAGTCACCTGCAATAAAAATTAATTTTAGACAATTGCCTCCTTCTTCCCTCAGTTCGTACAAGGTGATTCGCCCCTTAAGCTTCTTCTTCCTTGAATTTTTATATACTTTGTGCTGCTTTTCTCTCTCAGTTAGTTTTGTGCTGGAAGCTCTTCATGAACGTATTACTGCTTTGCGTTGGCAGTCTGCCCTAAAGGTTAAGCTTTTCCTTTTTCTCTTTTTCTCTTCTGTTTAGCCTCCTTTTTGTGGACTATGCTCTGTTTCAATCAAACAGATTATTTTTGGTCTCTTAATGTTAGTTATATGAATTTCGTCAAGTTTTTCTCTAAACTGAATTTCATCTCGGGCCTGTTGTTGTTCTTCCTTTTCTTTTGGAAGAGGAGAAGGAGCTCACGATATCGGAAATCTGCATTTCATTTCTGATGCTGACGCATTAGCTGTCTCTGTTAGTTTTCTAATTCAGGAAACTATGACATGAAGCGATGCAATAGCTGCTTCAGTACTTCCTGCTGTTCCTGAATGATTTACTATAGAACTCTCATCTGCAACACAACCATATCTTGGCCATGATACAACTAATATACATGCCACTATGTCTTTCTTTTTTGTTTGTCTAAAAACCTAGTTTTTCTTGTATAACATTGATTCCCTTTCCGATGTCCTATTAACCAGTAGTGAAAGATGATTCTAATGACAACCGTAAGATGCTGATCATATTTTTACAATTTCAGGTATTTGATATGATTCTGTTGACAGCAATAAGATGCTGATCATACTTTTTACAATTTTAGGTATTTGATCTACTCTGCAAGCAGATCTCGTATAGACCTAATTCTGGCATATACATCAAAGTCATTGTGATAGTTGGACAATGCAGACAACCTGAAAAAGCTCTTGAACTCTTCCAATCTATGGCAGATGAAGGTTGTGTCATAAACCATGAAGTGGCCTCTTTGACAAAGCATTTTGTTGCTTGATGAGATGAAGAATGCTTCAGTTGTCATCCTGATGTCTATACTTTGTGCTCATTACACCTTGCCTCCAGTTCTTCAAATTTGACCTAGTCCAGGCTTTACTCTCGGACATGGAGTTTAATGGTATCAAGCTTAATACCATCACATATAACACTCTTATCGATGCTTATGGCAAAGCACGCAGGTAAAGGCTATTTATGTGTTTTTTTTGTTTTGCTGAAAATTTGAAATTTCTCTTCCATATCCTAGTGAGAAACCAGGATTTTAAAGGCAAAAAACTACTTCTGTAACCCCCTATTTTTGCAAGAGACAGTTGGTCCACTTCCTAGCCAAAGCCCAATTTGCCACGTGAAAGTTAGTCACTATCAATAGCTCCTTACTTGAGATGACCTGTTGGTGCTGAAGTTTTGTCTGAGTTTTTGTACTCTGGCAAAGCTAGTGTTAGTTTTCCCTAAGGGCTTTGATATATATATATATTCATATTGTTAAATACTATATATTTATATCACTTGCTGCCTTGTATCCTTCAACTGCTGATGTTGCTCTTGGTTCTCTTTGACCATGTTGTCTGTCTTAATTTATTGCAAGTCGTGTGGATGGAACATCTTGAGCATGGTTCTGTTTCTGATATTTTGTACTTCTGATAAATATTAACCATAGTTTGTCTCATTTGTGCTTGTATATGACACATGTAATGGCTCAATAATCTATGGCTATAATTTATTTTTTCCAATGTTTTGATGTGTTCTCTTTTCTCTCTTGGCAGAGATGGAAGCAACTCTCTGAGAGATGCTTCTGGGCCAAGACTGTTATCTAAATGTCTGGACAATGAATGCCACCCTTTGAGCGTTTGGCGGTAGTGGGCAGATAGAAACAATGGAGATGGAGAGTTGTTATGAGAAGTTCCAGATTATGGGAATTAATCCAAATTTCAAGACCTTCAACATACTTCTTGATTCTTACAGAAAAGCCGAACATTATGCAAGATGCGCTCTATGATGGAGTACATGCAAAAATATTACTTCTCATGAACCCTAGTCAATTATAATGTGGTCATAGATGCATTTAGGATGGCAGGAGATTTGGAACAGATGGAGTATTTGTTTAGGTTGAAGAGATCTGATAGAATAAAGCCCAATTGCATCACCTTGTGTTCTCTTGTTCGTGCATATGGGAGAGCGGATGTGATAGACAAGATAAATAAACGTCTTGAGAATAATTGATAACTCAGATATCATGTTGGATACAGTGTTTTGTAATTGTCTAATTGGTGCATATGGTAGGTGTGGGAGCCTGACTGAGATGAGAGACGTGTTGGAGATGATGGAGAGAAGAGGGCGTAAACCTGATAAGGTTATTTACAGTACCATGAGTCAGCCGTATTCTAACAAAAGGATTAGAGATAAGAATGAAGGAGATCCAATTTATCTTTCAAGGAGAGCAGGAAAACATGATGATGGGTGGTTGAATTATTCTGTAAGTACTAGATCTGATGAGATTCGTTTTTAGGTTCTGCCATGGGAGAGCTAGGAAGAAGTTGGTTCCTTGTTATTCTTTCAGTATTGAAGACATTTGAGAGAAACAAGATGACTTAAGAAATATATGCTTGAGGGGAGGTCTTGGCAATTGTGTCCTCTCTAAATGTAAATTTCAACTTTATGAGACTAAATTGACATTTCAGTTTGTCAATAAAGTTTTTAGGTGGCACCATTTAAGACGAAGTCAGTTCGTGATGTGCAGAGGCATTTCCAAATTTGTCAAGTCAGCTTGATCAAGCAAGATATAAAATGGGTATCATCCGAGGTATGTTATGTACAAGAGCTCGTTGCTGGAAGAAAATTTACATCTAAACTGGTACAACTTGTGTTTTATTCATCAAATATTGGAGGAAGATGGATGTAGATATGTTCATCTAATTGATTTAGTGGCAGAAATGCATGCTTTCTTATTTCTTATGGTCAGGAGAAGTCATCAGACACAATCGTGGAGGAGTCTGAGGAGCCCAAGTGAACTACTGGCAAAATTTCGTAATCTGAAATTAGGAAGCTGAGCTATGATTGATACAACATTAAAAGTTCAAGGGATCTGGCCTGGTGGTTCCTAGTATGTTGCGGGAAAGGCTTGGAAATGAGAAGCCATTTTGTACTTATTGAAACCAGTTGTGCTAAAACCTCGAGGCAATAGTGAAGGCGCAACATGAATATAAGATGGATCGGCCCGGTCGATATTAAATTCTCAACACTCCCCCGCACGTTGCCATTTGTGGCTCGTGGAAACAAGTGGGAGTGAGACTCGAACTCGGGACCTACCTTGCTTTGATACCATATTGAAATTAGTTGCGCTAAAACCTCAAGGCTATAGTGAAAGCGCAACATGAATATAAGAGGGATTGGCCCGGTCGATATTAAATTCTCAACACTCCCCCGCACGTTACCATTTGTGGTTCATGGAAACAGGTGGGAGTGAGACTCGAACTCGGAACTTACCTTGCTCTGATACCATATTGAAACCAGTTGCGCTAAAACCTCGAGGCAATAGTGAAGGCGCAAAAAGAATATAAGAGGGATCGGCCCGGTTGATATTAAATTCTCAACAGTACTTGTCGCTGAGAAATGCAAAATGGCGGACCTTGTCCATGTGCCATAAGCTGCATTGACGGGAGAAAAATGAAGGTGTATTTGTGTTTGCATGGTCTTTGCAGAGTAGAAACGCATTTTTAACATGCTCTGTTCGGTTGCAGTCACAGTAATGGATTGGCGACGCCAGCATTGCAATGGCTCCTGTGATTGTTTTCAAATCTTGGGAATTTATGTTTTCCTTTTGTTTCATGTTCTGGCTAAAGAAACTAACCATATGTGACAGATTTCAAAGATGGTGGGTGAGTTAAAGCGAGCCTGGACAAAAGAGCCAAAGTGGTAATAGGAAAAGATTGAACTCCCGTCAATAATTTAACTACAGTAACCCCGGCAGCAATCTTATTTGTCTGTCCTAACCTGGTTTTCATAGATGGTACTGAACACAAACCTTATAGCGAACAAAAAGGGTCAAAGCTGAATAGCCCAAAGTGTCAAAGCAGGTTAGGACCAAATCAGACCGATCGGATCCTCGTGCTATAGTGATCGAGTCAAATCTCTTGACTTTTTTGTCCCGACCAGAACTGGAGTTGATTCACTGGAATTGTAACTGCAAGTCTGTTGAAACAAGGATGAATACATGGTACGTCATACATCCATTTAAGTATCTTTAATTTCAAGAAAGATAAGAAAAACTCAAACATCGAAGTCGACATCATCTCCTAGCATCATTATCACTTCATCCTGCTTTTAAATCTTTTGCAAATCTTGAGTCGATTATATGAGACTTAATAGAATTAATCAGAGGGTATAGTAAACAGTACTAAACTTGTTTTCTGCCACACGTGTGCGTTCACGGGCCTCTTTTAAGAAGCTCACGTGCGGGTCAATTAGTGCCTTAATTAATACATTAAATAGCAAAAACTAATATCCTGGCAGGTAAAGAATAAAACCGTTAATTAATTAATTCGTAAGAGCCCACGGGCCCCACATCTAAGGAGTACGTTGGTTGGACAAATTAAGGCCTTTACCACAGGGGGCCTACAAAAAGTGAGGTCCACCAGACTAAAACTCACAGATTCACAAAAATAAACCCTTTTTTGTTTTTTTAAATAAAGACTTGGTCCAAATTACGAAAACGCTAAGCAGCGTAAAGTGTGGGGTGGAGAGACGCAGCAGTTACATCACCAGTGTATTCGTATTCTGTGTTCCAGCGATCGTATCCACTGCCTTCCTTATCTTCTACAAACATCCGGTTTGCCCGCGAGTCAATCACGACACGTTTTTTGTTTTTTTTTTTTTTTTTTTTACGTCTCAGAAATCAGAAAAATCGTCAACCATATTCTGTTTTTTTATTTTTTTCCTTTAGTCGTATGATGATTAATTTGCGCCCCCTCCAGAATACAAATCTTGCCTTCTAATCAACATTCCGCTTAAAAAAAATAAAAAAACAATGCTTTTTGGGTTTGACGTTTCTCTCAAAGTTTCAAACGCCTTATTTCTATTTTTATTCTTTTTATCTAAGATTAAACAAACCGTAGCCAACACCAAAGGTAAGCTTTTCTTTTTTTTTTTCTTTTTCCGTTCTCTCTGTTTGTGTTGTTTCCTGTTTTATGGCTTTAATTTATTTCGTTTATTTTCCTTGCTTCTGTGACTCTCTGTCTTTCTTCTCTTGAATAATCTATACAATACTGTCGTTTCGTTTCTTACTCTTCTTTTCATTAATAGTGCACTTATTATTCTAAGGTCTGGGTCTGGTATGGTTGTTATTACTATTATTATTACTGTTTAATATAGTTTCTTGTCCTTCCGGCAAAACGTACCGTCTGTCTGGATTCCGTTTGAAATCCGAATGAGCAGAAAGCTGGAGGAAAACCCTTTTTACCTCCGTATCGAAACGGTGAATCGGTGTCAGACATGGAACGAAGAGACTTTCTGTGTCTCTCTCTTTTTGTTTTTTTGTTTTCCCCTTGTTTCAATCTGTATGCCGTTTACTACTAGTCACGTCCGTCTTTCTTTATAAGGCTTAGCTTCTGTAAAAGCGATTGGAACGGACTTGTACAACAGGATTTTGTAAAGATTTTGAATTTCCCTCTGTACTTCAATCCTGGGTCGTCGTGAATGTTGCCTCTCTGTCTTTTGCAACTGATGTTTCCATGCAAGGTTTTGTTTTTCAAAAAAGTATTGACTGTTGTAACTTGTAAGATTTTATAGCTATTTAATCAGAAGACTCTGCGTTTATCTTGCTTGTGATATTATTTGCCTTTCTGGGTTTTATGGTCTCATGTTGTTGTTTGTTGCATGTTCCAATAGATTGTTGTGAAGAATGACTGAACTCAGAGAAACGCAGCTGAGTTACCGGCAATACCCGTTGCCTCTTGCAACTTATGACGAAGTGATTCGCAATCCAAAGTTGTTCATCGACACATTGGAGAAGCTTCATGCGAAGATGGGTACCAAGTTCATGTGAGTGGTCTTTTACGTCGTTTTAATTTTTTCTGTTCTTAGATTGGCAAGCGAAAATGTAAGGTACTTTCTGTTTTTTTTTTCTGGGCATGTAAATGAAGATGCTTTCCTTCACACTGGTTATTTGGCTTTTGCTATCGTGGTGAATCAATATTAAAGCCATTATTTAGTTATTTATTTTTCTGTCTAGCAGTCTTCTCCCTTGCCGAAAGAGCTAGTCTTCTTCTCTTTCAAACTATAAAACAGAGCAAGTTGAAAGTATTAAAAATCTAAATAATT
The DNA here is from genome assembly GCF_029961685.1 of Aristolochia californica. NCBI lineage: Eukaryota > Viridiplantae > Streptophyta > Magnoliopsida > Piperales > Aristolochiaceae > Aristolochia > Aristolochia californica. The sequence continues at coordinate 61,122,814 of NW_027181770.1, forward strand.
GCTTGTTAAATAGTTAACTTATTTGCTTGTGAAATATACATATTTTGTTAATGTTATTTGCTTGTAAAATATTTGGGAGTGGAGAACAGATATTGAAGTTTGAACTTGAGGGTACTGATAACTTGTATAATAGTCATTAATGATGTGAAAGTATTTGCTTTGCGAACAAATGTAGCATACGGTGTATTCTTAGTGCATATCAGAACTAGTTGATGGTTGTGATCCATGTGGTTGGACTGTGTTAGCTGAATGCTGCACTTCATCTATAAATTACTAGAATCTGGGATGGTTCTTGCGGTAAACAAGTGAGTTGCACTCTCAGTAGCTGTTTCAAGGAAGGGGGCTGTACTGAAGCATGATATAACATCTTTTTTGGACATTTTAGTGCAGGCAAAGAGTAATTTAGTGCTGAAGTCAGCAGTCTGTTTGACGAAAAGTTATGCTTTGACCATTGCAAATTTATTCCTTGATAGAGGTCAAACACTTCAAATGGTGAAGCATTGGAACCTAGAACATCTTAAACATTATTTTGATATCGGATGCTATTGTGCCCTTGTATCAGAGAAGAGCATGATGAGTTATGAGTACCATCTTTAGCTTCTTTTTTTAAGGAGATGTTGTTTGATTTTTCAATGCAGAACCATTTGAGAACGGGTTTAGGGTGTTTAGTCTTTGTAACACAGACCTTGCCCAGATTTTTTGGCTACACATAAGTTTTTTAATAAGGTCAGTCTTTTTTTTGACAGTGATTAATGTTATCCAGTTTCAGTGTGTGTTTTTTACTTTTGCAATTCGTAGAAAGCCTTCAGTTAGACCCAATGGCAAATTATTGGCAAGGTGCTTCATTAGCTATGCATAATTTTGGAATTTTATGAAAGATGGATGTACTCAATCAAGTTGAGTTTGCTGATCAATATGAGGATTAAGGAAGCTATTGCAATTGGGCAATTCTGGCATGCATCCAATTGTCCGGAAAAGGAAAAGAACATGTGGATATGCTTTATGAAGAGCAGTTACTGGGATTTATGTTATGCCATAATTGGACATTTGGCTTAATGGATGCATAGGGATAAGATAAAGGCTCAGAAGCTGCTTCTGTTTTGGGATTGGAATTCCTGTTCTAACTTCTTTACCTCATATTTGCTTTGAGGTAGAAAGTGCTAACCTTCCATGATATCTGTCATTCATATGTCTGAAGTCTTTTTACATATGGTTCTCTTCGGATCAGTGGAGGAAGGTGATCAGAGTTAAACTATAATTGTACAAGGAAGTGAATGGGATGCGAGAACCACATAGTTGTTTGTTAAAATACAATTTCTGAATTGTTGATGTTTGGTGAATTACCCCCACAGTTTGGAAAAAGAAGGCATCCATATAACCTATAATGGAAACCACCATCACTTTTTCCCCAACCGACCACAATCACTTGAGTCTGTAGCACTCAAGGTTTTCCATGTACTTGTCCCTCATTGAAACATTTATTTTTTTTAATTCAGCAAACAATAGATATAACCTATTTCCTTTGATTTCATTGTATCACTGATAAACAAGCTGAGTGGCTCAGACTTGAAGTCTAGAAGTGTATAAAAAAGGCTGTGCAGATAAAACTTCATTCATGTGTCGAATGAAGCCATTAGTATGTATTTCTGCTGTTTTATCTATATTAAGCTTTCTCAGTAGTGATTTTTTCTTGAAGATGTTTCTCAGTAGTGATCATATGATGATAGGTTGCCATCAACAGGTGCAGGCTTCCTTTTTAATATTAAAATTTAATATTATGTGCAACCTATTCAATTCATACCAATTTTAGTTCTTGTCAAACTCTTTCCTTTAACTGCCTCTGTTGCCTGTATTGACAATTCTAGTTTCATGATTTGGATTGCTTTATATTTGGTCCTTTGTTCTTTTAATTGAATTCCTCATGCACTTCTGTTGATTTCATTTTTCATTCCTTATATAGGGTGCCAACTATAGGTGGAAGAGAGCTAGATCTCCATCGACTTTTTGTAGAAGTTACTTCTAGGGGTGGTATCGATAAGGTGCAGTACAATCTAATGGTTCTTGATGTAGCTGCCTCATCTTGAATCTATTTATGTTTTCTATTCGTGTTGGTACATAGATTTGAAACTCCAAATTCTGTTTCATGCTGCTGTTGAGATTTTTTTTTCTCATTTGGTTTTGTGCCCGACAATATGACTGCTGAAGAAAAATCCATGCACATAGTAATGGCATTAAAGAAATGTTCTGATTCAATCCACCTTCCTTTCATGCTGCTGTCATGTGGAATGAATTCAATTCACAACAAAGGTCACTAAAAGTGTCTTGGGTTCAAGCCAAATGCACCATAATGGATCAGAATTACTCTTACAGTAAATGATAACTTAACTGTGATTATTTTTATTGCTGCTATTTGTGTTATCGTCATCATCTTTCTGTTAGGAGCCCAAGAAACACGTGTTTCAACTGTACATATGACCATATTCTTGATCTATGTATTTTTACCATGATTCCTTGGTCTCATGTACCTAGATCAGCTAATGATTTGGTTGACAAGGTTGTGAAAGAGGGTTCCTCCCTCCAACACCTCATTGTGACTTTGGCCTTATAGTGGTTTTCTTTATTAAATCTTGTTCTATTTCAAAAAATGATTTAGAAAAAATTGTACAAGAAACGTGTGGAAGAATTCGTTGTTTGGTTACCCCTTGAATTTGGTTACTATCTCTCTACAACTCTAGAAATTGGTAGTAATTATATACCAAACTAAAACAATTAAGTGAACTCATTGTTTTGCTGCATGTTAAGATTTGTCTTGCTTGGATCAAGGGCAAGACCTTTAAAAGATCAATTGGATGCAGGATTGCATGCAGAATTCAATGTAAAATAGAATGGTGGATTTTCTTGAGGTACTATTCGTTTTATTCATTATAGATCAATCTGAACAAGAATCTTTTTAGGCAGCATTTATTGTCTCTGCATCTTAATCTTGTTTAAATGGTCCCTGCAGGGGAAAGTACTCTTGATCTTCATTATATGTTCCAAGCATAATAATTCCATCATGTTTTTAACTGTAGTTGAAGTCGACGCCAAACTTATGTTTGTTTTTTTGGTCAAACCATTTTGATGTGTGTCTGAACTAAACAGAATTATTTGGTTTTTTCATTTGAGTTTTAAGTTTCAGTTGGATTTATAAGAACTTGATTGGTATAACTGCCACTATTTAAGAAAAAATAATTAAAAAACGGTGATAATTATCCAACAAAGAAAAGCTATTAATGGTTAACTATATAAACCCAAGTTTATTATGTACTAAGTTAATAATGATTAGTATTTTACATACAAATAATAGTTGAATGTAATATACTACTTTGAAGGACCTAGTAAAGACCTCACTAAATTGTGAAAACTTGTTTCTAATATGTAGAAAGTATGAAAACTAGTAGAAGGTTTAACATAAATTTCAATTTTTTAGTGACAAAGGTTAAGAAATTACTGACGTTATTTGCTTTAAATAAATAAAAAATCATTGAACCATGGCTCTTGAAACATCAAGTTACTGATTGTTGCATTATATTTTAGTGGCCTAATTGACTCAAGCGTGCAACTTCTTTTGGTCTTGATGAGCCTTTTGGGCTTAAGGATGTTATCAGTGGTGTGGCTTACCCTTTAATGAGCTTTGCTGTATGAAAATAATTTTTTTATCTATTTATGTCTCTTGTTACTGCTGAACAGTTGCTAAACACTAGTTTGCGGATTGTTATAAATCTCTGGGTTTACTGCTGATAAATATTTTTCCTCGGGAGGAAAGATATGATTGACTAGAGGTAGACAAGTGCACTCATGCCTTTTTTCTGCAGCCTGGTTAATCTAAAGCTAGGCATGGAAAATAAAGTGAATATTAAATTGAATATATCTAGAAGGATTTTGCCACCGATTAATTTTCAGGTGTGGCTTGTTGACCACTAGAGAATAGTCCAACGAGGCAAAATTGACCACTAATTGTCTCTTATTTTATTTAAAAAAAAATCCCCAAATATCTGGGCTATGTGATATCTAATTCAGCTCTTGTTTATGCCATGGTACTCCATTCAGGGGTTCAGTTTGCTGGTAGATACAAATGATTATTTACTTTTGTTTAATTATATTTTTCCTATCTTACCATTTTGAGTGCTATTGTAGATCATCAAAGACCGAAGGTGGAAAGATGTTACGGCTGTTTTTAGTTTTCCATCCACTGCCACAAATGCATCCTTTATCTTGCGCAAGTACTACATTTCCTTATTGCATCATTATGAGCAGATATATTTCTTCGGATCCAGAGGATGGATCCCACCTCCTGCTGGTTTGCACTTCTAAATCCTCAGGCTTCAGTTGTTTTTATGTTTTTAATGGGGTGTAGAAAGCTCAATTTTCTCATGTCATCTTTTGCTTTAGCTTCTCTGCCAGCTCCATCATCTGCCCACATTCCAGCACAAGGAACATACGAACTTGGTGGATCAGTTTCAGAAACCCAAGCAATGTCCCAAAAGCGGAGGAGAAGCACGGGCGAGTTTTTGCCTGGTGGTTTGTTTCTTGTTCTTTTCATCACTTATATTTTCAGTTTTCCCCTTCGTTCATCAAATTGAATTATTCTGTCAGACACGTGCACAGGTCATGTGACATGCAAAAGTCAATCATCTTCTTTTATTGGGTAGACTAATGTAATCATCTAGTCCATGCTTCCTGAGTCCAAAAACTCGCCATTCAATCAACTTCTGAATTTTTATATGTTATGTGGACTATTAAACATGTATATTTGACCATTTTCACTATTTGAGCACCAGTATCTTCAATAGAATCTGCCCAGCCAAAAGTATGATACACATACTATTGGTCTATGTTGCAGGCACACACATGATTCACTTGTGCAAGGAGATAGTTTAGTGGAGGAATCATCTAGTATGGTGATGGAACATGGTTGAAGATACGTAATCAGTTACGTTATTAGGCTAGAAAGAGATGCATTCAACATTGAGGAATTATTTTGGATGTATCTATGGATAGGGTTAAAAAATTCTGACTCCCCTGTACTTGCTGGAATTGTAAGAAAATGTGAGGGATGAGAACTAATACAAGGATGTCTGTAGTTATTAGAAAAGGTAAGTAATGAGAATTGAAAAGGCAAAGTTTGGAATTCAAGAAAATGTAATGCATGAGAAGCCTAATCACGTGACCCCTACCAGATTGAGAACATTAGAGGTGATATTTCTTGCCTCTATGTAGAAATACATACTTTCTGTTGAAAAGATGTTGCTCCTGTGTAAAGAATTGCTGCAAAAATTATTTGTAATTAAAGCATGTGAGGAAGCTTTCAACTTAAACAAAAGCAACTTGAAACCTGATACCTGCTAACCTCAGTCATAACTAATATTTAATGTCCCGAGAATTAGCTTTCAGACAGTTGACTGTATTTACCCTTTAGTTTACAAGATCTTTTCCTTTTCTCAAGTAGGTTGCGCCTAAAGTCTCTTATAATAACAGCAAGCCTCCACATCTGTACAGGTTATCCCGTGGTTGGGGTCATTGATGGGAAATTTGAGCATGGGTATTTGGTTACTGTTACAGTTGGGACACAGAAGCTAAGAGGTGTATTATATCACACTTCAGAACACCCTCCAGTAGCGCATGTGTCTCATTTTCCCTCTGGGCCCCATAATAGAATCAGGGATGTTGCGGCAACATCAGGGGTCTGTCGGCGGAGGCGTAGAAAGAAATCTGAGATGAGAAAGAGGGACCCATCCCATCCAAAGCCAAATCGGAGTGGGTACAATTTCTTTTTCGCTGAGCAGCATGCAAGACTGAAACCCCTTCATCCAGGGAAAGACAGAGAGATCAGTCGGATGATTGGGGATCTCTGGAACAAATTAACTGAAACTGAAAAAGCTGTAAGAAAAAGAGAAAGCTATTAGTAACTAAACTAACAATTTTTTTTTCCTCCTTGTGCTCCTGTATCCAACCTAATTTATACTTTATTACTTTTGGGTTTCAGGTATATCAGGAGAGAGGGGCTAAAGATAAGGAGAGATACCGAAGTGAGATGGAGGAGTACAGGGAAAGACAGAAAGCAGGTCCTATCAATGCAGTTCCAATTCAACAGTGTCTTGTATTACCAGATGCTTCGTCTACGGTGGACTCTGCTGTGAGGATGGAGATGGAGAGTGCTTTGGCTGAAAATGAGAGCTGTTCTGAAGAAAGCGAATCTGAAGATGAGAAAATTGTTGATGAAAAGGTATCTGAAGTAGAGGTTTTACCAGGGGCAGGATTAGTTCAAATGGGTGAGCAAAGTGGCAGTGCGTCTGTAGGAGAAGCTGTTGAGTTTCAGCACGTGGATCAAGGGTGGAAAGTGGGTGATGTCAGGAATTCAGTTGCTGTCGAACAGCCACAATCAGTTAAGAATGAACCCCGTATTGTGGCTCCAATGGAGTTGGTTAAAAATGAGCCTCTAGCTGGGGTTCTTTCAGAATCTATAGAGAATGAGCAGTCAAACGTGGATGAGCATTAAATCATTCTTGAGGTCTGGTATTCGTTTGGGGGATAGGAGATAGTAAGATTCTTTTCAACCAGCTTAGTCAGATCTAATCTCTCATACAAACTTGATTTGCACATGGGAAGGGTAACTTTTCCTTTACATTGTGCCATTATAGGTCTCAACTGTTGTACTCTGCTGTTCAAAGCGGAAAATGTTCTTTTTTTTATTTTTTTTCTGGTGAGGCTAGATTGACAGAGCTTTGGTTGTGAACTGGCAGAGGGTTTTGGTCCGTAAAGGTCGACAGAGATTCTCTGTTGGCTGACTATCTTCAGTTTGTTTCTAACGATTACAGCCATTTTGAAATATTCTTGTAGCTGGTCTTGAGACGGTGATCTGTAGTATACTGGGCTTCGCTGAGTTGCAGGAATTGAATTCTTTCATGGTTGTCTAAATCATTTTATATGGTACAGTATTTTGTTCACGGGGAAAATCGTTCCGTTTTACAGCTCATGCAAGTTAGATTCTTGGGCTGGCTATATTTTCCCAGCTTCACGGCAGCCCGGTATCACATGCCAAGAAACGGGGAACATTTAAGACAGGTTTAGAGCTATGAGTTTTGTTGTTATTAGGGGCTGAGTTGAGTCCGAACCTGCCTATGTTTGAGCCGAACTTGATTTAAATATTTCGAACTCGAACTCGAGCCGAGCCTAGCTTAAAATTGTTATCGAGTTCGAGCCTAATAATTTTAACTGAGTTCGAACTTCAATATATATTTAAATTTTTTTAAAAAATACATATCAAATAAATTATATATAAAATTATGCATACATTTTACATAAAATTGGGAATGACCTCTACTTAAAATTGGGGATAAGGGTGACATCGAATCCAGCTAAGTCCGAACTTTGTTCAAGTCGAGCTTGATTTAAATATTTTGAATTCGAGCTCAAGCCGACCCTAGCCTCGAACCTAAAATTGTAATCGAACTAGAGCCTGATAATTTTAATTGAGTTTGAGCTCGAGCTCTACCCGAGTTCGAGCTTAACCTACATTTAATACTCTATATAAATATATATCAAATAAATTATATATAAAATTATGCATACATTTTAAAAAAAATGATATGGGAGGTTCATGATTGAATTTTAATAATGGATTAAAACGCACCAATATTAATCTTTTTTATTCCAAATGTTGTCTAGTTTGTTTTGTAATTTTTGAATCTGGCCATAAATTTACTATAATCTTTTTAGTGCCCCTGGTTGAAACTTATATTCTAGGAAAAACTAAAAATAAAATCCTATTACTATTAGTGACTTATAAGAAAATTACAAGAAATATTTTAAAATTTTCTTAGGAAAGTTAAATGGACCTCTTATTGTCTCTTCTAAGAAAATAAATAAAAATTAATAATCAATCTAATATATTACTATACTTATCAATAAATTTTTAATCAAATAAAATGTCAAACACAAAATTGCAATAAAAATTATCTCATGCTAAAAGTTTTACAACATCAACTATCAAATACTTACAAAAAAAATTTATACGATTTTCTAGCTCATCTAGGCAGGAAAAATCTTACTTAGAAAATTATATGATTTTTTAATAAAAAATTTCAATTAAAAAAAATTACAAAAAAATGAGACACTAATAGTCCCTAGAAACTTATTTCTATTAAAATATATTTTTAATTTCTTTAAGAGTCATGAGGAAGGAGAGTGTAAGGAAAAAGTTATTTCGCCTAGACGACACGGAGGAAGGGGTTACGGTGCCAGTGTCGTCCGGGATGATGGCTGCGACAGAAACAGATGCGAAGGTGAGGGTAGGAAGAAATCAAACAGCCGGCGACAGAGGCGGCTGGCGAGCAATTGTCGACGTTTGTTGTGACAACAACGGATGCGAGGGGCAAGACAGTGGACCCCCCCACCACCTAGCTCTCACTCCCGTTCCCCCACTCCACACTTAGGTCGTGAACGAGCCAGCTCGCGAGTCGTCGAGCTCGGCTTGTTAATTTAAACAAGCCAATTCCGGATCTCGAGCTCGAGAGATACTGAACCGAGCCGCTCACGAGCCGGCTCGGTTCGAACCACTCCTAATTACATACGAGAGCTGAAAGTGTCTGTCCTTAGATTCATGCTATTGAGATTTTTGGGTTTTCCTCGCAGTGGTGGGCGTCTCAAGATTTGTTGGTATTTAGTTGTTTTAGTTGACTTAAAATCTGAAATGTGTTGGCCTCCTCTATACAGGTGTTACCTAATTTAAATCTAGAAAGGAAAAGAGAAATATTTTAAAGTTTATTCAACATTCTTACAACTTTAACTAAGGATCAATCACTGAATCACTGTGAAAAAATTCTGAACAATTCTGAACATCCCATGAAAAATCCCCCAAGGCAGGAAAAAAAATCACTGAAAAATTCTGTCAAACCCTAATAAGATCAAAGAATTGCTTTGGCGAGTTGTCAATGAAAATGAAACCAATGAACCCTTTGAATCATACCCTCATAAAAATCATCTAAAATGTGAGTTTGATACGAGTCCGATGCACCACGTATGTACTTTCTCCTGGGAAATTAAGACCGAGAAAGGCAAACTCATAGACGAGTCATGAATCAGATACTGGAAGAGCATCCCAAATCATGTCCATATCCAGTGAAGGCATTCTACTCAAAAGAACCCCATCGGAATCCAACACTTCCTGCGGCTTCCTACTGCTTAGAGAAGAACCAGTTTCGATCCCAGGAGCCGGCGACTGGCCTTCTACCATTTCTGACCGAGACTCTGCGCCGTTGGGTTTCTTGGTCTCGACTTGTTTCTGTGTGTTTGTCTGTGCTGTGGAAGTCCCTCCGCCAAAAGCTTGAAGCTTGGCATCTAAAAGCGCAGCAGTTGCAGAATGTAATGCGTTGGTCTTGGAGTGCAAAGAATTTGCCTTCAACTGATGCTTCAGGTCTGGAAAATTCAAGTGTGCGAAATCCCCACGAAGCATGTATGCGGCGGTGTCGTAGGCAAAGGCTGCCTCTTCAGCTGTATCGAAGGTTCCCAACCAGACTCTCGTTCTGTTTCTGGGTAATCTGATCTCTGCCACCCACTTTCCCCAGTGTCTTTGCCTCACTCCTCTGAACAGTTTAGACTGCGAAGAAGAAGAAGAAGAAGAAGAAGAAGAAGTCTTTTGGTGGCAGCCATTCACCTTTCTTCCCACCGCATATTTGGTTTGTGAAGTTTTTGTTACACTGAGCCAATCACTTTGGACACTCATGGGACACGAGTTACCGAGCTTGTCATTCCTCTGAATCCTGCCGGCGCCGATTTGTTTCTGTCTCTGATATAACTGAAAGTCGATCTGTGAGAGGTCCGGAGATGCTCTGTGAAGCATCTCAGCCATTTGGGCCCCTTGTTCCTGCAAAAGGAAACTCAACTTCGACGTGGGCTGAGAAGAAGCCCAGGAAGAAGACGAACAAGGGGGGCAGGAGGAAGGAGAGGAAGAAGAAGCTTGGATTCGGCTTAACTGGATAAGATTTGAAGAGGACGACGAGGCGAGATGTCCGGAAGCTTGTGAAGGATTCAAGAAGCCGTCAGTACTGAAATTGCAAGACTGAGGTGGGCGGCTGTTTTCATGCATCACCCCTCCATTACAAGAAGAATCAATGGCATCGCCTGAAGAGCTTCTCACCTCACCAACGAGCCCTTGAAAGCCTACTGTCATTTGAAGATAAGAAGACTGCAACGGCAACTCTCGCGCCATCTTTGCTAACTTCTCTTCCATCAAGTGATCTGGTTTTCGAGCTAATAAGGACCTTCAATGGTTCTCCATGATTATTATACTTGTCCAATGTACTGAATCTTATGCACTCTCAGCTCAAAGATGACACAAACAATAGCTGGAGTCGCTTGGAGAGGAAGCAAAAGACTCGGAAAGAAGAGATGGATCAGTGAGAAGCAAGAAGGAAAGATTGATTCCGGAGCAAAGACTAATAAGCATGCCAATATATATTAAACATTCTCTTGACTAACATAGAGTTTTCAATCACTCTTAAGTAAACTGTAATTATCATCCTTGTCAGAGCCCCCGCAGAAAAGTCTCCTTGAGGCCCTCATCTTCGTGCTTCCCATTCTCCATGTCCCCAAAGAGTAATCCGAACAAGACAAGACATGCCGTCAGAACCGTTTTGCTTTAGCCTCTAGTTCAGCAGCTGATAATATGCATGTTCACTACTAAATTCGATTTGTCAATCCAAAAGCACTTTTCAGAAACTCTTATTCATTTACAGATCCTTACTGATCCATGTGGTTTCCCCCCAGACCCACATGCCTTTCGATCCTTTTGTCACTTTTACATTCTTAAATGGATTAAACAATGAAACTCATTTGGACTTTCACTTCTCTGCTCGAGCTTTCGAGGATGATTAACTATATTTGTAGCCTGTTGGATTTTAATTGTTTATAACCTTCCTAGCATGATTACACTGAAACTTCGCTGGACAGGATAATACGCCTTTTCAACTGTCACTGTCCTTTCGATGATCTGAAATAGAGTTTGATTGATGACTTGTTAACAACTATCGCCTCCTCCAGACGTAAGTTAAATTAGAGTTTTCATCAAGACAACCTCAGTTAAAGAAGTTGTTTATCAACAACTTGAGTTTTAATGGGTACAAAAATGAATGCTGGATTCATGTTAAGCATGAGGAGTCTCTGCTGTATCTAATTTAATAACATTAAAGGAGTGATAAAGCCAACATGTATATGGGTTCTTTTCAATTGTTTTGAGCAAAGTGGCTTTCGGGATCGACGAGGGACTCTTTCGGAAGCGGGCTGAGATTATGAGTTTAATTAAACAACCAAGACCAAAAGAGGGAAAAACATGTTTTTCTACTAATAAACTCAGAGAGAATTTGAAAAATGGTTTCTCATGTTCACACCGTAAAACTTGTAAGATCGAACGAAGTAACTTTATTGAGTGGAAAGATTCCGAGTTACTAAGCTCACTTGGGCTTGTCCATTGTCTGGCTTATTTAATGAGTGAGCACATGGCTGCATGCTTAGCTACCTTCCTTAGCTGATGATTAGTGGACAGAACCCGAAAAACTTTAACAAACCCATGTTTCTGTTTCTTTTCACCTTCTTTCCTTTTCAAAACCATCGGTCGTCGTGATTCCAAAACCAATCAGGAACTCAGAAAGCTCTCTCCCTCAGTCACATGCTTGCTTGGGTCCGTGCAAAAGCTCTCACATAAAGGAGAATAGGAATACAAAAATCCTTCGTGACCGCATCAATTGGGAGGCCGGAATTAGAGCAGAAAAGTTCTAAAAAGTGCCAAAGCGCCTTAAGCAATCCTACGATGACAAATCGCCAACTCAAGTCTCTGAGTAACCAATCGAGGGAATTCGTAAGATACAAACTCCTTCCATCGGAGGATGGAAATAGTCCCTTGTGCGTCCGGTGTATATGATATTGACTTGGTCTTTTTTTTCTCGAATCTCTCAAGCTCGAAACCAGAATCACAGAAACACAACTAACCCAAAACTCGGAGATGGAGAAATAGGAATCATATGGAATTTGGAAATCAAATTTAGAAAACGAGTTGAACTGTGAGACTTGGTAAACAAATCAGCTCAGAAGCAATAGATGAAGAGAGCGAACCAAGAAGAAATGAGATGGGACAAAATGATAGTCCATTTCAATGTATTTGTGTGCTCGTGAAAGACAACATTATGAGCAATCTAGGTAGTGCTTTAACTATCATACTACTAGTGTAATTATCAAGACTACCAACTAGCTGGCTGTATAAAGTACAATCAGAAAGGGGTTCGCCATGTGTAGAGCAGAGTTTAACATTAAGCTCTAGAGGAGTATCAAAAAAGAATTTTATCGGTTAGACCTGCTTTTGATATCAAATCAGAGGCATAGTTCACTTGAGATAGAAAGTATCCCACCCATAAAAATATGTTAATGGTGATGGATCCTTCGTCTCAAAACATGAAGCAGCATATAACTCTTATATATTGATTGGATGATCACTAGTAATAACAATATCATCCACATAAAACAACAACAAAATAAGTGTTTTTTTTGTCTTCTAAGTGAAAAGAGTAGAATCACGTGTACACTGACAATAGCTAAAACCTATTATAAGAGAGTTGAATTTAGCATATCATGCACAAAGGTCTTGTTTCAAGCTATATCAAGCACGACATAAGTGACAAACTGTGGTGGTCCTGGGTCAAGTGATCATTATGCACAAATATTCTCATAATATATGCATAATTAAAAACTATAATATTATGCATAACTTTAATTTCATGAATTTAATTATATGTCAAAATGCATAAAAAATAGTACTGAAAATACATACCTATATATTCAACAAATAAGACACACGATGGCCAGTGGCAGAATGGTCACTGGTGCCGCATTGTTTTTCAGCGCACGGGTTTGAATCTTGTTGGCGCAAAAAGAAATTTAAGTTTTGAGAACCGAGTCGACTGAGTCCACGCTCGGGCTATTCGCTTCAGCGAGTTGGAACGGTTATCCGAGTCAAAATGAACCCTTAATTTATTTATTTATTTACACCGGGTCGCCCCGGCTTGCTACTCAGTTGCCGAGCTAGAACGGCGAGTCGACTCAAGTCATATTTACAAACGAGTCGTATAAGTTTAATTTTTAGTTTTCTGTGCTGGAGGTCGTCTTCAACCTCTAGCCGCATGCAGAAAATCTGTTCGTTGGCGTTCCGTCGGCGTTCCTAAACGTCGTCAACGTCGACAAACCTATCGAAAAGGTCATCGACGCCGACTTAGACGTTTTATGACGACGCTAGAGAGCCGCCGACTGTCGCCGTGGTGAGCTCACAGAGAACTTACAACGAGTAGTCAGCGGCATTGTTTTGTACGATGTCAGCGCCGACAAACCGTTCTGAATGGTCGCAGACGCCGGAGTCATTCTCCGACGTTGTTCGTCACCGATGCGAGAGCCCACGCTCCCGCATGCAGAGAGCACATAAATTTTTAAACAAAGAGCAAAAATAGAGCTATTGTAACTCTAAAACATATGGAACCGACACACAGGATCAGAGGTTTACTCTGATACCAACTATAAACTCATCATGAATTTCTAAACAACAGTATGAAATTCTTTGAATAAAAGTTAAACGGAAGCCCAAAAACTTACCTCCCTCCATACAATCAAATTCTGTAAAATATTCACAAGAGTTTTTTGGTTCTGTTTGGCTTTTCTGCTCTTTGATCACTTTCAGTGATGGTGTAAGCTGAAGGTTTGAATGAGTGAATGAGATTAGGGATCAAACCTTTATTTATAAGCCAAGCTTATCGATTTTTGTAACTGCCGATGGGAGGGACGTGGGTTCATAAACTTTCGAAATGGCACCACGTTCTCCATGAAAAATGTTGGCTCATTGCTTCCAAAACTAAAAGGAAGTTAGAACAACCATTGCTTTCGAACTGAAACAAATCAATAGTTAACATCTGCTACCTAACCGACCAATCTTTTGGATAGTATTGGCTAGGTACTTAACATTTGGTATCAGAACAGGCACCACGTTCTGAGTTCGAATCCCGGAGGGGGTGACCTCGAGGGGGTGACCTATAAGCCTGATACAGTTAGAGCGACAAAGCGGGCCGGTGTCGCTAGAGTGGGCCGCCGTGGACGTTGGCTCGTAACGGCATGAGTATTGTAGTGGTCCTAGGTTAAATGTTTTGCTTTTCGCTACCTAACAAACCGATCTTTTGGGTAGTATTGGCTAGGTACTTAACATTTGGTATCAGAGCAGGCATCACGTTCTGAGTTTGAATCCCAAATGGGGCGACCTAGAAGCCTGACACGGTTAGAGCGACAAAGCGGACCGGTGTGGCTAGAGTGGGCCGCCATAGACGTCGGCTCGTCATGGTGGGAGTATTATTGTGGACATGTGTTAAGTGTTTGGCTTTCCGCAACCTAACAAGGCCGGTAGCCTGACACGGTTAGAGCAACAAAGCGGTCGGTGTCACTAGAGTGGGCCACCGTGGACGTCAGCTCGTAATGTTGGGAGTATTGTTGTGGTCTTGGGTTAAGTGTTTGGTTTTCCACATTTAACAGACCCCTTTTTTTGGTAGTATTGGCTAAGTATTTAACACAAACTTGATGGCAAAATTTTAAATAATTAAACCTCTTCATCAATATCACCATCAAAGAATATTTTTTTAGTATCTATTTGGAAAACACCCTAACAATGATAGAAGCAATGTCAATAGAGCAAATGGTACAAATATCTTTGCATAATTAATCCCATACTCTTGATTGTAGCCTTTAGCTACAACTAGTGTTTTATTTCTATCAATAGAGTCATCCGACTTTGTCTTAATTTTGTAAACTCACTTACAACCAATAACAGATTTGATAGGGGAAGATCAACAAGATCTCATGTGTGAGCCTTGTGTAGAGCTTCTAACCTATCTACTATTATTTGCTGCCAAATAGGATCAAAATATACCTCTATAGGATCGAGGCTCGTGAAGAGAGGTGAGACCAGACAGATAACGATGATATCTTGTAGATGAGCAAGCTTTTGATGTACCGTGTGGGATAACGAGGCTCAGGCAACGTAGAGGAAGCTGTTAAATAATCAATTGATATAGGTGAATTGTGAAAGAGAGAACCATCAGTCAGGGAAGCTTCAGGTAACAATGTGACAGGAGGCTCAGTTGAAGTTGGTGAAAAATATTTACGGGAAGTAGTTGTATGAAAAATTGAATAATCAAATGACATGTAATTGGACGCACAAGAATCAATGACCCTTGAAGTCTTATCTACATCAACAGAGAAGGCAAACGATGGAGATGTGTTGCCGGCAAGGGCTTGGTTGATCTTGTCCTAAACAACATCTGCAGTAAGTGTGATCGTGGATGTTCAACTACGAGTGTTGCGACAATAGGTTGCTCTTGTGTTATTAGGCTTTTGTGTTCTTTGGGAAGAAAAGTTTTCATCGTTAATTGATTACAGAAACATCAACCGGGAAATTCCTGAACCAATCGTTAATTGTTGGCAGAAACTAAAGCATCCGGATGGTTACTGCAATACCAACAGCATTCATCGTTAATTCTCTCGATTTGCTTCAGAAGTTTTTGTGCATTTTGTATTTATAAAATATTAGCATACAGCTTCTTCAGTAGGATTAAGCTAGTTCTCAAACTCAATTGCGAGACCCTGATATATGCAATTCCAGAAGCCCATTAGACCCTTAAGCCGTGATAGTTGCGTTCATTGACCAGCGCATCATTGAAGATAACTAGCCCAGAATTCGAGAGCAAGAGTATTCGTGAAGAAGAGAGGGAGAGAGAACAAATGTTTCTCTTGGAAGAGAATAGGAAAGCTTATCCCGAGAGAAGTTATAGCTGGCCTTGACATCATGGCCTCCACAAGGTTGGTGCTTTGAATATTGATTGAACCAAATAAAAAGTTCATCTTACCTTCTTATTCTAACAAAAATTGCTGCGGTCAGCTTGGTTATGATCAGCACCATCATTCGATTAACACTAATGATTAAGAACTGTTGAATCAAGACACATGGGCCCCATCAATCTCAAGGATTCTACCCGCACAACATACTGTTAGCAGCATGGCAAAAGACAGGAGCAGAAAAGAAAAGAAAAAAACGGAGGGGTGAATCTTTAGCATTGTAGGCTGAAGCTGCTGTGTAGCGGGCTCCTGTGTCTGTTTCCTAGCTTTCTAGGTAGCTGGTTGTAGTTGTCTGCATTCATTCCCCTTTTTATTCATAAGATAAGATTGTTTACTATGCATGGAGGGTGTCTGCAGTGACATTATACCAAGGATTAATAAAATATAAGGGAGGTGGCAAAGGATTCCATTATAATAAATCTCTGTAGCCTGCAACAACAGCTTCATTTTTTATTTTTTATTTTGGTTTTTTCAGTTTTCAGGTGCTTCTTCTTCTCTTTGATTGGGCGCTGTTCTAGTCTCAAGAGGTAGAAAAAAGAAATCCAAGGGAGGTTTACATTTTAAGGAAATTTAAGCATTAATCACGGATACTGGTGTTATGATCAGTCAACAACTGTATGTCAAACCTGGTTGACGAGGCTAACACAGCTCGACCAGCCGGGTTAAAATGATGCTCAGGAATTCTCCCATGAGGGACTCAGAAAATCTGCTCTCTGTAGGCACAAAAAAGGGAACAAAAAGGAGGATGCACTCCTCCTCTCCCCCTCTCCCCCGATCTGTATGAACAGTAAGAGGAAGAGGGGTTGCCACCCCTCTCCATTACAGTATTTACTGCAAGAACAGGACTGAGCAGAGAATCTCCCCTTATATTGCAGTAGGAGAGGGGGGCGTAGCCCTGTCCTTCTCCCTTCCTTGGGCAGGAAGGGAAGGTCCATTGTCGCCCCCGAGGTCATGCAAATACTTTGGCATTGTGAAAGCCAGAGCAAGGGACGCTTCCCTCTTGACAAAGGTAATAAATGCTGGATGGAAATAGGGCTCCTTCCCTTCCTTCATGTAGATACAAGGAGAAGTTCTCGAATAATCCTTTTTTATTTTTTAAAATAGTCCCAGGTGGGGACATGCTTCTCCATCCTGCGTTGACTGGATGGATTCGTATCACAAATGGAATGAATGAAGGAGGGCATGCCTCTTCCGTATGCTCTCATTCTAGCTCCTTGTAAAAGAACTCTTGGCTGTGCTGGTATAAAGAAGAGGAGCCTCTTCTCTGTAAAAGTAAAAGACTAACTGGGCCCCCCTCCTCCTTTGGCTCTCTGCAAGTGTGTGCGGAAGGGGGAATAGATAATGGAGGTTTCCTTCCTACAGTTCTGTACTATATAAAGCTTGGATGCCCGTTTCTTTGAAAAGTCATGTGTATCAAAGGAGACATCTCATATTTTAAGGGGTAAAAGGTCTCACTCCTTGTATAAGAAGAGTATTACACAATTTTCCACCCGAGATGCCTCACCCAGTACTGCCATGGCATCTCAGATTTTGACAGGGACGAAATGTCTAAGACACCCACCCTGTTTTACATTTGCGGTTGAGTAGGGAACAGACAGAGGTGGAGTACGGAAAAGAGAAAAAGCGGGGAAAGGTTCTCCGTTGGGTAGGGTGTTGCATGATACAGAGAAGTTCCTTAGGTGTGTTAAGGAAAGACATTAGATTTTGAAAAAGCAGGCCTGAACCGACCACTCCATCCTTACTCAAGAAGACATCAAAAGACTAGTGAAAGGTCCGAATTTTGGAAATCCCCGGATTCTAGCTAGATTTGTACGGGTCAGGGGTGAGTGAAGGTAGATTTCACCCAAACAGACAATCTGCCCCCTAAAATCAGCCAAAAAATCAAAAGAAAGTCGATCCATCTGTTTAGCTCTTAACTTCTAAAATCTGGTTGATAGTTTCTCAATTATTTAAATTCACTTATGTAGTTCTAGTTTAAAGTTGCTTCATTTTTAATACACGTTGGTTTTAGTTTGTATATCACGAGGATTTTTATCTGCAGTAGATCGTGCGAGGAGCCTACTTAGAAACAAAGCTTTCTTTATGTGCTGAGTTGGTGAATTTAGCAAAGAAGAACCGGGTCTCGGGAACTTTTTACTTGCTCATCGACGTTCAATATAATTGGAGAAAGCTCTCTTTCGCTCCTCTTACTAGTTCTACAGATGCTTGTGGTTGAGGCACTCGAGAGAAGGCTAGTCTCTGTGTGTGTGCGTGTAGGGAAGCAAAGTCTTGTTTGCTTATGCATTGGAGCCTGTCACGTAGTCATCTGCGCTGCAGAGTTTCTCCCAATTCCCATGTGAGTCCGGCCGTTTGGTAGGAAACAGGTACCCTCCCCCTCTTTGAGCCCATCCACTTTTTCTCTGACATGTGACTCTCTCTCTCTCTCGCTCTCTCTCGCTCTCTCTCGTATGCTTGCAGGCCCTGCTCCTTTTCTTCTTTCTGTCAGTAATAATGCGGGCTCCTGCCCGACTCACAGAGCAGAAGCCTTTATTTGTATATCAATCACCACATGGAAACTTGATTCTACTTTGCGCCAGTGCAATGGCAGCTCTCAAGATCCTCTTCTGGATTGTTGCAGCTTCTTACCTCCTTCACCATGGTAGGAAAGAAAGCTCCCACTACCTGTCTCCCCTGCTTTCATCCTTCTCTCTGGATCCAAACTTCATGACGCTCAAGAAGTCACGTCTTCATACCTTACTAACTCCAAACTTTTGACGACTTTGGCAGGGAGGAGTGCAAGATGTGGAGCCAATCAACCTTCTGTTCGGCAGATCCAAGTGGGTTTCGGACAGCCTCCAAAATATGATGTGCAAGTCATGAACAACTGCGCTACGTGCCCAGCGATCAATATTCACATCAACTGTGGAGGGTTTCCTCAGGTTCTGGTGGACCCGAAGGTGTTCAAAGTTTTGAAATACGACGATTGTATTGTGAATGGCGGTTTGCCATTGGCCCCTCTACAGAAGATCTCTTTCAACTATTCTCACAACAAGTTCACCATGTCTCCGAAAACCTGGTTTTTCCAATGCGAGTAAGATGATTTTTTTGCCGTTTGCTATTTTCTGAATGTTCTGCTGTCTTGCACTCTCCCACCTGACCTCCTCCAGTCCGGCTGTCGATATGATAGAAATCAAAGCTCGAGGAACAGATCAGCTAGCCTGAGCTACTTGCAGGCGTATATCAACTCTTATGGTCCAAATTTTGTATGTAAAAAGAGAAAATCTGCATTCTAGAGGTTCAGAGTTCACATTCAATAGCAACATTGCATCTGTATTTTCTTTGTGAAATATAAAGCTTGTAGTAAAGCACCCTCGTGTTTCAAACTAAGCACAACCAACAATGCCACATAGATTAAACATTCAACCATCTCCCTTCTGATCCCTGCTTGACCTGGTAATGTAGTACTATTCAGAGTATTAATCATATCGTCCCAACCATTTCTGGATTGGTACATCACCACGCCAACTGAAGCTTTTAAAGACCTTACCACTGAGACGTTTTAATAAAAATATAAGCAGAGAGATTATTCCAATGATCAATGCATTTCTGCCCCACCAATCCAGTCTATTTCCTGTGCTATCAGCTAGACATCAGGATACATTTTAGACCTCTAATTCCAACAACATCCACTTATGTTGAGACACATCATCCTACTATTTCTCATAGCTTGCCTGTATCATCATCAAGAGAACTTGGTTATTAGCTCTCTGCTTCATTCCTGTCTAATTCTGCAGATCCTAGTCTCGCCTTGCTCTCATCCACCTAGACTACCGCATTAAAGCTACATTTATTTCATTTAAGAGAGTTGACCTCCTTAGAGGTTTTGTAAGCGGATCACTTTGAGAAAACAGGAGCTTCTCATTTTCACAGGAAAACACTCTAGCTATAAGTCACAAAGATCACTCTGCAGCCCTCTTCTAGGATCCCATGACGCAACTGCACCATCGACTCACATCACAACAATAGATTGACGACCTTTATGATGTTCTACATATGGAAGAAAGATACATGTAGTGGTATATACAAAGTGGGAAACTCTTTTTATTGAATAAATGTTCAATTGTACAGAAATAAATTAAAGTTATCACCAACTTTTGTTGAAAGTTCAATGAATCAAATTGAGCAAAGCAACAACAAGGAACAATAATACATGGAAACTCCAAATCTGAAGACTGGAGGCATTGGATATATCGTGGGCTCCAATATTGTAAACTGAACTAGACTTGTCATCTTGCACTTGGATACTTGAGGAGCCTGAAAACAAAAGGCATGGATAATTTAATGATAATCAACCAAATGGATTCTGCACAAAAAAAAAAAAAAAAAAAAAAAAAAAGGAGGTACACAGTCTATGGTTTAGGAAAACTTCCTACAAGTAATTTTTTTCATCCAACCTTCAGGATCGGTGATTAAACTAATTCGCTGGAATTTGGGCTCAAAATATTCATCGGATCAGAAGACCAACCAAGGGTCTCTCATGAATGGATGGCTCAACCAAACCACTTGGTAATTTACTTAATGGTACTTGCAAGCTAATATTCTTCATAATATTACATTAACAATTGTTTAAAACATCTCAAAGGCCAAAACGGACAAACATGGGGGCATAATAAATTTGGACAATCAGAAACTGTCCATCCAAACCAAGAGACAAATAACAACTTTGTTGCTAGATGTGCACCATATCATGTACACACAACACTATAAATCTTTACTGCAAATCTGAAACAAATTTAACTTAGGTGTACCCGTTTTGTTTAATGATGAGATGATTTTATGAATCAGAAAAAGCAGCACACCAAAAAACAGTAAAAAAAAAAAATAGCAAGGTAGTTGGTTATCAGCCCCTTGCTTAGCTAATGATGCAGCAAAATAGTGGCTGAAAAAGACCAGGCAGCATTGAGAAACTTTGTGGCGGCAGATTTCCTTGATGATATGCAAAAATCTCGAAGGAGACTCATCAGAATCTCTACATCCACCCACAACAACCTTACAATCACCGTCAACCTCAAGAAGTTTAGAGAACTTTCTCTAGATACACCAAAGCCATGACTCAAGGGACCAAATAGGCAAGAATGGTCAAACTTCCATAATTTATGAAAATTCTCCTCCCGACCAGTTGGACCGTGGTTACCTTCTGAGTCCCCTCGAAATTAAGCTTTAGCTTCCTAGCAGGGAAGGAGTCCAAGAGAGCAGAGCCAGGTAACTAGGGGGAGAGAGCAGCCCATATGCTTCCACTTCCAATGAATCATAAAGATGCAAGTACTATTTACTAAATAATTACCAAATATTGTCAAAATGATAAAATCTACTCACTAGTTTAGCACCAGTTTTGGGTAGAAAATTCAAAGCCTTCAGATTCAATGTCAGCCCCACATTTTGTAGGCTTTGTGTTGAGAATGGTCTCATATCAGTTATAAAATGATTTACAACCTAATATAAGCTTGAGATTTTGAGTTGTATGAATGTCTTTATAGTAATCAAAGCAAGTTCAATGGGTCTCCCCAAAATTATCAATGTTTTTGAAGCTATAAAGAGGAACCACACATGAGGGGAGAGTTGAGAATATTCCCAAATCAGTTGATAAGTTACAAATAAAGTCATATAAAAACATCAGTTGGGTGGTGGAACTCTACGCTCCAACCATGTGCCTCTAAGGAGGATGACCTTTCTTCACTTTGTATAAAAGGGGTTCTGGATTTAGCAAATGGGAATAATATCACATAAAGTTAATGTCAGGAAAATCCTGTAGTTACTAACTGGGAAAAAGCCTCCTGACTTCAACCAGCCATTTTAAGGTGCATCAGAACACAACTTTATGAAACCAAAACAAGGCATCTGATCCATCGGGCTTAGTTTGTGCCACATGATGTGAGAAGTATGATAGTGGGATAGGTTAATGTCAAAAACAATTATGTGGTTATAAGTCAAGAAAAGGTTGCTTAACTTCAGCTACTCATTTTGGGATGGACCCAAACCCAACTTTAAAAGGCTAAGATCAAACACTTTTTCTTCTTTAGTTGACAACATTGCCACTTAATTCACCACGTGTAAAACAAAGTCATTACTAACATTATCATTAAAAAAATTGAAAACCACTTTAAAAATCAACATGAATAATGACATATAGTAATAGAAGAAAAGTAAAATGAAAATATATAAAAATTTGAGCCTTTAAATTTATATCTAGCTAAACTGAAAAAGTGGTTGCACATTACTTTGGTGGGTCCAACATGCATTGAAAAAATGGAGTGCGGACACATGATTTGGACAAAACCCCTTATCAGGGAAATTGGCCACATTATATTAGTCATATCCCCACTTTGCAAACTACAGAAGAGAGGACGTGTAAATTAATAGTAACATTAGATATCTACTCAGCCAAAGGTTTAGTTTTGCAAGCCTTGAGTTGCTGACAGGCTGCATCAAAGTACAATCGATATAAAGGACACATCCACATCAGTGGCAAAGCCCACATCCTCCATATGGCCCCTCTGCAGGGGAGGCAAGTAGTCAATAGTCATTTCCAAATTCTCTAGTAGGTTAAAATTTGGCCTCGAGCATTTTGCTACACTACTCTTACCACCCAGTTGCCTCTTGGTTACCAAAAGACAGAGGCCTTTGCTACATTAAAAACACTATGAGCATAACATATATCAACCAATCCCACAAACCATCTGTGTAATTAATTGCAAAAGCGATCAAAGGTGGTTGCTAAAGTCACCATCAGAATGCCCTTCAAAAAGAAAAAAGGTTACCATCAGAAAGAAGCACACGGTTCTCAGTTTTGGAGGTGAGATGGACACTGTTGAATAATGCAAGAAGCTCACTGCCCAAAGCAAAGAAGCTCCCACCATTACCAAAGTCTTTTTCAAAGTATACCCCAGTTTGGACTCATCAGTGGCAATAATCCCACATAGTTTAATGTCAGAAATGATCCTATGATTATTAGCTGGCAAAGGTTTTCAAACTTCAACTACTCATTTTGGCATGAACCTGGACCCAAATTTAACGCTATTAAAGCAGGGCATGTTTTCTGTAGGGCCTAGCTTGTACCCACGTTTAGTTTTTACATCATCTGTATCATCCGCTTCTCACGCGCATTTTCATATGTTTAGGTATGGACAAAAGGGGGACCGTTAGAGTCAATAATCCCACAAAGAATAATGTCAAAAAAATTGCGTTTATTAGTGGGGAAAACCTCCTAATTTTTGTTAATCATTCTACGATGTACCTAGACCCAACTTCAGCAAGATTTAATCCGGTGATCTTATTGCATACAGGACTAGACTCTTCATAAATTTTGTTGTTTTTTAGTGGAAGCCCCAATTCACAATTCAGTAGGATGGTCTTTCATAAAATACCTCTCTGAACTTCAATGGTAAAGGAAGCAATCTTGTGAAAGTTGGCAAACATTTCTCAAAGACTTGAAAAGCCAGGAATCTGGCCATTGATCTCCTCTGCTAGCTAAATCCAATAGAAGATTGTGCTCCATGTTATGGAACCTTCAGTTTTACAATTGCTCTCATGATCTTTTAAATGTTAATGTTTCATCATACAAAATGCAAAGAAATAAAGATGGATGGAAAGGGCACTCCTCAATCCTCAAGATACTTGAGGGGAGAGAGTTGCACAGAACATGTTGACAAGTAACATCCTCTTTGGCTAAAGCATCAGGTTCTCTTAAAGCATGACTCCATGAACCATAAAGGAGACACAAATATCAACACTAAGCTCTAATTTCCTACCATCCAGCTGATAACAATGACAAAATTTCCTTTAGCAACCAGAGGGAAGGAGGAATGTCAGAAGAATCAATATTGCCCATACCACTGATATGTGTCACATAAGGAGCAACATGCATTGGAGTTTGGGGTAGGCAATATGATACCCAATAAAGCTATATATTGTATTTTATTCTTATTTATTTTTCCCAAGACAGATCAAATCCCACACTGCTATGCAAATTGTATTAGTGTATCGTATCGAATTTATGGTTCTTTTGACACAATATCTGATACTAACACCAGGCACCCCTAGGATGAACAATTTGATCACATGAAGGATAGCCATGATTTGTTAAGTACCTAGCCAAGACTACCCAAAAGACCGGCCTGGTAGGTAGCGGAAAGCCAAGCACTTAACCCAGGACCATAAAATCACACACCCCTTGGAGAAAGAGTTTGCCCTCAAGCTCTTCCATTACGAGCCGACGTCCATGGCGGCCTACTCTAGCAACGGCCCACTCTAGCGACACTGCTAGGTCGCCCCCTCCGGAATTCGAACTCGCAATGTAAGTAATGGCTCTAATACCAAATGTTAAGTAACTAGCCAATACTACCCAAAAGACCGGCCTAGAAGGTAGCGGAAAGCCAAACACTTAACCCAGGACCATAACATGATTTCAGCCTAAACTGAATCATATCCGCCACAAGATGAGAGAAAAGGATAAGCAGCGCCTTTGTGATCCCTAATGATCCCAACCCCACCAGATCTAGGGCCTTTCGTAGAGTGACCATCAAAACCCAATTTGAGTCGGCCATTTAGGAGAGAAATTAAGAACAAAAGAGAAGTGATCGCTGAAGTTAGTAACGAGATTCCAAAAAAATGCAGATGGTCAATTAGGGAAAACAGGGAATGCAATTGCAGGAATTAGCTGAAAGTGAAAGGTCGCTTCAGTGATCCCTTCAAAACAACAGGACCAAACAAAGCAGCAATTATTTGCTCCCTCCACAACCATCATGGTACAACAGCAATAGCTAGCATCCAAAGGGTTTTGCCAGGCTAGTATCTTCAAATTTTGGCCCTCAATCTGGTTCTTGGTAGTTTGATGAAAGTTCTAGTCGGAGACCATACTCGATCTGGCGCTATATCCATCACAACTTCCAGCTATTTTCTTCCAAGATTCGATTCTTGGCTAGCAATGGTGCAAAAATTAAATTCTGGTCTGATATATGGGCCTTAGACAGACCCCTTATGCACACATACCCTCATCTATATAGTATGGCCAGACAACAAGACATCTCTTTATCTGATGTCTTCTCAATGGCAGCCTCGCTGAGGTCAACTGGGCTGCCTTTCCAGGCGCGTAATGACGAAGAGGCTTTCGAGATCTGTAACATGACTAAGGACCTTGACGAAGTCTTTATCCAAGAATCTCAGACTGACAAAATGATCTGGAGTCCCTCAGCCAATGGTGAGTTTACTGTGGCTTCCTGTTACAGCAAGCTAACCAATTGCGAGTCACAAGGTTCAGCAGCAGCTTCAGACTAGGCACTTCCAGGGAATCCTAAACAGAAGTTTTTTTTTTTTTTAATTTGGAGTGCTGCACAGCAAGATTTTAACTCATATCATCTTGATCAGAAAAGGTTCCATCCTCCCATGCACCCTTTACCCCTTATGTGGTCTTGTGGATGAGAGCATTGATCACACTCCTCCATTGCCACCTCACCTGGCAAATTTGGAGATTCTTCTTCAAACTGTTTAGGATATTCACCTGCCTTCCTTCCACTCTCAAGGACCTACCTCTACTAGGGAAGCTCATGACAAGAGCTTGTTTAGCATTTATACCATGGGGGCCGTGCAGAGAGCATAATCAGGAGATTCTGAACCATCAAGCTGCCTCTTGGAAGACCACTGACTGAAACAATCCTGAACCAAGTGTTCGCATGGCTTTGCACTTCGCAGGATTTTGAAGATGCAAAGGGGGATCCATTTGTCACTGCTGGAAGCTTGTTGTCAACCTTCATGGTCATAAGCGGCCCCAGCCCAAAGCTACCTGGACACCTCCTGAAGAAGGTCTTATTAAATTGAATTTTTATGGGTCATTCTTGGGTAATCTGGACCCACTGGCTTTGGAGGTGTATTCCGCAATCAGGCTGGGTAAATCCTTGCCTCCTTTGCGGGTTCCCATGACATTGCTGATTCCACTGTTGCTGAGCTGCAAGGTCTTCGTCATGGACTGTGCATCCTAGGTGACTGGTTTGAAGGGCATTTTCATGTGGAAGGAGATTCAAGGTGTATCATTTGCTGAAAGTCAGCAGATTTTGTTTGATGTAGTTTCTTGTTGGACTCATGTACAAAGGCCAGCTAATAGTTTAGCTGACTCTTTAGCTAGAGAGGGGGTCGCTCTTCAATCCCTCATTGTGAAGGACCCCCTCCTTCTGGATGTATTGCTGCCTTTCGGCTTCTTAATACAACAGTGACCTTTCTCAAAGAACTTTAAAAAAGGGTTTTGCAGGCTTAGAAAAAAGCCAGAAGTGGCAGTGCAGAATGTAATGTCTGAGAATGAACGTAGGAAAGATTAGATAACTCCAAATTTGAGGAAGATTTCTCCCTCAAATTGCAAAAGAGGCAGAGCAGAAGAACAAGCTTCACAATCTCATTGACACTGCCACAGACCTTAGAAAAGGAAATTGATTAGCCAATCTGCCTTTTCATGTGGTCTCCCATGGGCACCAGTTATTACATTACTTTCCAACTTTTATTCTTTTGACTCTATTAAAAATTTAATAATCGTTTACAATGTTTTTATCTGGAAAAGGGAATGGAAATTTGAAACTCTGTGAACATAAGAAATTTGAAATTAATTTGAAAACATGTGCATGCATGATAACCAGAATTGGGTTCTCCCAAAAGCAACAAATATGAAGAACAGACAAAATGTCGTTTTAGGAGGCAAAATTTAGAGATAGTGATCCATAAGATTACAGCTAAATAGCTCATTCTAATCAAAACCAACAAAGTTATTCTCAAATCAAATTATACAAAAAAGAACCTGCATCTCAACTCAATAAAGGTCTCAAACAGTTACAGTTGTATCATTCAAAAACAAATAAATAAATAAACACAACACTTACAGTTGTACTCAGTCCACCCAATGGTTTGATTTTCAAGATCATAAACAACTAGCTTGTTAGACAACACTAGATCTGCATGGACAACATAGACATAATGAATGTTGAAAATTGAAAACAAATTAATTGTTACTTTGTGTAATGATATGCAAATCTCTTGGTGTATTGCTATACCTCCCAAAAGTGTCACATCCTTCCCATCCTTGGACTGCATCCCACTATTTTGCCAACCAATGCACCAGGCGTCATCCTGCACAAAACAGCATCAGGAAATTCAAAATGCAATTTTTTTAAGAGAATTGAGAGCTCTAATAAGACAAACAAAGAATTGCAAGGCCTGCTAGAGCAGTACTCCCTTTACAATAAGAGATTGAAGGGAAGCTCCCTGCTTAGCAAGTGAGTCAGCTAGAGTATTAGCTGAATGAGGTACATGCGTCCAAGAACAATGAAACAAAGATACAATTTCTGAAATCTGGTGGAAGATGATACAATGTCTCCAGGACGGGTCAATAAATACTTGAGGGCCTATTCAATCTGTCACAGAAACTTGAGGGCCTATTCAATCCCTCACACAAACTTGAGAGTTTTTCCTTCTTTTTTTTATTTAACCTTTCAGCCATTTTTTACTCCGGGAGAGAAATCCAATGTTTTACCTAATCTTTTTAAGGTTCATTGTACACAAAAGAATATTGACTAAATATACACTATCACAGAACTCAACACTAATGCCATCAAAATAGAGCATACATGAACAAGACTGAATTTTCATAAATTTTGTAAATAAGTTGGCTTACACCAATTTGGAAGAAATATTCACGAGGATAAACAGTCAAGGAGAGGTCACCATCAAAATGTAATGTTATGGAAGGAAAGCCATCGTCCACACTGCAAAAACAATTTCAAATAAACCAGTGAGATCGTTTATTCTGAGACATGTATTTGTAAAATGGGAGTCAATGAAACTTTCTTAATTTTCAACTATTAATAACTTGTCCAAATTTATGCAAATACACAAACTGGAGAACATACACAAAGGCCTTTTGTTTTCAGGTTTGCTCAATGACAAAAGCTATGCAGTGAAAGAAAAAAACCAGTCCTATCTACAATGTTGTGGCTGCTGCCCTAATTCTCAATCTGAATTCTACTACAGCAGGAGTCTTCACAAAACTTCTAATATCTTCATCAGACTATCAGTTTTTTGAAGTTTCACATATTATAAGAGCTAAAGCAGTCAGTCCTTTATTTGTATCCTTTAGTTAAATCATCCGGTTTGAAATGCTGGGAAAAATCACATAAGTTGTTATTTCAGCCATTCTAAAGGAGACTTTTCCTCCTTTGTTCAATCAATTGAGATCACATCATTTTTTTCCAGTTTTTAGCCAATCTTTTTGTTTCCAACTTCTCAAAATTCAACCCAAATTTTTTGAGTTGTTTTTAGGGATTCACCCTTTCTGTGTCAGCTAAAATCTAGTAAATTATCGTTTAAATAGTCATTTAGCCTGGCCTCATCCTCTCCAAATTGACATAGGTCTGCCAGCAAGAGTTGGCGTCAATTTCTCCCCATTTAGAGTAGTTTTGATCTGTTTATATTTGGACCTTGAGAATTTTCCGTTTGTTTCAATTTGTTTATATTCAGAAATTGAGAATTTCTCTTGGTAACAGTCCTTGCCCAACTTACAATTGTTCTTTTTTAAAAAAAGTGAATCTTACAATTGTCCTTTAAACAATCAGGATTCAACTGCTTAAAAATGGCAGTCCCAGCCCCCACAGGCACTTCTCCTTCATAAACTTTTTAATGCAATATCAGTTGACAACCTCTTCTTCATATCAACCCTTAAGACTCTAATTCTAGTTCTGCATGAAATTGAAAACTCAGAGAGTAACTACCATAAATCTAAATGGTAGTCAGAATTGCCTTAGTCTATGTCAGTGAAGAAATTTCTCCTAATCAAGGATATCCAAGAATATCACACTGAAAAGCTCCCCGAGATCTGCTCAAAATGTTCAAAGATTGCTATTCAGAAATTTAAAATTAAATAAAAAAGAGTCAAAAGACAATGGCTGAGTCAAGGATAACTCCGTTCAGTTTCAAAAAAATTGCAAACCTTCAAAGATTTTTAGACATCTGTTCAGAGGCATTGGAAACCATATATGGAATTATATTCAGCTGAGACACCTTGGGTGACCCAAATTGGTTTGCCCACAAGTGCTGCAGAATCTAGGTAGCCAGACAAAGCCTTCTTCACCGGATTTTATGGCACAATGGCAAAAGCACAGAATTTGTGGTGACCCTTGCAGACACGAGTATGGCAAGTAACTCTTTTTTCTCTTTACAGCCCTAAAACATTAAATCAGGGCATTCTCCCGTAACACTGGTAACTCTAATACCTTCGTTCGAAATCCTTTTTTCACCCTTCATATGTAATATTAGTCAATCTTTGGTATTCAACAACTATTTTATTCATAAAAACACCATTTTTTGGTGTTTAACTTTTTCAGAGAAAAGGAGATCCACATTAAATCAGGCATAGAAAGAAGAAACCAAAAGGCACATAAAGAACTCCACTACCATATCAGTCTACCATCACCCTCTCCTTGGAGGTACCCTTAACAAAATTGACAGCAAAGAACCACCCCCAAGAGCTTCATTATAGTTAGATGTTTCTTCTTCAAATGAGGTTCCATGCTCAGCATGAGAGGAAAGCTCCTTGCTGCCAGAACAGTGATTAGTTGATCAAGAACCAATCTGTCTGGGAAGGGAAGCAAGCAGCCAATTCACCAAGCCAAATCTAATAAGCAGAAGTGTTTGCTCCTCAATGAACTCTGATGTGAACATTCCAAAACCTAGACAATAAATTTCTAATAGCAGAAGCAGAACCAAATCTTGCTAAGAGTCTGCCATTCCCTCAAAGAATATAGTGCTTACAAATGGCTTACAAATGACCAATTGCCTTATTGCCAAATGATTATTAGTTGAAAAAAAGACCACCTAACTTCCGCTAGTCATTTTGGGATAGACCTAGACCCAACTTTAAGGTGATATCAGAGTAGGACATCTGCTTGTTGGGACTATTTTGCACCATATTTAATTTATACCCTATTTGTGTTGTCCAGGACTCAAGCCATTGTCTGTTTGTGTGGTGCTACTGGGAATAATCCCACATAGATAAGTGTTAAGAAAGTTCATATGGTCATTAATTGAGAAAAGGACTTCTAACTTCAGATAGTCATTTTTGGATGGACCTGGACCAACTTTAACATATTTTTTTATAACAGATCTCATCCCACTTGACTAAAGGGTACTTCAAGCTCACAGAAGACACTATCCAGAGGACTTTTCTCTGCAGTTTCCAATCTAGAGGGAATACTAACAGGGATGAGGGAGTCCTAATTAGGAAGGCCAAAGGTGATTATTGATTGTTATTAGAAATGATAGTTAGTTCGTCAGCCCTTTCCTCTGCCAGGTGACATTAACAATGTAAATGTGTGACCTAAGGCCGTTTGGTCTAAGTGGTATTCTCTTTACATTAGGTGCGTCAGGTCACGAGTTTGAACCGCACCACGCCCCTCTCAATAAAAAAAAAAAAAAAAAACAATGTAAATGTGTGACAAAACTAAGGGTCCAACCACTGCAATATCAGAAGCATACTAGAAATTCACAGTTGGAAGATGAAGAGAGGATACCTTCCAGTAAATTTAAAGCATTGGAACTCTTGGACAGTATGTACATTTATAGCCGGCTGGTACGACATAATCTAAAAACACAGTGATAGTTTTATTAAATGTCAAGCTCAACGAATAAAAAAAAAACTGAATTCACACACAAATTCAGTACCGCATTGATTAATGGTGTAAAAACCGTCTCCGGAAGGTAGGCCAAGGTTGTACCACTATCAATAATTGTCCCGCTCCAATCACCAGTATCAAATACATCAGTAGGGAATCGTAGTACCGTCCCACCAACTTCAATTGCCTTCATATTGACATTATAATGTTGCCTAAAAGTAGCAAATCAAGCTTCCAATATTAAGCATAACACAAGTAATAGCTCAACTAATGTTCGGAAACAACATTTGAAACCATATGGATGCATGCAATATTCTGCTGTACATGAAACTGGAAAAGGAAATATGTAGGAAGAATTAAAAGTCAGATAGTCAAAGTGTTTCCCATTCCATGATTGTTTGTAAAGAACTATTTATTCTAGTTTAGTTTCTATCTTTGAATTTCACTTTCAGAAAGTGAAACTTATCTTTTTTTTTCCCTAAAAAGTGCAAGTCGCAGTAAATTAGCTTTAAGAAATTTTAAAACCTCTGTTACTCAGTTTTTCAGCACTCCTCTTTGTAGTCAAAAGTTATGGCATTTAATAAAAGTTTGGCATGTCCCTTCTTTCCCTTCTCTCCTCATGCTGATGTTCATCTACCTTTTCCTTTGTTTCTCTCACACTTTTTCTTTTCTTTTGGGAAGCCTTACACTTATTACTTTTATATCAAAATTTTGGGTCAGAATCAAGTCTAGTTTATGGTTGGTTCTTCAGAGATGATGAGAATAGTGAGAGAAAGGAACCCTGTGAATTCATTTCTTTACCATCCTTTTCCTCTGTCTCTCATTCTCACACTCTCTTCTTCTAGATTTTATTCTCTAGACCTTTGTCTTTTCTTTGTTTACAGATAGATCCTAGCATCACATGGTATAAAAAAGATTATATTCTGTCTTTCAAAAAAAAAATTCTAGATATTCAGTTTCTGATTTTTTTTTTTTTTAAATGTAGCAAAAAGAGCTTAAAGTTCTAATTTTAACTTGCTTATTCAGTTTCAGTCATAGAGAATAAAAATGAAGCTGGAAAAAATGGGCAATAGAAGGACAAAAAAAAAAACCCCACATAAGCCACAGCATGCCATTTTCTCACCTCAGTTTATCCCCTCTCTTTATCTCCTTCATTTTACAGTTTTCTTTCAATTTTCAGCTTGAGGAATGACTGAGTCTACAGAAGCAGAGATTTGTTTTCTTTTAGTGGGTCTTCTGATTTATTGCAGCAGATATCTCTATCCTCTAGATATTGATGAGGATTCTCAAGTGGTTGTCAGCTGGTGTGCTAAAAGTGCTGAGACACATTAGCACATTCTCTGTGATTTTGAGGAAATTTAGACTTCACTTGTTTCTTACAAGTTTCTTAGACATATTCCCATAATTCTAATCATCATGCTGACTGTTTGTCAAGGAGGGATCAAATTTAAATGATGTTCATTTCAAAAAAAAAAAAAATTAAATGATGTTTTTGTAAAATTCAAAATATTGACTTCCTCCCTCCAGCAAGGGAGATTGTCTATCCTTATATTTTTCTTTTAGTTCATCAAACCATATTTCAAGAGGGTGGCAGGGGGAGTTCTTGAGAAGTACCCTTAAAAAATCGGTGAGATTCACCTTACCAAACAATTTGCTCAATTTAAGCTCTACTGCACATTTTTTTATTTTATTATGTATCTTTTAATCCTTCTTTTCATCTTCTTTTCTTTCTAAAGTCATATCCAGTCACCATGCCCTTTTCTGCAGAAGTAACACTTAGTGGCTTCAGAATGTTAGAAGGGACATTGCTCTAGTTGATGGAAACAGTCCCACATATAAAAGTTTTAAGAAAGTTATTACTTTATAAGGTTGAACAATAGGTCTCCCAGGTGGCTAGGCATTTTGGAATGGAACCAGACTCAAACTCAACATAGTATCAGAGCAGGACATCTGTTAATTGGGGCCCAGTTGTGCCCCATTGAGTTTGTACCCCGTCTGTATTATCTCCTCTCATGCCCATTACCTATATGTGTAGCCTAGACGTGAGAGGGAATGTTAATGAAAATAGTCCCTCATAATATGTGTTAAAAACAATCATTATTTTATAAGGTTGAGCTATAGCCTCCTAAGTAGCTAATCATTTTGGGATGGAACTAAGTTCAAGCTTAAGAAATGCTATCAAAAGATGTCCAAATGTGCTAATTAAGAAAAGGAAGTAACACATCCATAATGATGAGAACATCAGTTTCAGAAAGAGAGAAAAGTTAAAGAACCACGACATGCCCCTTGCCAATTTTCAGAGAAAACTGCAATCAGCTTGTCATAATAATCCTATGCCATATGACAACCTAACCAGAATAAGAGCTAACTGGAATACAAAAGAAAATGCTATAAAACATTGAAGAATAATTTCAAAGAAAACAAAAGAACTTCCGGAAAGTCTGCATGAAACAGGATAGCATCACATACTGGTTTGGTACCATTGGAGTTGTTTTCACTTTGGGCCGCACAATATTCCCAATAGCAAATATACCACCCCCATTTACACTATCCAAGCAATGGGCAAACACCTTCTTGACCTTTCCAACAGATGCCAGCTGTGAAATCATAGAAGAATTAGACTGTCCAAATCCAAGGATGCCATCAACCGCTTCACCAGATGTACCCAAATCCCCAGATTGTTGGGCCCCACATCTAAAACCAAAATAAGGATACATCAATAAGTAGAGCATTATCTTTGTCAAGTGAATTAAGATAAAAATGACTGCTTACAAAACATACTATTCAACATGCAAGCAAGCCTACAAATAGTTGTATTATAATTAGGATTGGTAACAGATTTTGTTTTAATTTTTGTTTAAATAGTGTTTGAAACTAGAATTAGGTCTATTACACAACTGTAAAAGATATTGGCAATTTTGTCAATTGATTTGTAATTTATGGATTTATTTTATCTGCCTAAGTGCTTGTAAGTTTGCAACTTAAGTTTCTTCTTTGTTTCCGAGGGGGTTAGCCTGCAATCTCTCATTGCTTTCAGCCCCCCTTTTGCTCCTGGTTAGCTTTGGCCTTCTGGCCTTTAATAAAGAATCGCCTTTCTCAAAAAACAAAAACAAAAAAACTTAAGTTTCTTCTTTTGATAAAAGGAATGAAGAGTAAAGCAGTGTAACTGATCAACAACTTCTTGTCTTCCCTCTTCTAAGGGAGGGCAATAGGGCAGGTTCAATGGCTTTTCTTAGGGTTGACCATAAGGTAAATTAAGCACATCAGTCTGTCAGGCCTGCAACCAACTCGTTTCATGGAAACCAAATTGGGTGATTGACCTGTCCTCATGGAATTTGCATTGACCAAAAGATGAAAAGCAAATTGAAAACATTTTGGAACAAGAACACACCACTTACCCAAATATAATACTTGCATTGGCCTCCCTAGTTTGCAGATTTCCTGAAGCTTGATTATAATGTAAAACATCTTTTACATAGTATCCAGCAGTTGAGCTTCCATCTCCATATTGCACGCTATACTGGCAAAGCACATCTGGGGTGCAGTTTGGTAGGTTGTCATATTGAGAAGAACAGAAAGGTTGATCACAAGTAACCAATTTTCCACTTTTAGAATCATTCGGATCATAAAGAGTGAGTTCTACCTACATACATGAAAAAATTCCAAAAATGAATTTGATTCATTGAATGTTAAAAAATACATTTCTGGTGTAACTGCTAGTAGAGTTCACACTGAATTACATGAGCATTCTGGTGTAGTGAAGATTAAATTCACAAAACGCACTTCAAATCAGTGATTCATATCACTACTTAACTCTTCTCTTGAATCCCAAATTACAGTGGTCCAATGTTTAGACAATGGATATTGGAAACACAACTTACAGGTAGGGATCATGTTTCTATACAAGCTAGTCTCAGAAACTAAACCAAAACTTCTCTCCACTTTAACCAAAATTTTCAGAAACTTAAAAAATAAAATAACGGTTTCAAACACACTTCCATAAATTTTAAGAACCTGTACTATAATTTATTTGAAACTTCATAAAAAATCCAATTTTATATACTTGCTCAGATTCAGAATTTAAAAAATCAGTGCTTAATTGAAATAGATTAGCTAATGAGAAAAATGCCTTATAATTAATTATACTAACTTTATTTGATGACTATTGTCAAAAAAGACATCAGAATGTTTCTTGGTTGATTCTTATCTGTCTTTGCCAAGTTTTAACAGCTTCTTAATCGTTTTCCCAAAAGTTCTATAGAATTTTCTCAAACATTCCTCTCTAATACTTAAGTTTACTTTAGATACAAGTTTGTTTCACTACATGTCCTGTTTCCAATTATTTTTTCATTACCATTTCTATTTCTTTTTCTCTCAAGTTTAGGTGCTTGTAATTTTTTTTTATCTATTAGAGTCTTCCTAACAACTCTTAAGCCTTGAAGTAGATCATCATCAATTGATACTATTTCCAACTATGTTGAGGTCACTATATGAACCCTGCTAGAAACAACTATGCCTCTAGAGTATACGAACTAGGTAAAAAATTTAAAAGTACCCTAATAAAAAAAGAAATATGGCAAAATAAGAACCAACAGAACAGAAAAGAAATTTGAAACATACACCTAGATCACTTTTCTTTGGGCACCGCTTGCATTGTATACAATTCACCCACAAAATGTCACTTCCAGTGTCAACTTGCACATAATACTTCTTTGAAGGAGTTCCTAAACCAATTTCAGCAAAATAGAGCCTAAACCATCAAAGAAAATGAAAAAAAAAATCAGGAAATTGAAGAGAAAAAAATTCAAGGATAAGAATACAAATAAACAACTTTGGTGATAGAAACATTAAGTCAATCACCGGTGCACAGAAACCCAAATAAAAACATGAGGAGAGCAATGAAAGGATGAGAGGAAGTAGGAATTGTTAACTCATCTACACCCAAGACTTGAAAAATGAATCGTTTTCCTACACGTACACCAAGATCGTCGGGGGCAGAAAAAAAATGTAAAAAAGAAGAAAAAGAAAAGCAGCGGACTACTCAACACTAAAACCTTTCAATAAATCAGGGAGACGCGTGAACGTTCCTTCTGCAAAGCAAGTGAACGTCTATTGGAAGAGAACAAAATAGACAAGAATAAGAAGAAGAACACCAAGCAAGAAATATACCCTGCTTCAGAGGGCAGACCAATTCCGCCCAAAGGAAGATCGACGGCCCCCAGCATTCTTCCATGGCGTCGGCTATCATGAGACTTGAGATCGGTCATAGACTTCCCCTTGCCAGCAAATTTGCGCTGAACGCGAAAAACCCCAGTAGAAGATACATAAGAACCGGATAAAAGGAGAAGATAGACACAGAGAAGAAGAATTGCTTTTCGATCCATGACAATTCGGAAGCAGAAGAGGATTCAGATGAAAAACAGATTAAAAAAGTCACTGTTTCACAATCTCTAGGCTAGGATGGAATTAGGGTCTGGGGCGCAAAGGGAAGCCCCAGGCCGAGGTGGAGATGGCAAAGGGCTACAGCAGCTTGGACGGCAAACGCGAATTGACCGAAAAATGAGAAGAAAGAGACGTGAAAATAAGGACAGGGAAAAGCGAGGAATAGACCTTCGACTTTTTCAACGGTAGGACAAACGAACCGTCCAAAACCTACAACTGAAATTACAAGTATTCGAGTCTTCCTTTTCCTTGTAAACAACGGAAACTGCGAAACTGTATAAGCAAAGCAAGATATCCGACACACTAGCCGTCTCGCTCACAGCGAAGACTTGTTAAAGACTAAAATGGTAAATGTCTTCTGGGTATTTTTATGCGGAGAAATTTACGTCGACAAACGAGTGCCGACCTTATTTCGCATTCAGGAACGAAACTTTTCAGATAATTGCCAGATAAGGTTGTAGTGAACGAAATAATCATTCAAGACTAAATCTACTTTCTACATTACACCGTTACACCAGTCCCTTAATCTAAAAGACATCAGTCACATCATACTTAATTTTGTTTGCAAAAGCTTCAAGTTGAAACTTTAAAAAACAACCGAATGCATAACAAATTTTGAAATGAAACAATTTAATTCTGAAAGAAAAAAAGAATTAACAAGTGGATCCCAAAGAACTCTTATCGACGGGAAGAAAGACCAAAAAACATGAAGATATTATACTACGATAATCTTGAACCTAGCAAGCACACAGCATCTCGACCAGGGTTAATAAGAGAACTATTATGAAATTTAGGTAGGTAAAGCTTTGTTGAAGCAAATAAAATGAACAGCCTCCAAAGCAGAAGTAGGAGGCCACGCTGAAGTCCCCTAAACAAGTAGCTTGCACGATGAGAGAGCTTTATTGACACATTTATATTGAATGATTGAATAAATATAATTTGATGTGCACTCAATGTTTTCATATGGACCTATGTGGAGTAGCCAGGTGAATTGGTTCAACAATAAATAAATGATAGTTGATTTGAGATATAATACCATTTGGCATGGCATTAAAAGAGTGGAGGACACTTTTTCCACATATAGATGAGAGGAGAAGTACATAACTCTAGTGATCTTCCTAAACCCTACATTAATTACCATTTGATAAACCCTTGGATTTTATCCCGTTATTTCATATAGTTTCTTTAATAACTCTTCCTTCTACCTCCTTCATAAAAGCATGACACATTATCTTTATCTCGTGTAATATACTTTCCAAATCATAATATAACCATCTTCCTCTCACTAGTCATACCTATTTCATTCATAATATATTCACAATATTTAACACCTATATTCACATTAAACATAATATTTATAATTAAATACTATATAAATATAGATTACAAATTGAGAGTTTGCCTAAATTATAAATTTTCTTAAATTAATAACCAATTTTATACAACAATGTTTACATTCTTCCAACAATCAAATTCAACATACATTATAATACAAACTATAAAGAAAAATGGATTAACGTGTTAGCTAACTTAAATATTATAGATAATTAAATAATATTAACACATAAAAATTTATGATTAAACACATTCAAATCATAGAATAAAAAAAATTAAAACTATACTTTTAAATGAATAATTAGAAACTATAAAAACACAAAAATCTATAACAACAATAGTAACTTGGCCCTTCAATTGTGCAGAAGACCTATAAAATACTTCTCCTCTTCACATCTCCTAGCTTAGTCTCTCCCTATTAGTCATTTGAAATTAAATTTTTATTGGTTAAAGAAGAAATTAAATCCTTTTCCACTGCATCAAGAGCATTTGACTTTTTTTATTTGAAAATATATTAGTAAAACATATTAAAAGCCCGT
The DNA here is from genome assembly GCF_029961685.1 of Aristolochia californica. Taxonomy (NCBI): domain Eukaryota; kingdom Viridiplantae; phylum Streptophyta; class Magnoliopsida; order Piperales; family Aristolochiaceae; genus Aristolochia; species Aristolochia californica. The sequence continues at coordinate 61,160,765 of NW_027181770.1, forward strand.
TTACTCACATAGATAGGGTGAGAGTCGTCTTTGAGGAATCATCGTCTTACTGGCCACGAAGCCTCTCGTTTGGTGGCAAAAAAAGACAACAATAGATGATACACACCCAATCCATTCTACCACTAGTAGGGGTGGCATCGAGCCAAACCGAGCCTGAAACCTGCCTATGTTCGAGCTAAGCCTGATTTACATATTTCAAACTCGAACTCGAGCCCAGCCCAGCCTCGAGCTTAAAATTGTTATCAAATTCGAGCCCAATAATTTTAACCGAATTCGAGCAGAGCTCGAGCTTCAACATACATTTAAATTTTTAAAAAAATATATATATCAAATAAATTGTATGTAAAATTATGCATACATTTTATACAAATTTACACAATTCTTGGAGTGATCTGGCGGCTATCCCAGTGCACCAGCCATCCTCTCCGGTCTTATTTCAGAGTCGTCGCCTTCATTTGCCTTTAATTATCTTTGCCGAGGATCCTCATCAGGTGTTTGCTTACTGTTTACAATCTCCCTTTGCTTTCTAATCTCATTTTTCTTTTATGCTCTTTCATGCTCCCTCGCTCTACCTATTTCTCTCTCATTCCCTTTCTCCATTTCTCTCCCCCTCGCTCTCGGTCGCCCTCCATCAGAAATAGTTCGAAGGCTTTAACTTGTGATCGGTTCCATAGAAGAGGAATGCGGCTAAACTGTGTTATATCTAAATTTAGAAATCAAGTAGATGAATACATCAACAGCTCTCTTCTCCACTGCTCATTCTCTAGAGAGTTTTAGACAGCAGCGTCATGTTTCCTTTCACTAAGTTGGGGATCCTTTTTAAGAGAACGATTGGTTCTGCCACTCTTTTTGTCTCGACTAAAACAACTGCGCATTTGCAACATCAAGCAGCAATATTGATGGTATTATTGAAAAGATTTTTAGATTTTTTGAATTATATTTCAGGCCCAGTGGACCTGTAGAAAGTTATATGACTGAGTTGTCACGCAGACCATGCGAGTTAATCCGATTTGACTTCTATCGAGTAACATTGAATCAGGTCTTGTTCCCAGTTCCCGAAACCTTGGTTGTGTTTGTGGAACGTTGGCCTACTCAGCGATCTTTAGACACCGAGCCAGATTGATTGCAAAACAGTCCCAAGTCTTCTGGTTAGCCACACCAGCCATTGTAGATCCATGTGTCTTATAGCCGATATTTTGAGGACCCTAAACTCATGAGCTTAAGAAGCAAAACTAAATGCGTGGTTTTACTTCCGGTGGCAAGACCAAGCAAATTAAACTCACATAAAAATACACCTGCATCCCGTTCCACTAGTCTTTGCTCAAGTCTTTATGACGAAAATTTTGGGGAAGGAAAACTCAGAATATAGTATAAGAATCATATTACCGAGGAAAAGAAAAAAAAACATAATTCATCAGGAAAGAAAGTGGATGTAACAATGTCATAAAAAATAAAAATGAATACTGAGCAAAAACGAAAAATATAAGGACAAGTTTCTAGGGAAATTTTAATTAAATATCCTCAACATTGTAATTACATTGTAAAAACCATGATTCAAACAGAACAAGAGGCTGATTTCTCTCTTCAAGCAGACCTCAAACCTTATCCAACCTACAAAGAATGTTATCTTATAGAGCCACTCTTATGGTCGCCAAGTGGTTTTCTGCACACATATGATTCCCTCTCTATCTTTCGCATAAGTCATTCGGATTTCCCAATGTAATGTTCTAAAGATTTCTTCTAATGGATTTAAAATCTCCACTTTGTCACGGATAACTGCCCAACCACCAGGACGTGTTATTCGGTCCATCTCTACTACAATTCCTACAGGCTGCTTACACCTGCAAAGAGTTCACATTAGGGTGGCAAGGCATAACAAAAAATCCAATATAAGAAAATCCATTTTATCAAAGAAAGTAAGCATAAAATATCGTCACTTAGAATTTAGAAGTCCAGGGATTTAAGGTTCAGGGTCCCTATCCATGTTGAAACAGCACACCACTTCAGCCAGCTCACAAGATTAGTTTACCTCCCCAAGTGATACAACAGGACTGTCTTCTACACAAAAAATTATACAAAGTCATGTGGGACAAACTTCTTCCTTCAAAACTTCTGCCAAACTATACAACAGAAGGAATCTCCTTGAACACCTCTCTTTTTCGGTTTTTGCTATAAATTTTGTTTGATCTCTCTGGAATTAGGGTTTAAAGGTTTTGGACTTTTCATTATATATATATATATAGAGAGAGAGAGAGAAAGAGAGAGAGAGAGAGAGAGATCAGATCACAGATTATCCAACAGGGTCAAATGAGATCTTGAATGAGACTACTATCATCAGTTTAACTTCCACCTGCTCTTAAGTCGAGAGAACAAGTGATCAGCATGCAGAAGATCATAGGACCTCGGGTAGGTGCTGAAGGACTCGCACCAATCATGGTATATTCCAAGAAGCCCACGTTCAAAAATTATAGGAAGTGTATCTGAAGCATGGACTGGGACTACATTCATCACCCAAACTTTACTAGATTCGAGAGCAGCCGTGAACCTGTAAATTGCACCTGTGGTAAAGTGAGATTTACTTGTTTCTATGAGAGATCCTAAATAAAATTGCAACAATCAGTGCAACCCAAGTGATCACAACAATGACAATAACAGTAATAATAACAATAACAACAATAATAATAGTTGAAGAACAAATATAGAAGAGTCTTACATGACTTTCGCAGCAAGAAGTCTCACATAACTAGAATTAATATGGTGGAATCTAAAATGAGTCTCATGAAAGGAGGTCTCATAAAAAAGTCTTAGTTAAAAGTGTTTTATTTATGTTAGTCTTCTATTAATATTCATTGTTTAATTGTGTTAGGACTTATCTTTAAGTATTAGACTTTGGGTATGATTGGGACAAAGGTTAATTTAATTGTAATTGAATTATACTTATTTTCTCTATTATAAATAGAGACTCACTGTACTTAAATTACAACAAGTCAATAAAGTATTTCTCTTTTTCATAAATTCAACATATAGAAGGAGTCATGTGAGTTGTCAACTCCTAGAGATAATGTAATCATTTTATTTTATATATCATCTCTAGTAGTTTAGGTTCATACTTTTCCTTTTTCTTTCTTTCTTGTACCAATACTCGTTGTTTCCTTGGTGTTCACACCTTCATACTAAAATTTTCTTAATTCAAATTGTATATTTTCAGAAATATCTTTGTCTACTTTCCAATGCAAAAAAAAAAAAAAAAATATGCAATCGGAATTTTCTACAAAGATATTAATATTTGAAGCAGTCAAAGTCAGACAGCAAGAGAGGTTCGAGCAATAGCAAAAAGCTTCAATTTTTTAGCCGTTTTATGCCACCAAAAACAAGACTTTATATGGAAAATTATATGTTAAAAGAAAGATCTGTAAATCTATTTTATGACCTATTAAACCAATTTTCAATCTGAGTTTTCTAGAGGGATCAATATCGAAAGAGTTAATGGTCATGCTAGCCAAAGAAGAAGAGTACTCAGTTCAGTCAAATTGTAGAGTCCGAAATATATCAAATTTTTTCTCTCAAAAGAAATATATTTCATGAAAGAATATTATACTTGAATGAAAGATATCGAAGTCTAGTTTCAAAATATGTAATTTTCATATCAATCTAATCTATGTGTAAGGAGATTTTTTCATTAGAGTCGTCAAGGTTTATGCTACATAATGAAACAAATCAGGCGGTCATAAAAGATTCATAAAAGAAGTTTTTTATGTCAAATTAGGTATTAGATTAAATCGTTTTGAGTCTAGTTTCTTGAGAAACAAACGGTTTGTGATTCTAAGCTATATTGTGGGAGATATCAATATCAGAAGTATTAATGGTCCATTCTGTCTAAAATTTCTCGTTTTCCTATTTTCTCTCCTCTTATCTCTCCCTGCATTAATGTGAATTGAGTTTCCTTTTCTCCTACAGTCCTAGTTTTTTAGGCGAATTTCTCTTCTAGTCAGATATTTTTGGTCACTCTTAATCATTCCATGATGTGTTTGTTCGAGGCATCGATATCCTCCTTTGATTTTTTTTAATTTTTTTCGTTTTTGTTACTTGGTTGTGTATCTTCCACATTATCATCACCGAAAAATTGTAGTCACCCCCCAAAATTCATACTTGGTCAAATTTGTTAAGTTATTTCAGGTCTATCGTTATAGTCTCTACTAGTTCTTTTTTTAAAAACAGGTCACGTTCTATATTCGTTTGGATATATGAGTGTTGCATTGTTACCTCCTTTCGATTAAAGTTGTTTTCCTTTAGTATTTCTTCAGTTTATCATCTTATATTTTCATCATTTCAAAGCAATGGCTAAACCCGCTACCTAAAAAGTATAGTTGTGTACCCAACATCCAACTTGAATCAAATATTTTATTCTTCACCCAAGAGGTGATTTGTGTTTAAACTACACTTAAAAGTCAGTAGGGTCTTTGTTATGCCGTAAGGTTAGGCCGTTTTTCCACCTTTGAAATTAAGCGGAGTGTGTTTCATATTATAACCATTTTGACTGGTGTATGGAGCTTTGTCATACGATTAGGAGTGATTTTGTCCAAGCTGGGTTTTTATGTATCCCCAGCTTGAGGGGGAGAAGTAGAAGAAGAAGTAAAAGAAAGAGGTACTTCATTTCACATGTTGTGGTAATTTTATGTGACCAAAATATTCAAGAAAGGGGGAGAATAAAAGTTGAAGATTTTGCATCTATGAAGTTATTTTTTTAACAAAAGAATATTGAAAACCAAGAATCTATTTCATTGCAAGCTAAAGTCATAAACTTTAGTTTGAGGGGGTGTTGAAGAGCATGTATGGAAGAGTCTTACATGACTCTCATAGTAAAAAGTCTCACAAAGCCAGAATTAATATGGTGGAATCTAAGATCAATCTCATGAAAGGAAGTCTCACAAAAGAGTCTCCATTAAAGAAGTTTTATTTATGTTAGTCCTTTTTTTTTTAAGTGATGCTGAATTTTATTATGAGAGCTCAAACGAGCAAATTACACAAGGAGAAGCCTTCCCAAACAATGAGAGATTGCTGGGATGTTCCGGATTTTGCCAATTTATCAACCAAAGAATTGGTTGATCTAGGAATGAGGTTCCAATTACAATGAATGGATGACACAATGTCAGCAATACAATCAGTGATTGGCCAATGGCACCAAGGAGGGGAGCTTTCTTTTGAACACCAGCTGATGACAGTTTTTGAATCGCCTTCAATAATCAGCTTGCCATGGAGCTGCTCTTTATGTTGGTCTTTTATTTATTATCAATTGTTTAATTGTGTTAGGACTTATCTTTATGTGTTTGACTATGGGTGTAACTAGGACAAGGGTAGTTTAATTGTAATTGGATTCTACTTATTTCCTTTATTATAAATAGAGACTCGCTTAACTCAAATTACAACATATCAGTGAAGTATTTCTCTTTTCCACAAAATCAACAATAATAATAATTTGTGTTGTTCCTGTTCTTGTAGAAATAATAATAATAATCAGCTTAATGAACTCTAACTTGATACACATAAGAAATTGTTAACTGAAACATAAACACAAAACAGGGCATGTATGAAGCAAAGAAAACAAATGAAACATGTAAAAAAAGTAAAGAAAAATGGTACTTCCTATAGTTGTATCAAGAAATTGTTCATAGATACCCATTTCTTTCAACAACAAAGAGCAAGCTGAATAAAGTTTAAATTCCAAGTACCAAGGCAGGAAAGGACCTAAATTGATGAACAGACACAACAAATACTAATGGCAGACTTCGTCAATTCAAACAAAACATATGCAGAAAATCACAGTATGATCTTGTCTTCTCTGATGTCAATATAGACTATTTTCCACCAAATAACTTCTGAACAGCAACTGAGACACCAACCTATTGGACTCGTCTTTTTTCTTTCTTCTTTCTACATAGGTTTACCCCTCCCAAACTGTCTAAGAATAAGACACTCAAAAGTAATCAAATAAAAGATGAATTCAATTGAGCAATTTTGCATACCCTCCATAGACGGCTTTCATATCCATCACATTCCGAACTCTTGACCAATCGATACCCATCCCATTGAGATAGGAGTGGTTAACAATAGCCTTCCAGTGCTCAGTATCTGCAGCCAATTTATCCCTGTGACTTATCCAATCAGGAAACGTTTCAAGTCTTTTGGGCCATTCTTCAGGCCATTCAGTCCCTCGTTCATCAGTGGCTGCTGGAACTGTATGTAAGCAAATTTGTATTGGGGCATACCTGCCAAGCAAATGATAGATATAAAAATAAAAAACAGAAAAGTAAAAACAGAAAAGTGGCTATTTAATTTCATTCAGTTAGTCAGCATCATTCAGGAATCTTAGTCGTTACTCACCAGGCTGAGTTAGGGTCTTCATCTTCCTTGCATAAAGGAGGGAACTTTTTTCTCCTCAACTCATAAATATCATTTGACGATGGCTTCTGATAGATCTTAATACCTACTTCACTAATTTCATCAACTCTATGCGCCAGAATGTTCCAGCAAATTGATGCAGTGAACTTTGACATAACTGCAAAAAGAAGCATTGCAACTAAAAACCGTGTTGTGTGTAGTTTTGATGAATGAACTAGAATACAAACATGCAACCATTTCGTGCACAGAGATTTCATTAAATCATAATCAAAAGCATGGCAGCAGATGTGCAAATGCACATTATTTAAACCTTATTTAAGGATATTTATGCAATAACCGTCGGTGGGCAAGAAAGACATAAATGGAATATTTTTGATAGCTTATTACATCGAATGGGATTTGGACATAAATGGAGATTTTGGATAAGAAATTGCATATCATCCGCATCATATTCTCTTCCTTATAAATGGTACAACATGTGGGTATTTCAAAAGTACTAGAGGATTGAGACAAGGTGATCCATTGTCTCCACTTTTAAGTTGTCCTCAGTCCTTGTAATTTAGCTCGTTTGACTGAGGACAGCTTCCCTGATGTGGAAATAGGCTGAAGCCACTGTGAATATTCCACTAATACTAAGTTTTCAAATCAGCTTATCTGACACTCTCTCCTAGAGGATGGTGCCACTAAGACTGGAAATAAGCGAGCAGAAGGCAACAACTTCATCATCATTCAAGCTCCGACGAAAGAGAAGACTCCAAGAAAGATTACTCCAAGATTCAGCTACTGAGCATGAAAGGTCCATAGCAATCTTGTACAATCCCGAGTATACCTCAGAGAGGGGGCGGGGACCGCACCACTCGCCAGTCCAAAATAAAAGAGTCCTCCCGTTTCATGGGTAGAAGGAGGTCGCGGCCTTGAAGGCTGGAAGTAGGGGTGGCTTCAAACCGAGCCGGCTTGATACCGACTCGGTTCGATTCGGTATACCTCGAGCTCGAGATCCGGGATCGGCTCGTTTAAATTAACGAGCTGAGCTGAGCTCGACCGAAATCAGGTTCGGCTCAACGGCTCGCGAGCCGGCTCGTTAATTTAATGAGCGGCGGGATTCGGGGGATTTGGGATTTCGGGAGTCTCAGGACCGAGAAGAGAGTTCTGCGACACGACTCTCTTCCATTCCGTCTCTGCCATTTCCATGCTGTCTTAGCACGATTTTCTCGCGGAAATCATGGATTATAGATCAAAATCACTGTCCATCAGCAGGGATTCATCAGAAATGGAGGATTTTGGTCTTCATATCCCTCGTTCTCCCTCTCCCTCTTCGATTCCTCACTCTCTGTCTCAGACTCTTCGATTTCTTCCTCTTTTATCTTCTTCCTCTTCGATTTCTTCATCTGAAGTTCTTCTTCGCCGACGAGACGAAAGAGACGGTCCAACGGAAGGAGGTAAGATTTTTATTTAATCTTCTATTTTTTTTTTGTCGCCGACCTAACCCTACAAAAGCTCTAACTCTCGCTTCGTTTCAATAGTGCTCCTTCATTCTTGGAAAGGCTTTTGGAAATATCCCCGAACAGCGAACACTCTTTTTGTTTCTATAAGTGAAATGTTGATTTTTTTTTCATTTTTATCTTTTGTATTATCCAGTGTGGAATTATCTTCGTAGAGTCGATGTTGTGGAAATATCCCAATACAGCCCAACACATAGTGCATATCCAGTGTATTGTTTCAGATTTCGAGTATGCTGATACAAGAGCTCGATGGCTGCACATCGCTTTATTTGGTGGAAGATTTAAGTTAAGAGATAGCTTCAAATTGCAGGGTTTCATTGGCAAAACTGTTGGGCAGCGTGTCTAATCAAGATGGATGAGGACTAGTTTCAGTAATAAGCATCCACGAACTAGTAGGAATTGTTAATTAAATTAGCAGCTAAAGGAGGAAGCAAATCTAGTATTCGACAAATAAGAAATTTGACTTTCAGGGGCCTCTGTTTTGACGAACAGACCTGAAAATTTTTTCAGCATTTATGTTCTAGAACAGCATTTCTATTGCTCCTAGATCTAGGTGGAAACTATCTTATCCCACCAAACTCTCTTTCATTTCATGGTTTGGAACTTGTCTGTCTCTCACTTGGAACTATATTTATCTGTGTCTTCCAAACTCTGTCTAGAGATGACCCCATTGATTAATCTAGAACTCTCATAATATAATATAACATATTCAATACCACCTCAACTTGGAACTTCCCTCAAAAACCTTGAGTACGTCAATTGTGATTACCTTTCAGTTGAAACTGCATCACTTTACAAATTAGCTTCAAATCCAGGGGTTGAATTAAATAATGGTTCTACCAAACTATATATTTCTTTTTTTCCCTCAAGTCTAAGATGGCAGTAGACATCCTTAGAATTCCCATATCCACAGTAGCTTCAGAGTCTACATTTAGTGCCGGTGGTAAAGTAATAGACTCATATCGTTCTTCCTTGGCACCAAATACAGTTCAAGTTTTGATTTGTGGTAATGATTGGGTTCGAGCTCATCACAGTGTAAAGAAAAATCAAAAGGTGAATTTCATTGATTAATTATTTATTATGATATTTTTTAGTATATTTTTTAGTTTTATTTATTAAAATTTTGTTTTATGATTAGGGAAGAAGAGTGTAGAGATAATGCTACCAACTACGTGATTTTTCATGTTTTTCTCATCATGGTAATTTTAATATTTTTAACTACATTAAGTAACTAGTAATGGAAGAGTATTTTTTTATCTGACAATAACTAATTTTATTTTTTTGTTTTTGTCATAGGTGGAGATTTTGTTCATGCAGGGACGTATATTATTTTCTAGCATGAAGAGAAACAACTATAGTTTGTAAATATATGATGGATTTATAGTTTTTATTTGGGTGATTGTAAATTGATAGTGATATTTCATTTAATTTTGTTGTGTTTGATTATTGTATGGAGTTTATTCATAATGTTATGCAGGGTATGGAGTGTTTAGACTATTTTATGGAGTGTTTATGGAGTGTATAGATAATTTTATGCAGGTATTATGTATAAGATTATGCCCAATTTTAAGTAGAGGTCATGCTGAATTTTATACAGATATTATATACATAGATTATGCCCAATTTTAAGTAGAGGTCATGCCCAATCTTATACAGGTATTATATACATAGGTTATGCCCAATTTTATGTAGAGGTCATGCCCAATTTTATGTAAAATGTATGCATAATTTTATATACAATTTATTTGATATATATTTTTTGAAAAGTTTTAAATGTATGTTGAAGCTCGAGCTCGGCTCGAAGCTCGGTTAAAATTATTGGGCTCGAGCTCGATAACAATATTAGGCTCGAGGTTGGGCTCGGCTCAAGCTCAAATTCGAAATATTTAAATCAAGCTCGGCTCGAACATAGGCATGTTCGGGCTCGGCTCGGCTCGATGCCACCCCTAGCTGGAAGCAACTGATAAACGGATTTCCAAATAGCAGATAGACGGCGAGGAGCGCCTCCCTCTCTCCACTAGTGCCCTAGAATCTGAAGATCGTGGCACACCATATTTCTCCACAAATTTTTATGGTTGGCATTGAGGATCCAAATCCACTTAAGCAGGAGGGCATTATTCATATCCTTTGTAGGTCGAATGCCCAACCCACCTCTATCTTGAGGCATACAAATTTCCTTCCAATTGACCAAATGATATCTGAATGTGTCTTCAAATCCTCTCCAAAGGAAGCGATGGAGAATAGCATCTATCTTTGCGCACACAGCGGCTGGACACTTGATAAAAGATAGGAGATAATTTGGCAGGCCAGCCAAGCAAGACTTTAGCAAAGTGAGTTTACCCGCTGTGGATAGGAAATTGCCCCGCCAAGTTGCAAGACACTTCTCAAATTTCTCAATAAAGGGGGACCAAAGCCTATCGTGGGACGAGAATCAAAGAGAGGGAGACCCAAATATGTAGCAGGCGTATTCTCCATAGAGCATCCCAGAAAATCAGCCATATCTCTGAGCTCAGCTCCATCTATATAATATCCCAGTAGGGTGGTTTTCCTCCAATTAATATTTTGACCCGAAGCTAACTCGAATAAACCAAGAACAACTCTCAACTTCTTGATCTGATCCATGGTGCCCACGCCGAAGCAAATAGTGTCATTCGCAAACTGAAGAATCATTATGTCAAAAGCCTCAATATCCGTTGTGGGGAAAAGCCACCCCAAACCCTTGGCCGAATAAATCAGAGAGGAGAGATATTCCGCCACCACATTAAAAAGCAGAGGGGACAGGCGGTCCCCTTGACGAATGCCCTGAGTGCCTTTAAAAAAACCACACAGTGTACCATTCAGAAGCACCGAGTACTTGGCCAAAGAGATGCAGCTTTGAATCCAGAATATCCACTTAGCACCAAAACCCATTCTTTCCAAAAGAATATCAAGAAGCTTCCAGTTGACTTTGTCGAATGCCATCTCAAAATCGAGCTTGAGAACAAATTTGGGGAGCTTCAAGGTCTTGAAGTGGTGCAGAAGCTCATGACAAGCCATGGCAGAATCCACGATGTTTTTCCCTTTGATGAAGGCACTCTGCCCTTGGTGAATAGCAATCGGAAGAACCGATCTGAGACGATTGGCAAGAAGACACGCAATGATTTTATATGTACTGGTAATGAGACTGATAGGCCGAAATTCTGAAGGAAGCTCTACCCCGACTTTTTTGGGAATAAGGGCGATGAATGAAGCCCCAATACTCTTGGATGCAATGCCCCTGTGGTAGAACAAGTGGACCATGTGAGCTATGTCTCCACCAATGAGGGGTCAGCAGTGCCGGTAGAATTTGCCATTCAATCCGTTCGCGCCCGGAGCACGATCCAGAGGGAGCCTCATTGCAGCTTTCTTGATTTCTCTACTAGAAAAGGGGAGCTCAATAAGACCAGCGGCTGCAGCAGGTATGGCCATAAGATTAATAAGCTGAAAAAAGGGGCAAACTGTCTAACCTTCAGTGTAGAGATTTGCAAAAAAGCTCACCAGATTGTTAGAAATAAGGGCTCTGTCCGAGGTAATCTCACCATTGACACAAAGCGATGTGATACGATTGGCTCTTCTTCTGCCAATGGCAACAGCATGAAAAAAATTTGTATTGGCATCCCCCTCGAAAAGCCATTTGAACCGAGCTCGCTGCTTCCAATGTACTAGATCGCAATGGTTGAAGTTCTGCAACTTCCCCTTGAGAGTAAAGCACTGAGCCGATTCAGTAGAGGTTAAGCTTCTAGTCTCCTAGTTTGCGTCAATGATAACCACTTGAACAAGGGCAAAAGCTTTCTCCGCCGAACGAGAGGACTGGCGCTCAAGGGCCCAGGAGCGCAAAAGGGGCTTGAGTTTCACCAAGAAGGACCATCCGCTTGGCCCAATAGCAACAATCCTCCTCCAAAAGGACTGGATCGAAGAATCAAATGAGGGGTCCTTGATCCAAGCATTGTTGAATCTGAATGGCGGGGAGCCCCAACTGCCGAAGTGAGTGTCCACCATGATCGGCCAATGATCAAAGACAATCTGGTTAAGCACTTTGCCAGTAGCATCACTATATAGCAGCAACCAATCTTCGCTGGCAAGAAACCTATCAAGCTTTGAAAGCATAGGGGGCTGCCTTCCGTTGGACCAAGTGAAGGTCTTCCGAATAAAGCAATTTCATCGAGCTCCCAACTTCTAATGAAGTCAGCCAAGAGCCTCATGGAGGTAGTAATCCTCCTAGACGGTGGGGACTTCTTGTGGCAAAATTTGGTCACATTGAAGTCACCGGCAAGCAAAAGTGGTACAGGCCATCTCTTTTTTTTTTTTTATGAAGATGTAATTTTATTTAAAAGAAGGAAGAGAAAACTACAAAACTACAAAAGCGGAGGGCGCAAATCCTTTACAACGAGAGATTGCAGGAAAACTCCCTCCTTGGCAAGCACATCTGCTGCCGAATTAGCAGATCTCGGAATGTGAGACCAAATACAAGAAAAGGAAGATACAATATCCAAAATCACCTAGAATACGTCCCAATGCCTCCATGGAGGAGAAGAATTGCGCTGGCATCAACCAATCACCACCTTGGAATCTCCTTCGATGTGAATAGGCCCACTACATTTGTCTTTGAACACCCGCAATTCATTAAGAAGGCCATGTAATTCCGCCGACATTAAGTCGAATATGCCTAAAGGACCAGCATAGGAAAAACATTGATTCCCAGTTGAGTCTGAAATGACGCCCCCAAATCCCGCGATCCCGGGATTTCCAAGAGAAGATACATCAAAGTTTAGTTTTAGGTAGCCAATTTCCAGAGGGGTCCATTCTTGCATAACTGGGATTTTAGCTCCAATGTGCATCCTCGCCAAATTGCTCCAGTTGTCTCGAATGTCAGTGTCTTTGAAAGAGGAGAGGGGTTTTTTTTGTCAATAACCAGGTTGATATTTGCCCTGTCACTCTATCAACAACTCTAGCCTCAGATTCGCTTTTAGTATCAAACCGCCTTCTATTCCGTTCATTCCAAAGCCCCCATGGAACGAAGCTAACACAAGCTAAGATAATCAATTTACCGAGGCCAGGAAGGGGATATCCCAAGATCGACTTGCAAAAGCTTATCAGGTCGACAGCAATACAAAATTGAATCTCCAATTTGCTTAAAATAGAGGTCCACACAATCCATGAGAACTGGCACTGAAGAAGAGTATGACTGGTGGATTCATCTTCATTGTGGCAGAAAGGGCATAGTCGATCTATAGATGGGTGACTCTTCTTCTAAGCACATCAGCCATGAGAATTTTACTTTGGCGGGCACTCCACATGAAAAAATTTACCTTAGGGGGGGCACATAGATTCCAGACGAAGTTGATGTCATGCTCCCTTTGCGTCGGATCCCAACCGTTGATGTATCCATATGCCGAAGCAACTGAGAATTTTCCACTTTTGTCAGGCCACCAAATGAGTTTGTCTTCATTGGAAGGCCAAATTCTGACATGATTCAAAGCATCTAAAAGGTTGTTGGCTTCCATGGCCTCCATGTCTGTTAAACCCCTTCGGGGGTGTAGGTTCACATTCCCTCCCTCAAAAGCATCCGCAACTGTAATTTCCTTGTGAGTGGAGAGAAGGAAAGGAGTGCTGAAAGAGTTCCGTAAAGGTGCTTGTCCTGTCCACCCCCAAAATTTAAGAGATCTTCCATTACTCACAAAAAATCTACAGGCTGATGAGAAAAAGCAAAAAAATAGATCTCCATATTGAGGATAGTCCTCTCCAGTTTCCTCCAGCCATCCACCATGGCATATTCCAGCCCAACTTGACGCGAACCATATCCTTCCAAAGATTGGAGGAATTTGTGTTGTACTTCCAAATCCATTTAAGCATTAAGGCTTTGTTCGTTTCTTTTGATTTTCGAAGCCCTAGTCCTCCCAATCTTTTAGGTAAGCAGACTTCATTCCATTTGACCAAATGATATTTAAAAGAGTCACTTGATCCTCTCCATAGGAATCTTCTTTTCATTTTATCTATGGCTTTGTAAACTGAGGATGGGCAAGGCAGAAAAGATAGTGCATAGTTTGGGATGCCAGCAATACAAGATTTAAGGAGAATTAGTCTGCCTGCCTTACTAAGTAACCGCCCCTTCCAACTGGCTAACCTGGATTCAATCTTTTCAACCACTGGGATCCACAGATTTTGGGAAATACGCCCATGAAACAGAGGAAGACCAAGCTACTTCGCTGGAAGCGTAGCCGTAGAGCATCCAAATAGATTTGCCATCTCTTCAAGATCTTCTAGGCTCACATTAAAACCAATGAGAGAGGTCTTCCTCCAATTAACTTTCTGACCTGATGCAATTTCAAAGAGCCCTAATACTGCTTTTATCCTCCTAGCAGTATCCATATCACCGTTGCCAAAAATTATGGTATCATCCGCATATTGCAAAATCGGTATATTGAAGGCCTGTTGAGAACTGGTTGGGGAGAGCCATCCAAGGTCAACTGCCGAATAGAACATGGCTGAGAGAAATTCTGCTACTATGTTGAATAAAAGTGGGGATAGAGGGTCACCTTGTCTTATTCCCCTCGTGCCTTTAAAATAACCGCATACCGAACCATTGAGGATCAGGGAGTAGGTTGCTGAGCCCACACAGCTTTTTATCCAAAAACGCCATTTTTCTCCAATTCCCATTTTTTCCATTGTTTCATCCACCAGGGTCCAGTTAACAAGGTCAAAAGCTTTTTCGAGATCAATCTTGAGGGCATTTCTCGGCTCCTGGTTATGCTTGAAGTGATCCATAAGCTCGTGCGCAGCCATTGTGGAGTCGAAAATTTCTCTTCCCTTGAGGAAAGTGCCCTGCCCTTTGTGGATGACAAGAGGAAGCAAAATCTTCAAACAATGAGCTAGGAGTCTTGCAATAATTTTTTATGCACTCGAGACCAAACTGATAGGGCGGAAGTCTTCTGGTTTTTCCACAGTTGTTTTCTTTGGGACCAAAGTGATAAAAGATGCACCGATGTTGCGGAATGTTATGCCATTTCTGTAAAAACCTCCGATCATATCATTGATATCTTCCTTAATCTTGGGCCAAAAATTTTTCAAAAAGTCTCCATTAAATCCATCAGGACCCGGAGCTCTGTCGCTTTCCATGCCCAATACTGCCTGCTCAATTTCTTCAGACGAGAAAGGGGATTCAAGAAGTGAGGCGCTGTTGTGGAGATTCGGGAGAAATTGATGTGCTGAAACCTCGGCCTGTTGGTACACTCCTCCGAATATAAACCTGTAAAAAACTGAACCAACTCATTAGTAATTGAGGTTTGACACGATGTTACCTCATTGTTGATGCATAATGAGGTAATTCGGTTGGATCTCCTTTTTGCCAAGGCAATGGCATGAAAAAACTTTGTATTTGCATCTCCCTTTAACCATCTAAACCTGGCACGTTGCTTCCACCGGATCCTCTCTTGGTGCAGGATAATTTTTAGCTTATTGTTTAAAGAGCTTCGGCGAGAGACTTCATCAGGATTTAAGTGTCTTTGTTCCTCCACCAGGTCTAGTGTCTCAATCTGAGAGATAAGAGATCCTTTCTCAACTAACAGAGAAGTATGTCTACTCTTGGCCCACTCTTTAATTTTCTCTTTTAAGTACCGCAACTTTAGAGGGAACGCCCACTCCCTTCTACCAAGGTTTGGCCCCGCATCCCACCAATCATTGATAAGTTGTTCAAAATTTTCCTCCATAAGCCAAGAGTTTTCAAAACGGAAAGGCGAGGGTCCCCATTTTTCAAATGTGGTAGTCAGCATAATAGGCCAATGATCAGATCCCACCTTATTGAGGACTCTTCCTATGACGTTCTCAAACATCTGCATCCAGTCATGATAAGCCAAGAATTGGTATAGTTTCGATAGAATTGGTTGTTGTTGTCCATTTGACCACGTGTAATTCTTCCCAGATAGGGAAATCTCATCCAGCCCACACCCCCCAATAAAATCAGAGAAGCCTCGCATAG
Organism: Aristolochia californica; assembly: GCF_029961685.1. Lineage (NCBI taxonomy): Eukaryota > Viridiplantae > Streptophyta > Magnoliopsida > Piperales > Aristolochiaceae > Aristolochia > Aristolochia californica. The sequence continues at coordinate 61,176,659 of NW_027181770.1, forward strand.
AGGCCGAAATTCGGATTGCCGGAGACTTTTTTTCTTGACAATATCGGGTAGCGTTGAAATCTCCTGCAAAGATCCACGGGAGATTCCAATTCTGCTTAAGAGTATTAAGTTCCTCCCAAAAAGAGTTCTGATCTTTGTATCTGGTCGGACCATATATTCCTCCCACACACCAGAGTTTCCCGAAGGAGAGATCACGAAATTGAATACCCAGTGAATACTGCCCCTTAATGATGTTGATAGAGTCAAAGAAAGTTGAGTCCCATGCTAGAAGAATACCTCCTGAGTGACCAATAGCATCCACAGCTTCCCATTTAATTGAGGGACACGACCAGAGCTCTTTTGCGATGGCATCAGTCATTTCTTGGCATTTGGTTTCTTGGAGGATTATTATAGAAGCCTTGAATTGAGGGAGGAAACCTGATATCATGTCGCGCTTTCGGGCGGCGCCAATACCTCTGACATTCCACGAGAGCAAAATCATTTACTATCTCGGTTTTGTACTCCTGATGTGATTGTGTCTCCCGGTAACTGACCCTTGTAAACAACCCCCAATATGCTAGCCAATCTCATCATATTTTGCCATGTTTCATCGTCATATTTATGACTTTGAACTTGGAAGGCCTTCAACAGCTATCATTTGGAGTGGGAGATGTTTTAACCATGCTTATCTTCTTAGCCAGTCTGTTAGATTGCCTCCTTTGTAGGGCAGTTTCCACTTGTCTTCTTCTTCTTCTGTTTTGGGTCAGGATAGGTGGAGAGGGTGGAGTGGAGGGTATTTCTAGAGTTGAGTTGGAAAAGTTCAGATTGGCGGTCTCCATGTGAGTATTCAGAGTTTGGGTGGATTCCATCTGCCTCTCTGTTCTTCTAGTTTGAGAGTCCATATCAAGCTCAGTTCCTGAGAGAGTTTTTGGGCCCTTTGTTTGACTTGAGGAGCTATCTTCAAGACTGATATTAGAGTCCTCCTTACGGTTTTCTGTAATCCGGGGTTGACTACCCTGCTTGTACCCATCGAGTTCAACATTCTGCGTGTCAGGGCCATTGGGATAGTCTTTTTGGGGGGAAGGGTATTTCTGGAAATGGGAATCAGGTGGCAGATTTTTGACAGGTGTGGGGGAGGGTGAGAGAAAAGAGAGGATATTTCCGGAATTTTCAAAATCAGCCATGCCGGTACGAGAAGAACAGCCATAATCAGAACACTGTTCAAGAGAATCAGGGACGGGCTGAAGCTCATTCTGCGTACCCTGTGCACTCAGGGGGTGGGTAGGCTCGCTTTCTGAGGCAAAAACTGATTTCGGAGAGGCTTCCTGATTCATCAACTTTGAATTTGAAAGTGGGTTGTGGTTTTTAAAATTTCCGGAAGGGAGCTGATCTGAAACGTTACCCCCATTTGTTTTTTTCAAAAGTTGGACCCGAGATTAGAGTATTTGGTACCACACCTCCCGTCTTCCCAGATAGGAAAGGCAGATTTGAATTAAATAGCTCTGACACGCCATCAGTATTCCTCGGGAGGGCACCCTCTGACGCACCGTAAGTGGTTCTCGACAGAGGGGTTACGCGCTCGTATCCCATCTTCCCAGATGAGGGGGACGGGATTAATTTTGAAAATTTTGACTCATAGTCAGTGGGTCTCGGGATAGGGGAAATCCCGGGATAGCTCTTTGCTGAAAGATATTTTGAATTTAGAATTGAGTCAAGACTCAGGAATGGGGATGACTCACCTGAGTGGGAGATATTCGGACTCATGTCTCCGGAGTTGACTCATTCAGTGCTCTGAGAGGCTGAGTCTGAGGTCGTGCTTCTTCTTCCTCGCGTCCGGCAACGTTCCGGTGGACACAGTATGCAGAGGTCCTCAAAAGATACCTTTATCCACACGAAATTTCCCCCGCAACAAAGCTTTTGGAAACACTTCCCGCTCCAGCATGAGTTTGGATCGACGAATGCCTTCGCAACTTCAAGGTTTGTTCCCTCCATTGTGGCGTCCGACCACTTGATGATCTTTCCGAAGGTTGCAAAAATCTCGTGGAGAACCTTCATCGTCCACAGCTCGATCGAAAGGCCGAGGATCGAGATCCATTGGCTAAGGGGCTTGCATATTGTAGTTTTTGTCCACTGTGAAACACATAGGTCATCTTCTTGGAGCCAGTTCCTGTTTTCCAGGATTACTTCCATCTCCTCCATCGATTGTGGAAGAACCAGCCATTTCCGTGGCTCCATCCTCGCTACCATGGTCTGTGTTCGAAAGAAATCTCCGAACCAAATCTTGAGGTTGTCGCAATTCCACTTCTCAGAGGTTGATTCTACGATCAAGCCGGTAGTGAGGTTTTTCTTTCCATTTTCGAAGATTTCGGGCAGTAAATCTATGGTAGGGAGTTGTTGTGTCGTGCGGGAGAAAGTAGGGGGGGGTGATACGGGGGACGGTGGTTGGGAGGCTTGATGGTTTTGAGTGGATTGGGTTAACAGGGGGAAATTTCGAGGATCATTGATGCGAGGAAGGTTTATTTTCCCCATCGTCAGCTTGAAATATATAGAATGCTTCTCTACGATTTCCAGAATTACGGCTCGCATCTCCTTCCAGCACTGGATCTGCCCGAGCGTCTCCGGTAGGTATACTCAAGCCATTATGGTGAGCTCTCGTCTCTGTATCACCTTCAGTTCTCGGACGCCATATTTCCTGAATACAAAGAGGAAGAAAGAGATGTCTCCAATTCTGAGTTCCCGAAGTCTCAGGTCGTGGCCGGCAAGAGCATCTTCCAGGCAGCGGGCGAAATCCAAGAGTGCAGCCATGGGAATCGAGATAAAAGAACTTTTCCGGCCGTTCCGTACCATGATTCTCACCACCTTGTTATTTCGCTGCTAATTTGAAGTCATTGTGATCGCAGAGTCGCCGTATCGCCATGTTCTGTCTCCCGGCTTCCCATTTTCTTTCCTTCTGGTTGTTTTTCCTTTCACTGTGCTCCAAGGTCCATCCTCCGTTGTCGCCTGCGGATTGCCTCTGTCTGTTTGCTGCGGAAACACAGTGTCAGGAGTAAGCACAGCATCTGTCTTGCCGAGATGTAGGGGACGATTTTTCTCCTGCTTCCCAAATTTCGATAGGGCCTTCTTCCCGATTGACGATGATCCCTCATCTTGCTCCTTCCGTCACCGCTCCAGAGGTTGCATCTTAAATTTCCCACACCACAAACCTCGATCCAAAAGGTCGTCTCTAACAGGCCATCTCTAACAAACAGACAGAAGGTCGTCCCACAAGAGGTATCTCTCGCTATGTCTAGAAGGGGCAAAGACCCCCACGAGACACCAAATGCTACCTAAGCACTTGTCACACAGCTTCACTCCCAGCACATAGCTTCCCCGAAAGTTATCCATCACCTCAATGGTGTCGGTCTCCTAGATGAGAAGGATGGCACCTGTCGAGCCAACAGCATCCACAGAGATCCAACTGGGCTTCCTCAGAGACCAAGTATCACGAACGAAGCCGAGCGAAAGAGACGCCACCTTAGTCTCTTGAAGCACGGCAATGCTAGATTTAGAAGAGGCGAGGAGGCTACGAATAGACGCACGATGCCGTGATGAGCCAATTCCACGAACGTTCCATGAGAGTACAATCATTGATTTTTTGCTTTTTCTTAGACTTTTCCGAAGGGTGGTTGTCCCCCAAAATAGGCCCTGTGAAGACAGTTCGCATCATTTTTGCTAGTTCCACAATTTGTGCCCAGGTTTCCAGGTCGTACTTGTGCTACTCGGGTTGAAGCGTCTCTACGAACCTCTAAGATTGTTCTCCCGGTTCCGGGAAGATGAAAAGGCCCGTCTCAGGATCTCGAGGGAGGCGAGCTTGAGCACTAGGCTCCCCCTGAAGTAATTGTCGCGGTTGCCCTCTGTTTCTCCTCTGGTATGTAGCTACCGTGGGTTGAGGGGGATTTTGACGGCGGTCTTGAGGAGCATGCACACTAGTCCTAGACTTAGCGTCGGAATGATAGGATAAGAGGGCTGGGTGGCGGGGTGGGGATGGGGGAGTGAGTCCATGCTCGGGAGGGTGATTTCTAGGGTGAAAATATTGGGGAATGTTGGATTTAAAGGAATGGAAGGGTTATCCAAAAGACATGCAGCGTCCTTCAGATGTGGGGATAGAGGGGGGTGGCTTTTTTCTGGAGTAAAGACGAGGTGAGTGCCGGTAGGTTGTATCTGAGGGCTGGCTCAGGATTGGTCTGGCAAGTTAATTTCTGGGGGAGGTTGAATGTGATGAAGGGATGTATCCTATCTAGGGATGGGAGATATGCGAGAAGGACGTGGTGGGCATGGGGACGAGAGGTTGGGGATCCGGAGGGGCAGCAGCACAGCTCGTGACAAGACTGCAAGGGGAAGACCGCACTTCCTGGGGAGAAGTGAATCCAGCACACGCTGTTCTCAATGCACCGCCAAGTTGTGGGATAGTATTGCCAACTGGCTTCACGACAGTAGGGTGCTCCACGTGTCAAAAGTCAGACATAGTTCCAATGTCGATTCGGATCAAGAATCGAGCATTATTAACCAATACACATTTGAAATGCACTCCATCACATTGTCGGAGGGGGTTGATGGCATGAAGTCGATGCCAATGCTCAGTAAGTGCGTCTGAAGCAATGATGGATCCGAACTCCTCCATGATGCCGGAGAAAACCAAAGGCTGCCAAAGCTCCATTAGCAAATCTGTTATGGTCACCCATTGCCCGAACTGATTGGATGGCGTTGATGGAAGCCATTCAGTTATTATCAGGATCCCTTAAGGGGAATGAGGAGTGAGGGCGCGGGCCGCGATTGTCTCCGGTTGAGTACGGAAGTGTACGAGCCAGGTTTGGGAGATGAGGAAAGAGATTTTGGGGGTGTATGTGAGGTTTAGACGCTCCAACAACCACTAGAGAATGTTGGATTTATCGGTTTTGGGGGTGGAATGTATGGTAATAGACCGTGCCAAGGCAAGCCGCCCATCATAGAGAAGGTTTGGGGGTAAACGAATGATTTTTTGGGGCTTAGTGAGGGGAGAGGAGGGTGCTGGTTCAGAGAAGCTTACTGGAGTAAGCTTTTGCAGAGGGTATGGTTCGGCGTGTTTCGGGAGAGGAGAGATAAAGGGGGAGAAAGGTCGCGTGTGGGAGAAAAGGTTTTGGTGAGTCTCGGGAAGGAGAGGAGGTAAAGCCAGGGTATTGTCGCCGGAAAACTCACTGGTGCCAGAGAAAAGCTTCAGAGAGCTTTTGGCAATTCGTTCTAGCCGAAGCCGGAGTTCATGCTCTCTGGGATGAAGAGGCAAGCAAGGATTGTGCTCCCTCGTCGGTGCGTGATTCTGCAGTCATGGTGACCACGGAGAGAGGTCACGGAGAAGAGGAAATCGTATTTCCAGACCATAGTTCGCGTGTCCTCCTCGATTTATCTTCCGTACAGCGAAGGAACTTCTGGACGAAGGCTGAAATGACTGTTGTGGAGACGCAAACGAAGGAGAGCTTCATCCCGCTCGCCGAACTGATCCTCACGACAATTCCTGAGCTCCGGACGACCCTTTCAACCGTAACTCGATTTTTCCCATATGAAAATCGAAATAACTGTTGTCTTCTTCTTCGCCGGGATACGGTCGTCCATTTTGCATTCTTGGGCTCCGTCGACGTCAACCGCTGTTCGCCAGAAGGGTTTCTAATGTCTTCGCCAGAGACCTTGCTACCGCTGTTAGAGACAACGACTTTGTAGCTCGATGACGCTCGGAGCACAGCCTCGGAGCGTCGGTGGCTGTCGTCAGAGATGTCGATGGCAAGGTTGCCGGCAGGTGGGTGTCCAGTGGGGCCAGGGCCAGGAACGGTGACCTGTGGGGCCACCCTCTCTCACTCAGTCATTTCGAATTTCTCTCGGCGCACACTAGAGCATTTTTAAATGAGGACTTTAAGTATCATCTTGTGGCCTGGACTGATGTTTGCAAAGCAAAATCCCATGGAAGATTGGGGATTCGGATCACACAAACAATGAATAAAGCCCTCCTCCTTAAGTGGTTATAAAACTTCAATAATTCTCCTCAGCTAATTTGGAGATCTATGGTAGCCACTAAGATAGGTTTTTCAGATTTTTGGTGAACTCAAGTGGGAAGAAGACAAAATCTTTCCTCACTTTGGAAATCTTTTTATTCCACTGTTTGAAAAAGGTGTAAGGCTCTATGTGGGATGTGGTAACCAGATTTGATTTTGGTCTGATTGGTGGACTGATAAGGAGCCTTTCTATGATAGATATAGCATGTTAAAAAGGATAAGTATGTGCTATAAGGCCACTGTTCAGCAAGTTTGGACAGATAATGAATCATGGAATTTCAATTTAGAAGAGGTCTGAATGAATTAGAAACAAATCTGGTTTCTAATCTAATGGAAGAACTTAGTATAGTTCAGATATAATGAAGATAAACAAGACAAAATGATATGGATGAGTGATAATAGTGGTCTGTTTTCAGTCTCTTCGAAATATAAATATCTCAGTGAATGGATTAACAATGATATTTATCATGATGCAGTTGTTGCTTGGAGGACTTCTAGTCCCCTAAAGGTTCGTTTCTTCCTATGGTGTGCACTTTTGAACAAGATTCTATTGTCCCCTCTGTCCGTTATGCAATGAGTTTGATGAAACAGTAAATCATTTATTGTTACACTGTCCTTATGCTTGGAAGATTTGGACTCATGTTCTTGATAAGATTGGAATTCAGTTTTGCATCCCAATGACTCTCATTGGAATGTGAAAAATGACTCTTGACTTTAGGATTCAAAAATTGGGAAAGCTTATGATATCAGCTTGCTTAGCTCATATCCCTTGGGGTATTTGGAAAGAGAGAAATTACAGAAGGTTTAGTAGCAAATTCAGACCTGAAAATAAGACTGCATCAATGATTATAGGACATATCTCCTCCTGGCTTCACACACAATCTGAGTTTAGCACCACGAGAGATATTTTTCTTCGACATAATTGGAATATCATTGCTCATATGACAGTTCCAATTCATCCTCCTATCATGTTTAGCAGGAGTCCACCTCCTATTGATTATTTAAAACTCAACTTTGACGGTAGTTCTTTTGGTAATCCTAATCAAGCAGGAATTGGAGGAGTTATTCGAGATTCAATGGGTATTCAGCTTCTAACATTTTTAGGACCGCTTGGAATTTCAGACCCTACCAATGCTGAAATGTCTGCTCCTCTTCAAGGTCTTGTGACTTTTCGGGACAACTTTAATATTCAACTGATTATTGAAGGAGATTCTGAGGTGGTATTGACTGGCATTCAAAAGTTAAAGACCCTCCTTGGTTTTATTGGAGAATTTTTCATCAAATAATGAAGATTACTTCCTCTCTTGATTGTTTTTGGTCACATGAACCTAGATTTGCAAATGGTATTGCTGACTCTTTAGCTAAACAAGAAGTTACCCCTACAATCTCTTTTCATTAGGGGAACTCTCTTTTAGTTTGTATCTTCCTTCCCTCTTTTAATGAAGCATCATATTCAAAAAAAAAAAAAAAAAAAAAAAAAAATCAATAGTAATCACAATTGTATCCTGTCCATCAAAGTACCAGTGTTTCTAGCTGGTGTAAACACCTCTCTAGAGAGCCATACTAAACCGAAGTAATCAGACCAAAAAACTTCCAAAAATCTCAATGTAAAGCCAGTGCAAATTATGTGGAACCCATACCAGAACAATAAGGGTAAGAAAAAACTTGAACTCAATTACAACTATCCAATTCAAGGTGCAGCAGAGATAATCAACACAAAAAACTCAATAAATTGTCATAAAATAGGATGATGCAGGCTCCCAATATGATGATGTAGGCAAAAGTCACAGATATACTCTGTGAGAGAAAGGTTGGAAATTTTCCAATAAGTAATCGCTTTAGAGGTAAAAAATTCATATAAAACTACTCACTTGGCAGTACCAACCATCAACCCCAAGGTTATGACACAACAAAAAGAAAAAGTCTGACCTTTAGCCTCAATATGATGAAATCTTGAGATTCCCTTTTCCAGGACGATGTGAAAACATAGAAAAAAAGGAAGAGAAAACACCTAGAAAGCTCTTGCAAACAGAGCTCACCGATTATCTCATAGTGCACTCATTGGGTAAAAACTTTGACCCTTTTTTCTTATTTAAAGAGCTTTAAATGATTGTTGATTACAACACAACAACACCCCTCATAACTTAAATGCTCACAACTCAATACAACTCAGAATCATATCAAACTTGAACCTTATGTTTCTAAAATGATTTCTAACTTACTGCTGCTTCCAAAGCCTTCCAAAATCTTATCAAACTCAGAATCTTTTCCACCTCTTCCACCTCTTTTCCCCAAGCCTCACCAAAACCTTTTCTCCCACACACGACCTTTCTCTCCCCTTCTCTCTCCTCCCCCAAAGCACCCCGAACCATTCCCTCCAAAAAAGACTACCATTGTAAGCTTCTCTAAACCAGCACCCTCCTCCCCTTTCGAGGCTCAGAAAATCATTCACCTACCCCCAACCTTCTCCGTGACGGGCGGCTTGCCCTGGCACGATCTATTATCATCCACTCCACCCCCGAAATAGACAAATCCATCATTCTCCAGTGGTTGTTGGAACAGCTAAACCTCACATACACCCCCAGAATCTCCTTCCTCGGCCCCCAAACCTGGCTTGTACATTTCCATGCCCAACCGGACACATTGGCGGCCCGCACCCTCGCTCCTTATCTCCCTTCAGGAATCCTAGGAATAACTGAATGGCTTCCATCAACGCCACCCAGTCACTTCGGGCAATGGGTGACCATAACAGGTTTGCCAATGGAGCTTTGGCAGCCTTTGGTCGTCTCCGGCATCATGGAGGAGTTCGGATCCATCAATGCTTCGAACCCACTTACTGAGCACTAGCATCGACTTGATGAGGCCCAGGTGCTCATCAACCCCCTCCGACAATGCGTTGGAGTGCATTTCAGATGTGTATTGGTTGATAATGCTCGATTCTGGATTCGAATCAACATTGGAACTATGTCTGACTTCCGACACGTGGAGCACCCTATTGTAGTGAAGCCAGTTGGCAATACCCCACAACCTAGCAGTGCATTGAGAACAGCATGTGCAGGCTTCATTCCTCTCTAGGAAGTGCGGTCTTCCCCTTGCAATCCTGTCATGAGCCATGCTGCTGCCCCTCCAACCCCTCAGCCTTGTTTATCCCCATGCCCACCACGTTCTCCCCGCATATCTCCCATCCTCAGACATGATGCAACCATTCACCACATTCAACCTCCCCCAAAAATTAACTTGTCAAACCAATCTCAAGCCAGCCCTCAAATACAACCTACCGACACTCTAACTCGTCTTTACTCCAGAAAAAGCCACCCCCCCCTCTATCCCCACATCATGGTGCATTTTGCTTGAGCAAAATAACCAGAGATTCAACTTCAAAACTTGCACTCCAGACAACACGGCTTCACATGCCGTTGGACTCATCTCGAACTGGCTTCATACAAGAAAGGAATTTGCCGCTCTATCGGTTGTTTCTCTTCGGGAAAATTGGAGCTTGAATGCCCATATGACTGGCCCCTCCAGGACTTCGATTATGGCCATCTGGGACCCTCCCCCTTGTGACTGCATTAAACTCAATTTTGATGGTAGTGCTATTGGTTGTCCTGGGCCAGCTGGAGCAAGCAGTGTTTTCAGAGATCACAATGGAGACCCTATTCTTTCTTATGCTAGACCGGTGGGCATTGTTGATTCTAATACTATTGAAGTTAGTGCTCTTCTATTCGGCCTCCAAATTTTCAAGGAACATCTCCATGGCAAGTTAATCATTGAAGGTGACTCGAAGACTATCATCAGTTGGTGTTCCAAAGACAGCTCCCCCCCTTGGCGCCACTGGCCCATCACAGATTGTACTGCTGACATTGTATCATTTATCCTTTGTAATTGGAATCTCATTCCTAGCAGCCAACTCTTTGGCTAATAAATTAGCAAAATTCGGAACTTCCCAGCAATCTCTCATTTTTTTAGAAAGCTTCCCTCCTATGTAATTTGCTCTTTTGAGCTTTTGTCTTAATAAAAATAAACATCATTTCAAAAAAAAAAAAAAAAAAGACACCGCATGTCTTTCGGATAACCTCCCCCCCCCCCCCCTACCTCCTCAAGACCGCCTTCAAAATCCCCCACAACCCACCATAGAGGAGAAACAGAGGGCAGCCGCGGCAATTACTTTTGGAAGAACCTAGTGCTCAAGCTCGCCACCCTCGGGATCCTAAGATGGGCCCTTTTGTCTCCTGGAATCGGGAGAACAATCTCAGAGGTTCGTAGAGGCGCTCCAATCAGAGCAGCAGAAGTACGACCCGGAAACCTAGGCACAAATCATGGAGCTAGCAAAATTGATGGGAATAGTCTTCACATGGCCTCTTCCAGGGGACAACCACCCCTCAGAAATGTCAAAGAAAAAGCAAAATAATCAATGATTTTGCTTGTTAAGGAATAGTTCCACATAGATTAGTGAGTACAAAGATCTTGAGTTTATTAGTTGGTAAAGAGGTTTCCTAAGTTGGCTAGTCATTTTGGGATGGGCCTTGGACCCAACTTAACATGGTATCAGAGCGGGTACTCATATGTAGGCCTGCACCTAAACTATCTACTTGTAGAGCCACAAAAGAAAGCCTACACCTAAACTATCCACTTGTAGAGCCACAAAAGAAGGCCTACACCTAAAATATCCACTTGTAGAGCCACAAAAGAAGGCATACACCTAAACTGCCTACTCCTAAATTATTCACTTGTAGAGCCACAAAAGAGGGTCTACACGTGAGGGGGAGTGTTAAGGAATAGTCCCACATAGATTAGTGAGTACAAAGATCTTGAGTTTATTAGTTGGTAAAGTGGTTTCCTAAGTTGGCTCGTTATTTTGGGATGGGCCTTGGACCCAACTTAACAGTGCTCTCATAGAAGGTTCAGGGAATTGGCTCATCGCGGCGTTGTGCGTCTATTCGTAGCCTCCTCGCCTCTACTAAGTCTAGCATTGCCGTGCTTCAAGAGACTAAGATGGTGTCACTTCCGCTAGGCTTCGTTCGTGATATTTGGCCTCTGAGAGAACCTAGCTGGATCACTGTGGATGTCGTTGGCTCAGCGGGTGGCATCCTTCTCATCTGGGATACCGGCACCATTGAGGTAATGGATAGCTTTCGAGGTAGCTATGCACTGGGAGTAAAGTTGCGTGACAAATGCTCAGGTAACATTCGGTGTCTCGTGGGGGTCTATGGGCCTTCTAGACATAGCAAGAGATACCTCTTCTGGGATGACCTTCTGTTGATTTGTCAGAGATGGCTTGTTCCACTTTTGCTTGCTAGTGACTTCAATGTGACCCAATTCTACCATGAGAAGTCCACGTCGTCTAGGAGGATTACTACCTCCATGAGGCTCTTTGCTGACTTTAATGGAAGCAGGGAGCTCGATGAAATTGCTTTATCCGGGAAGATATTCACTTGGTCCAACAAAAGGCAGCCCCCCTATGCTTTCAAAGCTTGACCGATTTCTTGACAGCGAAGATCGGATGCGACTATATAGTGGCGTTACTGGTAAAGTGCTTAACCGGATTGTCTCTGATCATTGGCCGATCATGGTGGACACTCACTTCAGCAGTTGGGGTCCCCCGTCATTCCGATTCAACTATGTTTGGATCAAGGACCCCTCATTTGATTCTTCTCGGTTCAGTCCTTTTCGAGGAGGATTGTTGCAATTGGGCCTAGCGGATGGTCCCTCCTGGTGAAACTCATTTTCCTCAGTTTGTCAAAGCACAAAGCAAACCTCGCCAGGAGACTTTCAGCGCCTAACAAAGTTAAATTCTTTATTTGGACAGCCATCAGAGAGCAAATCCTCAAGGCGGACAATCTCCACAGGAGAGGCTTCACTGCCCTGGATGCTACCTGCCCCCTATGTGGCATTTGTGAGGAGTCAATACAACATATCCTTCTGCATTGTGGCTTCTCATGGAGAGTTTGGATGGTTGGGTTCCAAAAAATCGGTATTCAGGTAGGCCTCCATCAGGATCTATTTGGCACTTTACAGATGGTACTTGGGATTCGCCTCCCCAAAATTGGCAAGATTTTGCTCTCTCCTTGTTTTGCTCACATCCCCTGGTGTCTCTGGCTTGAGAGAAACTCCCCCCAAAGATTGCATTAAACTGAATTTCGACGGAAGTGCTTTGGGTTGCCCAAGTCCGGTTGGTGCAGGGGAGGGGGGTTCCAGAAATCACAGTGGAGAAACTATTTTCTCCTATGTTGGGCCAATGGGCATTGCAAATTCTACCACCGTGGAGGTGAATGCTCTTCATCTTGGGTTGAAGACTTTCAAAGACAGACTTCAAGGGAAGTTATTGATAGAGGGAGACTCTAAAGTGGTCATAAGTTGGTGCTCTAATTCAGCCACTCCCCCTTGGAGGCATTGGCCAATTACTTCTTCTATTTCAAATATTGTATCTTCCATTTATTGTTCTTGGAATCACATTCCTAGGTCAGCCAATTTTGTGGCTATAGGCTAGCTAAATTTGGAACCTCCCAACAATCTCTCATTGTTTGGGACAGCTCCCCTTCCTTGTAATTTTGCTCATTTGAGCCTTTTAATATAACTCAGCACTATTTCAACAAAACAATGATTAATAGAAAAGTGAAATGACAAAAACACCCTTACATAATTCTAACAAATGTCTGTGATTGGATTATAGTAAAGAAACATGGAGGGGAGTCTGAACTTAGTTGTCTTTTGAGAAAGGTTTTGATAATTCAAATATCAACCGAAAGATTTGAACTCTATTTTGCTTAGATTTAGTCATCCAAGCTCTAGAATTCTTTCACCATTGTTGGTCATTGTTCTACACAAAATCCAATCATTTGCTTCAAACAAATCAAGGTGTCCTAACCTAGTCCATTTATTCCCTCTCATGTTTAAATATATATATATATATATGTGTGTGTGTGTGTGTGTGTGTATGTATATATATATATATACATGTATGTATATGTATATATATGTATATGTGTATGTGTATGTGTATATATGTATATACACATGTATACATGTATATGTGTATGTATGTGTGTGTATATATATATATGTATATGTTTAATGTGTATATATATACACGACTGATCCAATATGAAAAGTCATTTGGTGCGAAACATGCGAAACGGCTGAGATAGCTGTTGATTGGACGGCTGAAATAGCATTTCACACCAAATGGCTTTCCGTATTGGATCAGCCCTCCATATATATAGAGAGAGAGAGAGAGAAAACGGTGATCGAATGGCTGAGATAGCCGTTGATCATGATCAGATGGTTAAGATAGCATTTCGCATGTTCTGCACTAATATTGGATCAGCCCTATATATATATATATTGCAAGAAAAAACAATTGATAAGGGAACACCTTCTTCGACTTCAATACTGTCATGTTCAGTCGATAGAATAAAGTATCCCCCTGGTCGAAGAATCCTATTCATTTCAAGAAGTAGCTTTCCACCTACAAAAGATGACAAATGAGTGTTGAAAGGGGTAAATGGTGTTCAGCTTCAACAATGCAAGTAATAAAACTATTAGATAGAAAGAGAAAAAAGAGTGTGATGGAAAGAAGAGGATGAAAATTATGAGAGAATGGAAATATTAAAATAAAAGTTTTAGAAAAAGTGCTTGTTAAGCACAGATTTGCTCTGATCTGCCAAAATCTCAACAAATGTCATCCACATCTGATACTCATAGTGCATGTTAGAAAATCACGATAAATTGGCTGGATAAATTTTTTTTAAATTGGCTGGATAAATTACAAAATACAAACCATTGAGATGCCATGATATCCTGCATCCACCACAGTGAATAGCATCAAAAACACCAGCAGGGAAAGGAAGTCTTCTTGTTGCCAAAATACTAATAATGGCAGGGAAGCCACGTTCAAGCACAACCTGGGCCAAGTTGAATTCATCATCCTTCAACCCCCACGACAATGTCAAAACTGCCTTGTCAAGTAGAGCTGCACCAAAGCTTGCATCTCTACAGCCAATATCCAATACTAAACGAATATTTTTTCCCCACTCAATGTCTGGTACCATCTGTAAATTAAAAATCAATTCAGCACCTAAAAAAGATACTTTACACTTGTCATAGATATAAAAAGGAACAAATAGGACAGTCGCATTTCTTAAGCAACTTAATCTTTTTTTCTGACCTCATTCAAGCTAATCATTGTTAGTAGTGCATTCAATGTGTCTATGTTGAAACTAAGAAATTTCTTCTTCACCAAAAAGACATCCTGTTTTCCATCTTGTTTTTGCAGTAAATGTTTATCAGTATAAAATGATGGAAAGATATTGGTGACAACTTTTAGCAATGGAAAAGGTCGTACGCACCCCTTCGATAGAATTGACATAGTGACTAGCCCCACCATTGAACTCAGATTGATTTTGGAGGAAATTGAGGTACTCATTGGACTGACTCAACCAATTCTGTGTTTTAATGAATGCAGAGAGTTTTGGGTGGGCAACATTTTTATATAGCACCTGCAGAGTTCAACCAAAAGATATAAATTTTGTGTTGGCCTCAAAATATCATGCAAACAGTTAAGTAAATGTATATACCTTAGATTTGCTTTCTGGCCATCTCACGGGAAACCCATAGCCCTCTGGGAGGGGAACTAGGCACATCGGTGGTGTTTTAGGGCAACTTCTCTCCTTATGACGATATCTCTGCATCTTTCCAGTTGCCCCTTCAGTGTCCATGCAGGGAATGTAACTGTGCCCCGTCCTTACATTGCATGCTTTCCAACTATGATGAGCTCTTGAATCAAACAAAGGCCCTCTACTCTTCTTCTTCTTTCCAGTTGGTTTTAAGCTGGAGTGTTCATCTTCCATCACGAAAGATTCCTCCGCAGCGAAGCCAATTGGATCATCCCCATCTCCATCCGCCTCTGTGTCCACTTTCCCATCTTGATCATTTTCTTCTTCTTGTACATCTTCTTCCTCCTTTGCCTCCTCGGGCTCCTTCACTTCTGATTCCTCTGGCCAATGACTGAGAATCACCGGCTTCTTAGTAATTCCTGTCTTTCTTGCCCCTTCATGTTCTTTATTTCCATTGTTCTCGTCGGTAACAGGAACTTTCTTCTCACCTATTGTTACTTCATTTCTCATTTCTCTCTTCCCTTCACTGTCCCCATCGGCATCTATCCTCCTTGTTCGTTCCAGATCTCCATTTCCACCACCAGTTCTCCTGTCTGCAACTGGAACAGGTACCAGTATGTCAGTGAAGCTATTTCTTTGAGAGGATACTGAAGCAGAAGGCGATGAAGATGTCGACCATATGACAATAAAACAGAGACCCAAGATAACTGCCGCTGTCACCTTAGAACAGAACCCATAGGGGCGTTTCCCTTGGCGGCCAAATGTAAAAACAGGCATTTCAAAGCTCAAACTCAACTAACATTGGCTTTCCCAGAAAGCCATCGATAAGAGAGGAATTAGAATATGAGGAGAAGGACCTCTTAAGGCACAGAGTAGAAAGAGAAGATGCGGCGAACAGCTAACAAAGAGAAGAACAGGTGAAGCCGAGCTGGTCGTAAAAGAAGAAGACGGGCTTAATCTAAAAAAGAGGTGCAGATGAGCTGTTTTACATAGCCCAGCATAGCTACTCACCTACTACAAATGCTCAAAATAACTGGAACAGAATGAAGTGGAAGATAGAAGAAAAATAAGAAAAGAGAAGTGCGCTGGAATAATATTTCATGATAGGAAAACGGATCAATTTCTTATGTCCTGGGACAGAGGACCAACAAAAGAGGCGTTTTGGAGCTGCGAACTCGAAGAGGACAAGACACCTACCGGGTGTACCCACTTAGAAGTAAGAACCGAGTCGCAAACACGAGATTCTTGAATCTCGAGTAGCGGCAGAGATTGTGGAACGTTAATTGACCCGCCGTGGCAGCTGTTTTTCCTTTGCGATCTACTAGATAGGAGCCATGAAATTTAATTATGAATTTAAATTTAGTAAAAATAATTTTACCAATTACTGACTAAATAATACCAAAATTACACTGTGTCGATTTTGGGATGAAAATGCCTCTAGTTTCAGTTTGACATTATTAGTTCAGTTAAACCCTCCTTTCTATGATCCAACTCTCCAAAATTCATGCCTCCTCAACCAATTTGACTTATTTAATAATAGTATTAGAGTAGACCATAACATAGTATTTTACTATAAAGTAACATGGTCATTATTTACTATTTAACATAGTAATATTATATATTTGTAAATGTTATCTTTCAAATAATAAAAATTATATTTTGAATCAATAGTGAGGATAATATCAGTGAGTCTCCATACAAATTTATTTGGGGTAACCTACTATTTCAATGCCAATGATATATTACATTTTTCCCATAAGTAATGCATATCATATAACAAAGTGGTACGATAGGTTTGGTACTATATTACCTAATAATAATATACTCTATTATGTATAGCTCTAGTAATATGTTGTCGTAAGTTCCAATTTAGTAATATATAGCCCTATGCTCCTATTTTAATTAAACATCATGTTAATGTGTATTAGTTTGTATAATATTATTAAACCTAAATGATACTAAATTCATTTTGGAATTAGTAGTATAATTTTTGTTCATTTGCACATGACACCATATACAAATAACAATAGCATTATGTTAATATGTACAAAAATATTATGTTGCCCGATAACATTAATACTATGACAGGAATTAATTTAATATTATGTTAATAGCAAGTTTTCATTCTATAATGTGTTGTCATACACTCTAATTGTAGTTAAACATTGTGTTAATAAGGATCAATTAGTATGTTACAAACCTAAATAACACAAAGCTTACTCAATAATTAGTAATACAATTTTTAGGCTCCTAATCTACATAAATATTATGTTAATAAGTATCATATAGTATGCCATAGACCTAAGTAACAGTACAATTAGTAAATTAGTCATTTATAAACGTTGGATCCTTCCGTAATGAATAATTAATTAATAAAGAAACATGATAGATCTAGGTGGATTTGAACCACCGCCTTCTCAAAGTTACTTTGACCACTCTTACCATTTTGAGCTTAAAGATCCACTAAGACAATGTTTATCAAAAATTTAAATTAAATCAAACCTGAATTAAAAAATTAATTAGATAAACCAACAATATCAAATTGATCAATAGATCTTAGATCCCACAGAGTTTTGAATATAAAAAATACAAAGAAAGTGTGAGGTTTCGTTGAACCTCTTAAACCCTCAATATCTACGAAACTAAAGGTATTTAATGATCATACGTATTAAAAACTACAAATAAATAAGAGCTATTGAGGTTGAGCAATCGATGCAAGTTCATCTCTTGGCTTATCTGGAAGAAAAAAAATAGATCAACCTATCATTTGATCAAAGCCCTACAAAAATCATGATCCACAAGTTATGATGTGAAAACATAACCTTACTTTGAGCCTATTCATTAAGTCACAAAAGCTTGCACAAGTTGGCATTTAAGGTGTTGGGAGTCAAAATATTTGTATTTTAACTAGCAATGATTTCAAAAACATAAAATAGCATATTAAAGAACGTAATCATTAAATTTATTAGCAACAATACACAATTCTACATCATCCTTAGACCAAAGGCCTATACAAACCCAATGAACATAAAACCAAAAATATACACATCTATTGCATTTGAAAAACCTATAACAAATGAAACACCCTTGAATAAAGTAAAAATCTAAATAAAATATATTGAATGTAATATAAAATTGTAAGTAGAAGCATTGATTAGTAGAATTATTCTCTACAATATCTCAGAGCAGTTCTTTGTTGGTAAAATCATCACTATTTTTATTACCTCTTGCTTCAACTTCACTTTCAAGAAGGTATAGTTTATTGTCATGTTAATAATGGTTTTAATATACATTTATCAATTGTTGACCCCCTCCCATCTAGCAAGAAAATTAGTTGATTGCAAGTTAAATATAAAAGAAAATAAGTAAGAGAAAGAGGAAGGCAAGTAAAAATAATATAAACATGTATTTCCATGTTGTGACAAGTTCAAGTATCTATAAAGTTAGAATATGACCATTAGATTTTAACCAAGTTGTAGCACTTTGGGATCTTCTTTTTTTATTAAGGTTCAAAGCGATGATCCAAAACTTTAATTATGAGTTATGATAGACTAAAACTGGTATACTAAAACATCTATTGGTTGTGAAGATCAACCTTACTGATTAGAATAGTATAAGCCCACAAAAAGAAAAAAAGAAAAAGGTCCAAAGAACATCATCCATATTCTTGAATGCTTTAGAGGAGCTATTTTTAGCTACAAACTTCTTTTTGTAGCTTTGGGTAACTACTTTGCAATCGTAATATAAAGAAAGAAATCAATTTGACAAAACTAACAACAGGGAGATCCTGATTAAAGGCAAATGAGGGTTATCCTCACGGATGATTATTGTCCTATCATGGGGTCTCTCTCTAGGGATAGGGATGACTTTGTGATTAGGTCTTCAACGCCTATTAGTTTCAAGTTGTTGGAAGATATGAATATGTTGGAGTATCATTGATGTAACCAATTTATATTTTTTCGTCGATTATTCACTCTTACTAGGATGAATGGTATAATTATAATATCGGTACTTTTATCATTCATAAATAGAGCTTAATGGGGAGGGTTTGGATTCAGTCCATTACCCTAATTCTCCAGCCTCTTTCTCCTTCTCAAAATTCTTCACTCTTCTTCTTCTCCTCCAAAAGTTTTTCTTTGTAACTCTCCTTCTTCTTCTCACCCCATAATCATCTTCTACTTTGATTATACATTATGAAATCCTAAGTTTTAACATAGGTAACTGAAATTTTGAGATTAACTATAATAATTTTGGTTATATAAAGTAATACTCATATTGTGTAATTTTAAACTACAAAGAGTTTCCCTATATAATGTCAAAAATATTAATAAAAAAATAATTTGACATACCATAAAAGCATAAATCATTTGTGCATATCCATGAGGATCTGATACATCATGTATTAATTTCAACTATATTTTATTTTATTTTTATTGTCATTGTTAAACTAATATTTTGTATGTTACAATTTGTAGAATGAACAATTTTCGAACATTGATCACTTACGGAACAACAATCAATGGGCTTGCATACAGATAGGGTGCATGAGTCAAGGAAAATTATGTAAGTATACTTTTACTTTTGCACTAGTTGATTATTCAAAAGTTTAATCTTTTTGAAGATATAGATTTTATTAGTTGTGTTATTGCCAACAAAACGAGGTGTCATAGTTAGTAAATTAAGCGATTGTACTAGGTACCCCGTGCTAGAGTGGGCCCAAGATACTCCAAGGATTTTCTTCTGTTCCCTCATCTATCATAGCTCGATGATGAGTTGTATTGAACTCAAGAGATGATGCAATATCTACAAGATTGGCATAAGAGTACGGGGTTTGATTTGGATGTGATGCATCAAATCTTCCTACAATTACATAGGGGACCAAAAAGGCATTTGTTGGGTCCATCTACAAACGCCCATCTTAGTTTTAAAATGGATGAGGTGCAACTACTAAGGAAAAATACTTGTTGATTTTCAGGACTCCATGGATTTAGCTCATGGAGAGAAAAAAAAGGGACTCATTGGGAACGTTGGAAGATGGGCTCCAACCCACACGACCAAGGAAGGTCCACATATCTAAGAGTGTTGGAAGATGGGCCCAAACCCATAAGAAATAGGACCCACCATGATTACTATGAGCTGACATCCTTATCACATAAATTGGAAGATCAAGAAGGACTCACAAAGATAACCACAAGTTGGTTGGAATATCAAGAAAAACTCACAAACATAACCACAAGCTGGTTGGAAGATCAAGAAGGACTCACAAAGGCATCTTTATCTTATGGTCAGGTCCTATAAGAGTTCTAGTTTGAGTTATGTTTGTCTTTTATCTATATTGAGTTATTTAATTATACTAAGAGTTATCTTTTAAGTGTTAGAGTTTGGGTGTAATTGGGACAAATGTAGTTTTATTGTAATTGAACTCTATTATATTCCTCTGTTATAAATGATGTTCACATACTCTGATTATAATAATCAAATATTCCTCTATTTATCTTTTTAATAAATTCAACATTGTATCAGAGCAGCTTTCGTGAGTTGACTTGGTCAACCCAGAGATAATGAGATCATTTTCTCTAAACCCTAAACCCTAAGTCTAGGTTCGTATTTTTTTTCTTTGTAGTCCATCCACCCATTAGTTTTCTTTGCATTTTCACCTCTATACTAAGTTTTTCATATTGGAAATTATATATTGAAGGCAATATATTCGAGTCTAATTTCCAAAAAAAAAGATGTTTTTTCAATCGAAGTTATCTACAAAGTTGATATTTGAAGCAGCGAAGGTCAAATTGCAAAAGAGTTTTGAGCAACAACAGAAAGCTTCAAATTTCGAGGAATTTTATGTTATCTAGAACGAGACTTTATATGGAGAAATATATATCAAAATAAATATTTTTAAGTTTATTTTCCTACCTATTCAACCAATTCTCAATCTAAGTCTTTTATAATAAGATATTGATCTTGGAAGAGTCAATGGTCATGCTGAAAAAAAAAAAACAGTACTTAGTTCGGCCAGATGAAAGAGACCGAAATTTATCAGACTATTTATCTTCTGATAATTATATTTTATGAAGTGAAGTTATACTTGGATGAAAGGTATTTAAGTCTAGTTTCAAAATGAAAACATTTCATGTCAATCTGATCTATATTTAAAGATATATTCGCTTTGGAAGAATCAAAGGTCATGCTAGTATTCAATTGCACTTGAAAAGAGGAATTTAAGCCCATTATTTTGCGTCACTTTTTGAGTTGATATATCAGGAAAATATCTACTTCTCCCTGGTTTGAGGGCTTATTACTACATCTCTGTTATTTTGGTTTATTGTTGCATCTATGATATTTGGTTCAAGTTGGGATCACTGCCATTACCCAGTTTAAGGGGGAGAAGTAGAAGAAGTACAAAAAAAAAGTATTTATTTCCATATGTTGTGGATAAAGTTTATGTGACCAAAATATTCAAGAAAGTGGGAGCACAAATGAAACTTGTGCATCCAAGGAGAAATTTTTATATCGAATTATTTCATGGGCTATTTTACAAAGTTTGTTGTATGTGTTGGAAGATAGTCGTGTTATATTTAGATGCAGTTGTTATGTCTCTTTGGATGAGACATTATTATTGAAAAGGAGGTGGCCTCAGTATCCTTTCTCATATCATCATTTACTTAATACCCCGTAAAAAATATAAAAAATATCAATGGTTGGGATTCCATAATGGAGGAACTTAATACCTCGTCAAAAATATAAAAAATATCAACGGTTGGGATTCCATAACAGAGAAACTTAATACCCCGTCAAAATATCAAAAATATCAACGATTGTGATTCCATGATGGAGGAACTTAATAGTCTGTCAAAAAATATCAACGTTTGGGATTCCATGATGGAGGAACTTAAAAATATCAACGGTTGGGACATCGTGATGGAGGAACTTGATACCCTGTAAAAAATATCTACCAGTGAGAGTCGGTGTCCGGATTGGGACACCATGATGGATGAGTTTAATATTACATCTATGTCATACCAACCCCGCCCCCCCCCCCCCCCCCTAAATTGGCTAGTTGGGCCTCGTGGAAGAGAGCACTAGCGTGAGAGGGAGTGTTGGAAGATATGGAGGACTACCATTTTATACAAAAAAAATCTTATACATCATTTGCAGCAAATTGGGAGTTCATGGTGTTTTCTCACCTCTAGCTTGAGGGAAAATGTTGGAAGAACCCACACGACCAAGGAAGACACATATATCTAAGAGTGTTGGAAGATGGGCCCAAACCCATAAGAAGTAGGACTCATCATGATTACCACAAGCTCACATCCTCATCACATAAGTTGGAAGATCAAGGACTCACAAAGATAACCACAAGTTGATTGGAAGATCAAGGACTCACAAAGGCATATTTATCTTATGGTCAGGTCCTAGAAGAGTTCTAGTTTGAACTAGGGGTGGCATTGAGCCGAGCCGAGCTTCAAGCCGAGCCTCGTCTCGAGCCTAAAATTGTCATCGAGCTCGAGCCCAACGAGTTCGAGCCGAGCTTCGAGCCGAGCTCGAGCCTCAACATAAATTTAAAACTTTTCAAAAAATATATATCGAATAAAATGTATATAAAATTATGCATACATTTTACATAAAATTGGGCATAACCTCTACTTAAAATTGAGCATAATATATATATATATATATATATATATATATAATTGTATAAAATTCGGCATAACCTCTACTTAAAATTGGGCATAATCAATATACAAAATACCTGCATAAACACTCCATAAAATTGTCTATACATTCCATACACACTTCATGAAATTGTTTATACACTCCATAAAATAATCTAAACACTCCATACACTGCATAACATTATAAATAAACTTCATACAATAATCAAACACAACAAAATTAAATAAAATATCACTATCAATTTACAATCACCCAAATAAAAACTATAAATCCTTTAAATAAAATCCTATTACTATTACAGACTTACTAGAAAATTACAAGAAATATTTTAAATTTTTCTTAGGAAAGTTAAATGGACCTCTTATTGCCTTTTCTAAGGAAATAAATAAAAATTAATAATTAATCTAATATATTATTTTACTTATCGATAAATTTTTAATCACATAAAATGTCAAACATAAAATTGCTATGAAAATTGCCTCATGCTCAAAGTATTATATCATCAACTGTCAAATACTTATTCTAAATTTTTCTATATGGTTTTCTAACCCATCTTGGCAAGAAAATCTTACTTGGAAAATTATATGATTTTTTAAAAAGAATTTATAATTAGAAAAATATTTTGAAAAAATATGAGGCACTAATGGTCCCTATATTTCTATTAAATATGTTTTTTCAACATTTATTGAAAAAACCACTAATAGTCTCTAGAAACGTATTTCTACTAAAATATCTTTTCAATTTATTTAAGAGCCATGAGGAAGGGACAAAGAGTTTTTTTTTTCCTTGTTTATGATCTCGCACGTAGGGGTGGCTTTGAATAAATTATATATAAAATTATGCATACATTTTTAAAAAATATAATGATAGGGGCGGTTCAAGATTTAATTTTAATAATGGATTAAAAAAGCACCAATATTAATATTTTTTACTCCAATTGTTGTCTAGCTTGTTTTGTAATTTTTGAATCTGGCCATAATTTATTATGGCGTCCTTAGTGCCCCTAGATAAAAAATTATATTATAGGAAAAACTAAAAATATTTTTCCTATGATAAATATTCCCAAAAAAACCTTTAAATAAAATCTTATTACTATTAGTGACTTATTAGAAAATTACAAGAAATATTTTAAAATTTTCTTAGGAAAGTTAAATGGACCTTTTATTGTCTCTTATAGGGAAATAAATAAAAATTAATAATCAATCTAATATATTATTATACTTATCGATAAAATTTTAATTAAATAAAATATCAAACACAAAATTGCAATGAAAATTGCTTCATGCTAAAAGTATTACAACATCAATTGTTTAATACTTATTCAAAAATTTTCTATACAGTTTTTTACCCCATCTTGGTACGAAAAATCTTACTTAGAAAATTATATGATTTTTAATAAAAAATTTCAATTAGAAAAACAAACATGAGAAACTAATAGTTTATAGAAAATTATTTCTATAAAATTTATTTTTAATTTTTTTCGAGAGGATTTTTTTTATTTTTTTATTTTATGATCACGCACGTGCGAGATCATCTTCTCGCGAGGGAAGGGGGAGATTATTTCTCCCCTGTTCTGGTTTTTCGCCGAGACGACTCGAAGGGAAGGGGGTTACGACGCCGGGGAGGACCTATCGTCGCGGATGACGGTCACGACGGAGTCGGCGGCGACAGAAACAGAGGTGACAACGAGGAGAGGAAGAAATCGAACGGACGGCCACAGAGGCGGCCGACGAGCAGCTGCGACGGCGGTATAGACGCCGGCGAACAGCTACTACGGCGGTAGAGGCGGCGACAACAACCGATGGGAGGGATCGGCGGTGACGAGGGGGGAAGAAAAAATTTTCCCCCCCTCGCTTTCGCTCCTGCTCCCCCGCTCGCTCGCGACCCGTTACCGAGTTATACCGATCTGACTCATTTCGAGCCGGCTCGCGAGTCGACGAACCCAACCTAGCTTTGGTCGAGCTCGGTTCGTTAAGGTAAACGAGCCGATTTCGGTGCTCGAGCTCATTAAATGACGAATCGAACCGAGCCGGCTCGCGAACTTGCTCGTTTCGAAGCCACCCCTAGATTGAACTATGTTTGTCTTTTATCTCTATTGAGTTATTTAATTATGTGAGGACTTTTCTTTTGATTGTTAGAGTTCGTGTGTAATTGAGACAGAGGTAATTTTATTGTAATTGGACTCTATTACCTTCCTCTATTGTAAATAGAAGCTCATGTACTCTAATTATAATAAGTGAATAAAGTATTTATCTTTTTCATAAATTTAATTGGAAGAAAACCAAAGGAAGAAGAAGTTATGGACATGATGTCTTAACCCTCCCCCTGAAGCTCTATTTATAAATTAATGAAACTAATGTATTACAATAAAACTCCTGAATTTAGGGTTTAGGGTTAACCCTTAAACTTTACCCTAATTACTTCATTGTCATCTCTATGAGATGACTCTTTATTTACCATCCTGCTATCATTGTATGGCATCAAACCCAGCCGGTTCGCGAGCCGCTCGAGATCGGCTTGGTTCCGGCTCAATTCGATTCAATTTTTCTGGATCTCGAACCGAGTTCAAGATCCAGATGAGGCTCGTTTAAATTAACGAGTCAAGCTCAACCGAACCATGATTCAGTTCGAAAGCACCCAAGCCAGCTCGTTAACTTAACGATGCCCAAAAGGGGCGAACTGGGAGCGAGATAGGATGTCTTCGACTTTCAACTCGTAGAGTCAAAACTCATCACCGATTCACCCCACCCAGGTAAGTGCATTTTGCCATCCTTCTATCTAGAGTTTTATAAGCCCTCCTTTCATGTGATTCTCTTCTTGTTACCTATGTGGAACTAATAAGCCTCTAGTGAAGAGGGGAAAGAAAAATAAAAACGAAAAGGAAGAGGATAAAGAAAAAATAAGAGAAAAAAAATGGAAAAAAAGGGAGAATAAGGAAAAAAAGGAAAATGAAAAAAATGGAGGAGAGGTAAAAAGGACAATAAAAATAAATAAGAGTTGAAGGACAAAAGGAAAGGAAACAAATAGCAAGAAGAGGAGAAGAGAGAAGAAAACAAATAAAAATAAATAAATAAATAAATAAATAAATATTATATTATATTTAAAAAAATGAATTAAAATTATAGTTAAAGTGAAGATGAAGAAATAAATATGAAATATTTTATAAAAAATAAAAATAAAAAAGGGAAGGAAAAAGAGGAAATAAGGGAGAATAAAGAAAAAAAGGAAAATGAAAAAAATAAAGGAGAGGGAAAAAGAAAAGAAAAATAAATAAGAGTTGAAGGACAATAGGAAAAGGAAACAAATAGCGAGAAGAGGAGAAGTGAGAAGGAAAAAATTAAAAATATATTTAAAATTTTAAAATAAATTAAATATATAATTAAAGTGAAATTTGAGAAAAATAAATATAAACTATTTTATAAAAAATATATTTTTATACATGAGAAATATTTTCTTAATATTTTCTTGGATAATTGAGCCATGTACTTAAATCATAGTACTTAAATCTTGTTCTTAGTTTGAAAGTTTCTCTTGTTCATAACTTAGAGTGTATTTCAAGTCTTTGTGATGGCCGAAAGGTCGAAACGAGAAGAAAGTAGGAAACAGTAGGTAAAAGACATGAACTTGATCCTATTAATTGAAATTCAATTATTAATATGGATTGCCAAGTAAATAAGATTCATCTAGAATATCCTTTCAATTTAATTGACCCATCACAAAGATAAATTTCATGACATACATAATAATTTTTAGTATATGTAATAAAAATTTATTCAAAACGAAGCCATATGAGTGGTTTTAATAAGAAATGTTGAAATATTTTTTTAGTAGAAATTCGTTTCTAGGAACTATTAGTGCCTCATGTTTTTTGAAAACAATTTTCTAATTGGAAATTCTTATTAAAAAATCATATAATTTTATAAATAAGATTTTCCTACCAAGATGCGTTAGAAAACCGTATAGAAAGTTTTTGAATAAGTATTTGACAATTGATGTTTTAATACTTTTAGCATGAGGCAATTTTCATAGCAATTTTGTGTTTGACATTTTATTTGATTAAAAATTTATCGATAAGTATAGTAATATATTAGATTGATTATTAATTTTTAATTATTTCCCTAGAAGAGGCATTAAGAGGTCCATTTAACTTTCCTAAGAAATTTTTAAAATATTTCTTGTAATTTTCTAGTAAGTCACTAATATTAATAGGATTTTATTTAAAGTTTTTTTGAAAATATGTATCCTAAGAAAAACATTTCTAGTTTTTCTTAGAATATAAATTTTTAACCAGGGGCACTAAGGAGGCCATAGTAATTTTTTTGCCAGATTCAAAAATTACAAAACAGGCTAAACAACGACATTTGGGGTAAAAAAAATTAATATTGGTGCGTTCTAATCCATTATCGATATTCAATCCTGTACCTCCCCTATCATTTTTTTTAAAATGTATGTATAAGTTTATATATAATTTATTTGACATATATATTATGCAGAGTATTAAATGTAGGTTGAAGCTTGAACTCGGTTAAAAAATTATTAGGCTCGAGCTCGATTACAATTTTAGGTTCGAGGCTAGGGTCGGCTCGTGCTCGAGTTCGAAATATTTAAATCAAGCTCGGCTCGAACATAGCAAGTAGGGGTGACTTCGAACCAAGTCAGCTCGAGCTCGGCCCGGTTCGATTCGGTATACCTGGATCTTGAGCCGAGTTCGAGATCCGGGATCGGCTCATTTAAATTAACGAGTCGAGCTCGATCGAATCAAGGTTCGACTCGAAAGCTCGCGAGCCGGCTCATTAATTTAAGAGCGGCACAGGATTCGGGGGATCTGGGGGATTCAGGACCGGGGAGCGAGCCCCTCCCCTGCTGCCTTTCTGTCGTCGTTGATTATGTGCTCCCTGCTCGATTTCTTCCCCCTCGTCTGCCTTTACCTTTGTTTCAGTTGCCTGAGGGAATGTGAGGCAGGAAGAGAAGTCGGAGAGGGAGATGGTTCGGCCATGGGAATGGATGATGTTGGCGATGCGGAGTTCAAAGACACATCAGAGGACGAGGGAGTCGGCAAAACCGTAGACGAACTTCGCCTGAGCCGATTGATCTCCGTTGAGTGTCTCCATGGTCTCTCCCTGCAAATAACGTATCCCGTCTTGGTACATTCCTCTATCCTGCCAGGAGAGACAAAGGCGATTCTACACAAGCCCACGTGCCACTAGCGATTTAACGCCAACCCACGTGACC
Organism: Aristolochia californica; assembly: GCF_029961685.1. Classification (NCBI taxonomy): domain Eukaryota; kingdom Viridiplantae; phylum Streptophyta; class Magnoliopsida; order Piperales; family Aristolochiaceae; genus Aristolochia; species Aristolochia californica. The sequence continues at coordinate 61,204,215 of NW_027181770.1, forward strand.
AGGACGAGAATTTCTTGGGAAGATCATATATGGTAACAAGTAGTATCATGAGAAGCGTGTAAGATCTCATCGTGCTCCTACAATGAGATCTCATAGGCCTCTCAGTTTGAAAGTAAGTTGCCTAATTCTTATTCTAGGCTTTGACTTACGTACAGTACAAAGCGTAATGGAGAGGCTTGCTTCTCCCGGCAGTGGACCTAAGTTAGAAAGGAAAAATAATTTCCCTCCCCTCCCCCGCGTAAGAAGAAGAATTCACATGTGCGAGATCATAAACAAATGAAAAAAAATAAAAAAAAATTCAAGGAACTATTAGTGGTTTTTTTAATAAATGTCAAAAAATATTTTTAGTAGAAATACATTTATATAGACTATTAGTGCCTCATGCTTTTTTGAAATATTTTTCTAATTGGAAATTCTTATTAAAAATATCAAATAATTTTCTAAGTATAATTTTCCAGTGAAAATCGTATAGAAATTTTTTGAATATGTATTTGACAGTTGATGCTATAATACTTTTAGTATGAGGCAATTTTCATAGCAATTTTGTGTTTGACATTTTATTTGATTAAAATTTTATCTATAAGTATAGTAATATATTAGATTAATTATTAATTTTTATTTGTTTTCCTATAAGAGGCAATAAGAGGTCCATTTAACTTTCCTAAGAAAATTTTAAAACATTTCTTGTAATTTTCTTTTAAGTCACTAATAGTAATAAGATTTTATTTAAAGTTTTTTTATTGGAAATATGTATCCTAGGAAAAATATTTTTAGTTTTTCCTAAAATATAAATTTTCAATTAGGGGCTCTAAGGAGACCATAGTAAATTTATGGCCACATTAAAAAATTACAAAATAAGTTAGACAATATTTGGGGTAAAAAATATTAATATTAGTGCGTTCTAATCCATTATCAAGATTCAATCCCGAACCTCCCCAATCATTCTTTTTATAAAATGTATGCATAATTTTATATATAATTTATGTAGAGTATTAAATGTAGGTTAAGGTCGAACTCGACCAGAGCTCGAGCTTGAACTCGGTTAAAATTATTAGACTCGAGCTTGATTACAATTTTAGACTCGAGGCTAGGGTCGACTCAAGCTCAAGTTCGAAATATTTAACTCAAACTAGATTCGAACATATGCAGGTTCGGGGTCGGCTCGACTCGATGTCACCCCTAATAGCAAGGTTCGGGGTCAGCTCGATTTGATGCCACCCTTATGCCCAATTTTAAGTAGAGGTCATGCCCAATTTTATGTATAATATATGCATAATTTTATATATAATTTATTTAAAAAGTATTTTTTAAAAAAAATTAAATTTATTTTGGAGTTCAAACACGAGATATGTATTTTTTGAAAAGTTTTAAATCAATGTTGAAGTTCGAGCTCGGCTCGAGCGCAGCTCGAACTCGGTTAAAATTATTGGGCTTGAGCTCGATAACAATTTTAGGTTCGAGGCTAGGCTCGGCTCGAACTCGAGTTCGAAATATTTAACTCAAACTCGATTTGAACATAGGCAGGTTCGGGGTCGGCTCGACTCGATGCCACCCATAATAGCAAGGTTCGGGGTCGGCTCGATTTGATGTCACCCTTATGCACAATTTTAAGTAGAGGTCATGCCCAATTTTATGTAAAATGTATGCCAATTTTTTATAAAATGTATGCATAATTTTATATACAATTTATTTGACATGTATTTTTTGAAAAGTTTTAAATGTATATTGGAGCTCGAACTCGAGACATGGATTTTTTTAAAAGTTTTAAATGAATATTAAAGCTCGAACTCGGTTAAAATTATTGGGCTCGAGGTTGGGCTCTGTTCGAGCTCGAGTTCAAAATATTTAAATCAAGCTCGGCTCGAACATCGGCAAGTTTGGGCTTGTGTCGGCTGGATTCCAACCCTACCTGTGGGTCTTCTCCTTGATATATGGGCCTTGAGCCCATCTTCCACATCTCTTGGATGTGTGGGTCTTCCTTGGTCTTTTGGGCTTGGGCCTATCTTCTAACACTTGGATATGTGGGCCTTCCTTGGTTGTGTGGGTTTGGGCCTTATCATCCAACACTCCCCTTAAGTTGGGGTGAAAGAACAACATGAACTCCCAACTTGCTGTAAATTATGTAAAACATATTTTTTTGTATAATGTAGCACATCTTCCAAAACTCCCTCTCACGTTGGTTCTATCGTTCATTAGGCCCAACTGACATAAGAAAAGTGAGAGTAAAATAACTTCAAGTCGTATGACATTGCTCTTGAATCTAATCAAATAACTCATGCTGGATGTTCGACACATTCCTATCTTCTGTAGGTAGTTTAGGTAGTGGGTTTATACACTCTTCAGAAGTATAATAAAAAACTACTCCATCATTGTGTCCCTCAGACGACTCTCAAGTGGTAGGAGTAATAAACTTTAATTTATGGGGGTAGTGGGTCCAAAGATACTAAGGCCATCTCTTATTCAATAATGATGTCTCATCCAAAGAGACACAATAGCAGCAACTGAAATGGGTCAGAGCTCATTTAACACGAACTAAAATAATCCTTGTAAAATTGACCCATGAAATAATCTAATGCAAATATTTGTATTAAATAATATGCTGACCAAAGAATAATTTCTCAATACTGCAAAATAATAATCCAGCCATAGAAAAAATACCGAGGGTTTGAGCCCATTTAACACGAACCAAAATAACCCTTGTAAAATTGACCCATGGAATAATCTAATGCAAATATTTATACCAAATAATATCCTGACCAAGGAATAATCTCTCAATACTGCAAAATAATAATCTAGCCATAGAAAAAATATCGAGTCGTGCCGAGTCAAACAGTAGACCAATATATCCAAGTCATGCAAGAAATATGTATAAAAGTTGGACACATATACCGATGCAGAAATTAAGTGGACCATGTATGAGTTGACTCAGTAAGTTGACCTGGACCGGGTTGACTCGGTCCGAGTTGACTAGGAGTACTGGTGCAAAAGTAGTAAGCTCGAGTTGCTGGTTTGCCTCGGGCGGGTCCGGTCCGGTTGGGCTGGAACAGGCGCAGGCCGGATTTTAATAAGTTTCCTAAGTTCGGAAACGTGTAATTTTTCAATACTAACTTCTTCTTCTCCGACGCCGAACAGAGCGGAAACAAGGATATCCAGCGGCTAGCCAAAATAATTTCGGCAAGGTGACAGTCAGACCAACATAGTATTTCTGAAGACATCAGCAACAGAGCGGGAACCGAAAATTCAACAACAGTGCGTCTTCTTCCCCAAAGAGTGCTGGTTTCCATGATTTGTTGTCCAGAAATGGCAACAAAGCTGGCACTCGGAAGCTCGGTAGCGATACAACCAAAGGAAACTTTCACAATAAAAATCAATCCAACAGATTAATTGGCAACAACAGTGGAGAAAAGATCTCACGACACTGGAGATACGGTTCGGCTAGAATTGGCAACACAACAAAGTCGTCGTTCTTTCAAGCTGGCAATGACCTTGTTATGGAAAGGCCAGCGAAGAACAACGGGATTGACACAGGAAATCCGAACAGAGTCAATTTGATCTAGCGAAGAACTTCCACTAATAATTATGCCAGCCGAAGATTAAGTCAGAGAGATATCCGTGGAGGCACGGTTTGGATGACAGTGGATCAATTGGCAAAGACAACCAGCAGAGAGCTTACAGAAAAAGAAAAATTTTAGGGGAGAGCAACTGTTCAGCCGCTGACTGCTATCGTCATGATACGATGATAATGGAAATATCTATATGGCGAAATCAATAACGACTTTCGATAGCCATTGCACGCCAAATTCAAGGTTCATAGTCGTCACCGATGGCGGAGGTTCCAGCCAGGCCGAACGGCGGATGAGTCACAGAACCATTGTCTGCTGCTCTCTAACGGAAAATTGTAAGTAGTCTCCTTTCTCAATATTTGTAATAGCAGCAACTACCATCAATAAAATACCTGGCAAAAGAAACCTTGGCCTCCCTCTGCTACCGTATCCAGGACAGTGTCACAGTGTCACAGTATAACCATAAACTTCAATTAACCTTTCCCACATCAATGATCTTCTACGAAGATTAAGAACTACACGGAGGGAAAAATTATTTTCTAAGCCTAAATGGAGGAAAATGAAACTTGAAAAATCATATTCAAAATCCTGAAAATCAAAGTTCTGAAGCTCTATTTATAGATTAATGAAACTACTGTATTATAATAATACCCATAGACTTAGAGATTAGGGTTTAGGGTTTTAACCTTGGAACTTTAACCTAATTATATAACTGCCATATGTTTTAGATGACTATTTATTTACTATCCTACCATCATTATATAACCCTGTGGGCCTGAGCCCATCTTTTACATCTCTTGGATGTGTGAGTTTTCCTTGGTCTTATGGGCTTGGGCCCATCTTCCAACACACTTGGATATGTAGGTCTTCCTTGGTCGTATAGGTTTGGGCCCTATCTTTTATGTATAATTTTATTTTTATCATAAAATATATTTATCACTATTTTTATTGAAGAGACAAGTATTATTTGTTACACTATTTTCAATAAAACGAGATGCAACATACGGCGGAAGAAGCAACTACAACTAGAACCCCTATCAATGAAGAAGTGATAATGCACTTTATTTTTAATTGCAAGTTTGGCTACATCAATGTGTTGGGTCAAGGTCAACCGCAGGATACCTAGAGGATTTTCTTTAACTCAAGGATGAGTTACACCAAACTCAACATGATATGCAATCTTTATGAGATGAGCATGCTTGTGAATTACAAAGTTTATAGTTTGAGCATGATGAGCTGCATCAATTTAATGGGTAATGATACATACTCACCTTAGGAGGAAATGAGGTATGACGTCCACATATTATCTTTAAATCCAAATGATAAAAAGTTTTTAGTAAACTATTTATAAATTTATCTCAAATAAAATTATAAGAGTTGAGAGAAAGAAAAATTTGACATAAACAAGACATTAATTTTATATTTATTTAGTTGGTAATAATTTAACCGTTATAATTAAAAAGAGTTTGTTAAATTGAAGATTAAATGGTTCTAATTTTTAATTTAAATATAATACTAACTGAATAACTTAAAAATTGATTTGAGTCTGATTCTTACCATCTGGTAATTAAGTATTTTATTTTTAAATTAAAATATTTTGTTATATTTATTTATTATTATTTTATATATTATTTATTTTGTTTTTCACAAGACAGTAGACAAGCATTCGTACTTGAATGCGAATTCGTGGCTTCTTATCTTAACAGAACTTCTCGCTTACGTGCTCTGTGAGTCTCTCGGCGTTCGTGCCACAGTTTCTACAACTTTATGGCGACTGTTGCGCCACGCAAGTAATGCAGTCGAGGCATGTTCATTTTAGTATAAGCTCTCTATTGCATTTTCTTATTGTCCGTACTGATGTTCAAGAGCAACAACCTCGCTGCGAGGATTTTCGAGCGTCAGATTCTTTCACCTGCTCCGGGAACCAGTGTAAGCTTCTGCCTATAGTTCAAATGTCTGATTTCTAGAAATGAATCGAGATGACATCTCCTCCTTTCCTTTTTAATTTTTTTTTTATATTGGTGCGCTTTTCTGCGTTTGGTTTTCAGAAATATCTGTCTCAATTTTTTTTGAATTTTTTATGTCTCAAATATTGAAAGAGGCATTATTTAACGCTGTCTGATAGTCGTATAATCGTGTTTGTAGTGCCGACTACGTTATACTTATTAGAATCTTCTTGTTAATTTATACTTATTATTTGACGCTCTTCGTGTTAATTCTTGTTAATGGTTGCGCTTTGAAATCTTCTTCTTCTTCAAGAAAGAGGAATCTGCCATCCGTTTATGTAATTGTAATTTTTACATAATATTTTTTCCATTTGTTTGGAGATCGGTAATAGTAGAGTAAATGTTTGGGAACACGGGGGAAAGTTTCAAAGTATCTTCCTTGCATCTATGTAGTGTGGAAGCTTATGTTGAATCATTCAAGTAGTTGAGCTCGATTTGGTGACTAAAGCATGAACTGAAAAAGACTAGAAGAAATAGAGGAAGACGCTGAAGGTTATATAACTTTAAATAAAACATTTTCCTGTATTTGTTTTGGGGAACGTAATATCTATAAAAATGTGACTAAGTGACAATTGGCAAAAGAGATAGTGTGTCACTTCCAAATCTGTAGTGTTTGAACTTTGGCGGTTAATCATCCAAGTGTATGTGCAATCTAGGGTTTAAAGCAACTTTTTGTTGATCGGGGATTGGCTGGTCCTCATAGTGGGGCAGCAGTTGACAAAAAATATTCAATTCATCGTGATGGTTGCACTTGGAAGGGCCTCATAGTCCTCAACAAGATTGTCCATAAGAGAGACTGTCGAGTGGGTTTTCAATCACATCACCAGTTGATCAAGATTTGCTGGGTAAGATCCTGTTATGTGCTCAAGCCAAATACACACAGCAAAACTAATTCTTCGGAACAACTTGCACTACCATGAAAAACAAAGAGAAACCTTATCTGATAAGATCAGCATATAAATCAGGAAAGCAAGAGATTTAGTTCTGGTTCAGTTAAATGGTGGCTCCTTCCAAACTGTGGTGATCCTTCATCAAAAGATTTACTTAAATGGTGTTGGATTCATGCAACAAAGCATTTACTTTTTCACCTTCTAAGGATATTTATCTTCACTGGTAGGTTAGTATGCTGGCCGAGGTTATTAGAAGGGAATTAGTGGCCATGAAAAGCGAAAGTAGTGGCGGTGAAAAGGTTTTGGTTGCTACAGTTTTTTTTTTTGAGTAAAAAGGTGTATATATTGCTGGAAGAGAAGGAAAAGAGTATAGTACCTGGCTAAAAAGGACCTTCGTCCACAACAAGATGTTGGAGGGAAACACCTAATTTAGCTTGTATATCCGCTAGCTGATTAGCGGATCTAGGAATGTATTTCCAATTACATTGCAATTGAGAAATTAAATTACAGATATCCTCAAACAAATCCTAGTGCCGCCAAAGAGGTTTAGAAGACTTATTGCACCAATTGATGACGACTTTTGAATCTCCTTCAACGCAAAGAGGGCCCTCTAGCCGTTGCTTGAAAAAGTTTAGACCATTATACAGCCCAGAAAGCTCAGCAGTAGTTGAGTCAGATACTCCAATCGGTCTAGCAAATGAAAGAAGCTGCTATAAGTCGCCAATTCCCTCGCAAATTTGATCCTTTTAAAATTTGAAATTCTTTCCGCATGAGTATCCAGGAGGATACTTGCCCTACAATTCTATTAATCAAGATATTCCTTGGAAGAGAGTTTCTATTAAATTTCTGGTTATTTCTCTCTTTCCATAAGGCCCAGATGATATGACCAACGCAACAAGAGATAAACAATTTTTCGAGCTTAGGAAGATGAGCGCTAGTAACAATGAGGATTGTGGACGAGAGATTTTGAGAAGGACAATATTGTAGACCAATTTTGTTAATGAGTTTGGTCCAAACAGTATGGGCATAATCGCAGTGTAACAAAATGTGGTCCGCAGGAGTGGTTTGGCAAAAAGGGCAAAGGGGGTCCAAAATATTTGTTCCTCGATGAATTAACGAATTGGATGTCAAAATTTTGTTTCGGCATACAGTCCAAATAAAAAACTTCACTCGAGGGGGTGCGACTAAGGACCACACAATGGTAGCGGAATAGTTGGATTGAGTTGAGTGGAGAGAGAGTAGGAAGTTGTAGGCAGAAGCAGTAGAGAACGTACCTTGTCGGTATGGAGCCCAGATGAGAGAGTCAGGTGCATTTCTGAGTCGTACTGATGATAGACCCTTGACAAGATCTGCAGCTTCAAGAGCTTCGACATCTGACAGCGCTCTTCAAAGATATAAGTTCCACTCACCAGAAATTATCCCTTGAGCAGATATGGTCGCATCTTTGTTTCTTGCCAAAGGAAAGATTTGACAATGGCTGATATTGAAGCTGCTTGGGCCCACCCACCAATCTGTCCAGAATTTTGTCTGACAACCCGTACTAGTATAACATTTGACTGCATTTTTGAATGCAGGCAACATTTGTGCAATTTTTTTCTACACGGAAGATAAATTATAATATCTTCCACCTTCTGTCCACCAGCCATAATTTTTTTCTGCTTTAGCCGCAACAATGTCCTGCCATATCAAAGCTGGTTGCATATTAAATTTCCAGATCCATGTCAATAATAAAGCAAAATTTGTTATTGTAGTATCCCGGATCCCAAGGCCACCCATTACAATTGGTTTACAGACATCAACCCTTTTCACAAGGCTATATTTTCTTTCCCCATTTGGCCCACCCCACAAAAATCTCCTCTTAAGGAATTCAATTATATTTCGATCTGAGGCAGGACAACAGTATAAGGAAAGAAAATAAGAAGGAATTCCATGGAGACAAGATTTGATTAGTACAAGCTTACCGTCTTTGGACAAAAAATTTCCTCTCCAGGAAGGGTGCCTAGCACATTTAGAGGGCAAAACAGGTGACAGAGGAAGTCCCAAATATGTACATGGGGGGATGCAATTTTACATCCCAAATAACTTGTAATAGAATTTAAAACCGATGGGTCAATATTGAACCCAAATATGGATGATTTAGCCCAACTTACCTTTTTTCCAGAAGACAGTTCAAAAAGGTTGAGCAAGGCTTTCATGTGGGATATCTGATTCATTGTACCTTCTCCAAAAAGTATAGTATCATCTGCATATTGCAGAAGCGAAATATCTTGGTTCGGGTCATCAGAGATAGGATTAAGCCAACTTGAGCATTTAGCGAACCGGACCATAGATGCAAAGTGCTCCCCGATGAGAGTAAAGAGAAAAAAAGACAAAAGGGTCACCTTGTCTGATTCCTCTTGTTGCATTGAAAAAACTGCACAGTTTTCCGTTAACAAGGACAAAATATTTTTTTTTTTTTTTTGAGAAAAAAGGTGTGTATATATTGCTAGAGAAAAAAGGAAAGAGTACAATACTTGGCTAAAAAGTACCTTCCTCCACAACAAGATGTTGGAGGGAAACGCCTAACTTAGCCTGTATATCCGCTAGGTGATTAGTGGATCTAGGAATGTATTTCCAATTACATTGCAATTGAGAAATTAAATTACAGATATCCTCAAACAAATCCTAGTGACGCCAAGGAGGTTTAGACGACTTCTTCCACCAATTGATGACGACTTTTGAGTTTCCTTCAATTCAAAGAGGGCCCACCAGCCATTGCTTGAAAAGTTTTAAACCATTATACACCCCTAAACCCTAAACCCAAAACCCTAAACCTCAGCAGTATTTGAGTTGCGCTTCCGTCAAAATTTAATTTGTAATGTGCCATTGGGGGTGGAGACCAAGTTTCCATAGCTGGGGGTTGAGATGGGTAAGACATTTTTGCAATAAGTCGCCAATTCCCTCGCAAATTTGATCCTTTTAAATTTTGAAATTCTTTTCGCATGAGCATCCAGGAGGATACTTGCCCCACAATTCTATCAATCAAAATATTCCTCGAAAGGGAGTTTCGATTAAATTTTCGGTTATTTCTCTCTTTCCATAAGGCCCAAACAATATGACCAACACAACATGAGATAAGTAACTTTCCGAGTTTAGGAAGATGAGCGATAGTAACAGTGAGGATTGTGGATGACAGATCTTAAGAAGGACAATATTGTAAACCAATTTTGTTAATGATTTCGGTCCAAACAGTATGGGCATAATCGCAGAGTAACAAAATGTGGTCCGTAGTTTCAGGAGTGGTTTGGCAAAAAAGGTAGAGGGGGTCCAGAACATTTGTTCCTCGGCGAATTAATGAATCGGATGTCAAAATTTTGTTTCGGCATGCGGTCCAAATAAAAAACTTCGCTCGAGGGGGTGTAAGGACTACACAATGGCAGCGGAATGGTTGAATTGAGTTGAGTAGAGAGAGAGTAGAGAGTTGTAGGCAGAAGCAGTAGAAAACGTACCTTGTCGGCTTGGAGTCCAGATGAGAGAGTCAGGTGCATTTTTGAGTCGTACCGATGATAGACCCGTGATAAGATTTGCAACTTCAAGAGCTTTGACACATAAGTACAATATATGATGCAGTAGAAATACAACATCTCATCCAAAATTTCCACCTTGTCCCAAAACTTATTCGGTCAAAGAGGTAATCAATAAGTTTCCAGTTTGCTCGGTCAAAAACTTTTTCAAAATCAAGTTTTAGGACGAATCTGGGTAGATTGGATTTATTGAAGGAATCTAAGAGTTCATGAGCGGCCATGGAAGAGTCTAGGATATTCCTATCACGAATGAAAGCACTTTGGCAAGGGTTTATGATTTTGGGAAGATGGGCTCTAAGACGGTTTGCGAGAAGATGACCAATGATTTTATAGTAACTAATTGTGAGGCTTATTGGTCTAAAATCTTGGGGGAGGGCAGAGTTGGATTTCTTTGGGATTAAAGCAATGAAAGATGCACCCACGACCTTGTGGGTGATGCCGACTTGGTGGAAATTTTGGACAAATGCATACACATCTGGTTTGATTGTGTCCCAAAATTTGTGGTAAAACTCACCATTGAAGCCATCAGGTCCAGAAGCTTTGTCTTTTGGAAGTCCGAGGGAAGCCGAATCGATTTCTTCTGTGCTGAAAGGCCTTTCCAAATTTGACGCGTCAGAAGAAGTGATGCTCAAGTAGTCGAGCTGGGACAACTTGGGCCGATTGTAGCGCTCCTCGGTGTATAGGTCTGAGAAGAACTTCATAAGAATATTACATATGGAGGGACTATCCGTGATCACTTGGTCTCCATGATAGGGAGAAGCGATACAGTTAGCTCTCCTCCTGGCCGATGCGATGGCATGGAAGAACTTTGTGTTGCCATCTCCCTCGGCCAACCAACGAAATCTAGCACATTGTTTCCAGTGAACAGATTCACAACGAAGCAAATTTGAATATTCCAAATTTAATTGATTTCTAAAAAGCACTTCAGGAGGAGAAATAGGAGTAAATAGACCTTTGCTCTTCTAGTAGATCAAGCACAAAAATGCGGCGACGAACCGAGTCTTTCTGTGAAGCAGGCAGTCGCAGCACGCTGATTTATGGACCAAGTGCGGATCTTCGCCTTAAGCGCTCTTATTTTTTAGAGGAAGCACCAAGCCCGGGTTGGGGTGATGCGTTAGTTCTTGCCACCAAATAGCAAGAGCAGAGTTGAAGGACTCAATTAGGGTCCAAGAGTTTTTGAACCGAAAAGGAGAACGTCCCCAGGTAGGAGGGCGGGTGTTGATTTGAATAGGCCAGTGATCAAAGCCGACTTTGTTTAGGACTTGGCCGAATGTGTTTGGAAAGAGTTGAAGCCATTCATTGTTAGCAAAGAATCGATCCAACTTTGAGAGAATGGGAGAGGATTGACCATTGGACCAGGTGAATTTTTTTCCAGAAAGAGAAATTTCATATAGCTCGAGGCTTCCAATGAGATCGGAGAAGGCTCTCATTGCGGACGTGGTTTTGATTGCGGGAGGGTTTTTTTTCTAAACATAGAAGGATGGCATTGAAATCTCCCACTAGAAGCCAGGGCAAATCCCAGAGTTGGATGAGTTGAAATACTTCCTCCCAAAAGGAGGCACGGTCATTTTACCGAGTTGGGCCGTAAACGCCAGCCAATGCCCAGGAAGTCCCCAAGGAATGATTGTGAAAACGAATGCCAATGGAGAATTGGCCCGATTGAGAGAGAGTGGCGTCTACTGCTTTTGGGTCCCAGATGACAAGGATGCCACTAGAGTTCCCAATCGCATCAACCTTTGCCCACGCAGGGTCCGAATGATACCATAATTCGTGAGCAATAGAATATTCAAAATTTTGCAGCTTAGTTTCTACAAGTATTACAATTTTTGGCTTACTCTCAAAAAGGGCTGCTTTGATGATGGCTCGTTTGGACCGTGAGCCGATTCCTCTGACATTCCAAGACATAATGATCATTCAGAACGGGGTGGGGTGATATCCTTCTCCGGTCGGTGAGAAGTTCGTGATAGTAGGAGCAGAAAATCCATGCAAGCTGCGTCATTTCCATGTATTCTTTAGGGGGGAAATCTTGCTCTTGTTCTTGCAGGAATTTGGAGGAGATCGTCCTGAGCCTTGGTTTGGTGAAACGGATCAAAAGTTGGCAGATAGTCAGACATTGGAGGGGGGAATTTAGGAGGGGAGACAGTGGGGGTGCTGATTTTCTGGGGGCTGGTAGCTTTGACTTTGCCCTTCCTTTTCTTTCTGGAATATGTGTAGGCGAAGGAGGTAATGGAAGACCATTTTTCCTTTACTAATGTGTGTGTGTGTGTGGGGGGGGGGGGGGACTTGAATTACTCTCGCATTACTTAGTTCATTAGATTAAGCTGTTAGTGTAGAATGAATTCCACTTCATTTGAATCACGTCAGGTAATTGAATCAGGCAAAAATCGGGGAAAGCTGATTCAGACCTATTTTGTGATGCATTAACATGAATCGCGCGTGCTTCCCGTGTCCCCCCCCCCCCCGAAAGAAAAAATATCTCGTCATTTCCCTTCTGATCTCCCTCTACCTCGGCCTTCGTCTCCCGACGATTTTTTTCGCGCCCCATCTTCTTCCTCTCGTCTTCGCTCTCTGCTTTCTCTCGTCATCGCTCACTTCATTCCTCTCTTCTTCGCACTCCATTCTCATCGTCTCCTGTTCCCTCCCCTCTCCCTTCTTCTCTTCTACGCATCTCCTCTCCCTATCTCTCTCGGCCTCCCTCTCTTCTCACACTCGGCCTACCTCTCCTCTCTCGCTCTTCTCTTCCCCCCCCCCCCCCCCCCCCCCCCCCCCCCCCAGCCCGCGATTTCCTTCGATTTTCGACATTTGTTAGGGTTCTCGGTTAGGGTTTAGGGTTTGGGGCTTTTAGGGGTGTTAAGGTCTAGGGTTTAGGACTTTTAGGGGTTTTAAGGTGGTTTAGGGTTTATTTTAATTTGTTAGGGTTCTCCGTTCTGTCGCAGCTTGGGTCGATAGGGTAATAGAGTTGTGGTGATCATGTTGTAGAATCTGGGGGGGGGGGGGGGGTAGTGTAGAACTGGGATTTTTTCTGGAGGATTGTGCGCAGAGCGCATGCCGTTCTCCGTGGGGCCATAGTTAACTCCCAAGTCCAGTCTGGTTGCTGCAATTGTTAGCTGCTGAAGAATGTAAAGAGAGAGAGAGTTCTCCGTGGGGCCATAGTTAACTCCCAAGTCCAGTTTGCTGCAATTGTTAGCTGCTGAAGAATGTAAAGAGAGAGAGAGAGAGAGAGAGTCTTATATCTCCCATTATGCATGTCCTATATACATGAAACTTAGACTATAGATATAATTCAACATAGGAATATAAAAGTGAGATATAAAAGTGAGGGTAAGGTAAAATGACCAAAGTGTTCTGTACTAGTTTTTCAATACTCCCCTTCAAGCTGGAGTGTATATGTCAAAAAGACCTAGCTGACTACAAAAGTTCAAAAATTCACGCTTCCCCAGTGCTTTAGTGAAAACATCACCAAGTTGATCACCAGACCGAATATATGGGGTTGTCACTTTCTTCTTCATCACATCATCCCGATTGAAATGACAATCTACCTCTATGTGCTTCGTTCTCTCATGAAACATTGAATTACTAGTAATGAAGATTGCTGCTTGGTTATCACAGTACATAGTCATAGGTTCCTTTTGATAGAAGCATAACTCCTGGGCAACATATTTCACCCACATTAATTCACTTACAGTGTGTGTCATTGCTCTATATTCTGCTTATGCACTAGATCGAGTAACAACATTCTGTTTCTTACTCTTCCAGCTGATTAAGTTTCCTCCCAGAAACACACAATACCCAATGGTTGATTTTCTATCAAGCTTGGAACTTGCATAATTAGCATAAAAATATCTTCAATCCTCAAGAGATCATTGGGTCTTTAGAGAAGACCTTTCCCTGGTGCTCTTTTCAGATATCTTAAGACTCTCTGCATAGCCTCTAGGTGAATCTTACGTGGATGCTCCATGGACTAACCGCAAATGAGATATCTGGTCTAGTAATTGTAGTATATATGAGCTTACCCACTAATCTTCGATACATTGTTTTATCTTTCAATTTCGAACTTTGTTTATAAAAAAATTTCGAACTTTGATCATCATGAAGGTTATGTCCTACCTCCATAGGTGTATCTACTAGTTTAGCTCCCAAAATGCCATATTCTTGGACCATGTCAGTTACATATTTCCTCTGAGTCAAAGCAGTTTTCTCTTTGCTTCTTGCAACTTTGATGCCCAAAAATATTTTATTTGACCTAGATCCTTAGTTTGAAAACGAGTCACCAAGTGTTATTTGATTTCTTTAATGCCTGAATTGTCACTCCTTGATAAGATGATAGCATCTACATATACTAGTAAGACTAATCCCGGACGATCCCTTCATAATAAACAAGGAATGATTACAGTGGCTTCTGAAAAATCCCATAGACATAACCAATTGGCTAAAATTTTTAAACCATGCCCATGGACTATGTTTTAAACCATAAAGGGCTTTCTTGACTCTACATACTTTATGCATCTCCCCCAAAGTAGCTCATACCCCGGAAGTTACTCCATGTAAATCTCTTCTTCAAGATCACTGCACAAGAAAACATTTTTGATATCTAGCTAGGACAGAGACCAGCCTTGATTTACTGCAACAGAGACCAGTATATGAACAAAGGACAGACGGGCAACCACGAAAAAGTCTCAAATGCATCTATGTAAGTGTGGGTGTATCTTTTAGCAATGAGACATGCTTTGTATCTTTTGACGGATCCATCTGCATTGTATTTTATTCTATACACCCATCGACAACAAACCACCGCAGTCCCTGGAGGTAAGTCACATTATTCCAAAGTACCTGTATCGACCAATGCTTCCATCTCAACACCCATGACTGGCTTCCAATGAGGAGACAAAAGAACATCCTGCATTGAAGAAGGAATAATGAAAGTGGAGAGGGACAAGGTAAACTTACGGTAATTGTCAGACAATGAATCAACCTGGTGGTTCAGTATCTATCTAGTTTGGTCTGCTTGGCTAGGTTGGCTGGTGGGCTTCGACCGGTATCCCCTCAAGCTGAATTTGATACACCCTTATTGCAATTTACCAATGACACCATTCTATTTGGATCGGGTACCATGAGGGAAGTTCAACTCCTCAAGTCCCTTCTTGGTCTCTTTGTATTGATGTCAAGGCAAAAAGTTAACTCGGGAAAAACATCTCTAATTGGATTCAACATTCCTGATGACACTCCACTCTCATTGCTATGGCTGAGTTGTTGGGTTGCCAGATCAGTTCTCTTCCCACCACTCATCTTGGGCTTCCACTCTTCACCGGGCGGCCTCTCAAGCAGCTCTGAAATCTTGTCATCGAAAAATTAGAATGATGATTGGCTACTTGGCATGGGCGTCTTCTCTCTTTTGCTGGGAGGCTAACCCTCCTTCAGGCGGCTATTGATGGCATCCTAACTTTCTTTCTCTCTTTCCTTTGCTGCCCACTGGAGGTCTGCAACCATATTGATTGGATTCGGAAGAGGTTCCTTTGGCATGGATCCAACTATGTTTTCAAGTACCATTTGGTAAGTTGGGTTGGGGTCTGTCGTCCCAAGAGCTATGGTGGGCTTGTTCTTCGATTTACTAAGGAAATGAACTGGGCATGCCTCTTGAAGTGGTTCTGGCGATTTAATTACAGTCCCAGTGCAATCTGGAGACCAATGGTGGCCAAGAACTTGCGTATGAAGGGAGATGGTGGATCATCGGTGGTGATTGTTGACATCTTTCCCCCCTTTGGCGTTCCCTCTACCCTCTACTCAACATTTTTCATACTGGCGTCAACTATTTTGTTGGCAATGGAGAGACAATCAGGTTTTGGTTCGACTGTTGGTGCAATGGCAAGACTTTGGGTAGCTCCTTCGCTCCCCTGTTTCCCATTTGTCTATTGCAAAATGCTATGATTGCCGACCTTTGGTCCTCTCTTGGTTGCTGAAACCTTCAATTCCAGCATGGTTTATCTGATTTGAAGGTTGTCTTTGTTAGGAATTAGATGTCCTAATTCCAAACTAACGAGAGCAATAATAATAATCGCAGAAGAAAGGAAAGACAAACACGAAAATACAACAAGATTTATACAGGTTCGCCTCTAGGTGAGATTACGTTCTGTCTTCCGCCGTTGCAGTAATCCACTATGAAGATGAAATAGTTTATAAAGAGAAATCGCACACACTTATATGTGTTTTTCTCTAACCTCTCTCGGGCCGCAACTCAAGATCCTTCTTCATGATGATAAAACCCTAACAACGGCGCCTCCAAATATAAAGGAAAAATTAGGGCAACCGCAATACAAGAGTGAAATCCCCAAATTGCCCTTAATGGAACAACAATCAATATATCATGGACCTTTCAGGGGCTCACCACCCCCCTTCCAACCCCCACGACGACCTTACCACGAAGGTTGATCCGTATACTAACTCAGCATAAGGCGTTAATTAGGCTCCACAACTTAACAGTCATGGCTTCCTAACTCATCTTTGCCTTCCGGTGCATTGATATTCAACCAGCCTCTTCGAACAAAGATTCTTTGAATACCTGAACCCAGTGGAAACTTTTCAGTTTCCTCTGCTTGCTCGCTCATCTCTGGCAGGCTTGGCACTAGCCCATCTCATGTAAGCTCTGATGCCTAAAAGATTTCTGCTCCCCCGAAGTTCCTATTCTTCCTTTGGTGTGCTCTTCACAACCGTATTCTGACTGCAGATAACCTTAGACGTCGTGGATACACTGCCCCCTGCCCCCTCTGCTCCTTTTGTTCTCAGAATGACAAGACTGTGCAGCATCTCCTTCTGCATTGCCACTACTCTTGGGATGTTTAGACTAGTATCTTGTAGCACATTGGCTTTCTTTTTTGTATGCCTAAGCACCTATCCAAAGCCTGCCAATTCTTCTTGCATCCTCCTCTGCCCAAGCTGGGATGTTTGCTGGTCTCTTCTTGCCTTGGCCGCATCCCCTAGATGTTCTGGCAAGAGAGAAACAACATGCATTTCAGTTTGAAGTTTAGATCCATTGATGAAGTTGTTGAGATGACCGCTGACCACATTTCCCTCCTGGCTTGACTCCAGGAAGGATTTCAGCATCCTCATCGGCATCTCCTTGAGGACTAATTGGCGCTGCATTGCCCACATTGTTGGGAGCTCTCGCCCTCCAGCCTATGTCCCCTGGTCCTCATCTCCCCTTGGGTTTACCAAGCTGAATATTGACGAGAGTGCTAGGGGAAACCCGGGGCCGGTTGGGTTTGGTTTCGTTTTCGTGATTCCCCCGGTTCCATTCTGGTCTCTTATGCGGGTCCTATGGGGGATGCAGACTCCATTGCCGCTGAACTCATCGCTTTATATTATGGGCTTGCCAATATTCTGTGATCATCTTCAAGGCTCACTAATTGTTGAAAGCCACTCTAGCATTGTCATCCAATGGTGCTCTTTCACTACAACTCTCCCTTGGTGGCACTGGTGTGTTTACCATCGTATTGCTGACCTCGTCTCCAACCTTACTTGTAGCTGGTTCCATGTTCCCCGCTCAACTAACTCTTTGGTTGATGATTTGGCCAAGCGCGGGACTTCCCTCCAATCTCTTATTGTAACGGGAGGTGCCCTTTAATATAGTTTTGTTTTTCTCTTGTTTAATATATTATCACTTTTATAAAAAAAAAAGAATCAAAAGAGACAATGTGAGATAGAGGATGGCGGGTACCTTTCCTGACACCCTTCCAAAGAGCAATAGGAAGGTGTAAGTCATTTACCTCAGGATCAGGAGACGATGTAGAGTCATGGCCTGGTGTGAGAGAGAGGTATGGAGTAGGATGAGATGGTGCCTGTTTATGCCGATACACCTGCAGTGGTTTCTCAATAGTGATATCACATGTAGACTGAATACATTTATCAACTGGAATAGGAATGATAGATCCAGGACTGAGGGAACAGGAGGAACTGTCTCAGATCTAGGAGATTAGAAGAATGGTACATCCTAAAAAAATGTAACATTTGCAGATACAAATGTTTTTCTAGTAGATGGACAGAAACATTTGTACAATTTTTTTTTGTTTGAGAGTATCCTAATAAGATACATGACACTGTGAGGAGACAATTTATCCCCTGATTGTTCGAAAGCACGAGTAAAATAGACGCAACCAAACACACAGGGTGGTACAAGAAATAAGGGTGTAGTTGGTAATACGATCTGAATGAAAATTTTAGCCTCAAGGACTGAAAACGACATTTTGTTTATCACAAAAACATGCAGTAAGAACAACATCACCCCAATATGATTTGGGAACATTCATATGAATTATCATAGTACGATCCATCTCAAGTAAGTGATGATTTTTATGCTCAGTAACTTCGTTTTGCTGT
Organism: Aristolochia californica; assembly: GCF_029961685.1. Taxonomy (NCBI): domain Eukaryota; kingdom Viridiplantae; phylum Streptophyta; class Magnoliopsida; order Piperales; family Aristolochiaceae; genus Aristolochia; species Aristolochia californica. Next base: position 61,222,607 of record NW_027181770.1, read on the forward strand.
GGAGTGAATACACAAGATGTCTGATGATTAATCCCTTGAGATTGACAAAAAGATTAATAAACTCAAGACCATTGTCTGTAAGCAAGACATTGATTGAGGCTGCAAATTGATTATTTATTTCACTACAAAAAGTTGAAATACATCAAAAACTTCAAATTTTTTCGTGAAGGAGATAAATCCAAGTATACCTACTAAAATCATCAACGAAATAAAATACCTTTGACCAAACTAACTAGTCACAGGACAAGGACCCAGACATCTGAATGGACAAGCTTAAATAATTTGTCTGTTGATATGAAACAGTAAAAGAGCTCCAGTGATGCTTGTCCATTTGACATGACTTGCACTGAAAAGAAATGCTGTAAGGAAATTCTGGAACTACTTAAATCAACTTCGTAGGTAATGGATGACCTAGTCTGAGATGCCACTATAGAGGTGAGTCAGCTGTGTGTAGCGCATGTAATGTATTATCTGGTATGTGGTTCTCCAAATAATGTAGTCCTCCTTGCTAATGAGCTAAACCAGTCGTCTTCCTCATCACGAGATCATGAAAGACAGCGAGTGAGATAAAAAGTTAAGGAGCAGTTCGTAGACTTTGCAAGTTGACTTATAGACAATAAAGGGAAATTTGGGAACAAGTAAGGCAGACTAAGGTGATAGGAAAGAAGCATGAATAACATTTCTCACTCCTTGTATTGGTGAAACAGACCCATCAACAAGAATGACATGTTTTATATACAAGGACTCCTTTAAGTCAGAAAATAGGGAAGGTATACCTGACATGTGTTTAGTAGCTCCTGAATTAAGGACCCAAGATGGAGAATGACACACAGTGAATGCAGACATACCTGTGGGAGGACAAGTATGAGCCAAGGATGCAAAGGGGGATGTGATGGAGAGCTGAGCCATACGTTGGGCAATCTAGTGCTGTTGCTGAATTAGGTTTTGCATTTGTGACTCGAGGTGTGACAGGTGTTGTAACATCAGGTACAGTTGCATTACCATCAAACTTTATTCAACATCCGTTAGAATAATGATTAGTACATCTACAATGAACACATTTTCTTTCTGCTTTGCCATCCCCACAACCTCTTTCTAGGCTTGAACTGTCTCTAACTCTACCTCTGCTAGTCCTCGTGCATCCCCTGGATGGTTAAGTGGAATTGGATGCATTAGTTGATGTATTAAGAGCTGTGGCTTCACTTATCTTAGCATCCTTTCCTACCTTTGGTACAATTGTCTTTTCAACTCTCATTACCCTATTAAAGGTAGTAGATAGGTTGGGTATCTCATAAGAGGCGAGGACTTGAGCCTTGATTCCATCAAATTCAGCACCCAAACCATCAATAAACTTTACTACTAGAAGCTGATTTTGTTGCTACCTGGCCTCTCGTTCATCCGTAGTAAATGGATGATAAATATTAATCTCTTGCCAGTTGCCCAGAAAAGAACTTTAGTACTCCATTACTGTCTTGTTTCCTCTTTTCGAACCCAACGAAATCAGTATATAACTCTTGCCAAGGCTCATTATATACCCTTGAAAGATTGTTCTCCTTAGCATATAAAGTTTCTAGAGATACCCACATAGCTTGGGCAGTCTCAAAATTCATAACCTGGTTCCACAATGAAGAATCTTTACTGTTGACAATCTAAGTCATAACCTGGCTGTCTTCTGCTTCCCAATCATCATCAGTGGGAATGGGGGATCATCCCTAATAAATTTCAGCCTTTTCCTGGCTTTTAAATACATCCTAATTGATTTGGCCCAATTAAGATAATTGTCACCATTTAATTTTTTAGATGTAATAGTAATAATTGATTTGGAAAGACAAAGTTAAAGCTACCACCCCCCCACCTTCCCCCAATTCAAACTCCCCTCCGGTCCTTCCCATGGAGATCCCTCCTGATTGGTTCGATTTTCCTCCAGCCTCCCCCTCTGAAATCCCCCCCACTTGGTCCGACCTCCCACCAACTATAATTCCAAACCTCACCCCAACCATGTCCATTCCTCCCACTCCGCGGGATGATCTTCTCCTGTTTCTGCTGGAGCAAGAACAAAACTTCCCACGGGAGGATTTTTCGGAAATGACGGAGCTTGCAAAAATTTTCTGTTCAGGCTACCTCGAAGCTGGTAAGGCGGCACAGAATATCACTACCCCCCGTTCTACATGATTGTTCTGTCTTGGAATGTTAGAGGGCTTGGCTCTCTGTCTAAGCGAGCCCTCATCAGAGCAGCTCTTTTTGATGTTAAACCAAAAATTGCAATACTTCTTGAAACTAAGCTGCAGTCTTTGACTATTCTCTTGCCTGTGATTTATGGTATGACTCTAATCCTATGTGGGCCAATGTTGATGCAATTGGCCATTTCGGTGGCATAGTTATCATCTGGGATCCAAAAGCTTTTAATGCAATTTTCGTTATACCGGGACACTTCTCAATCGGTCTCCGTTTTCTTGATCACAACCTTGGAACATCATGGGCGCTAGCCGGCATATATGGGCCTACTCGATACCAAGACCGGGCACCCTTCTGGGAGGAAGTCTTCCAACTCGTCCAGTTATGGGACCTCCCTTGGCTTCTAGGAGGAGATTTCAATGCGACGCTTCTTTGCTCAGACAAAAACCCTCCTGCCACCCGAACCTCATCATCTATGAGAGCTTTTTCTGACCTCATTAGCAGTCTAGGCCTCTCTGAGATTCCTCTCTCGGAAAAAAATTCACCTGGACAAATTGTCAGACCCCCCCCCATTTTGTCTAAACTGGACCGATTCTTTGTTAACAATGAATGGAACCTTCTTTTTCCTAACATCTTTGGTCAAGTCCTAAATAAAATCGGATCTGACCATTGGCTTATCCAAATCAATACTCATCCAGTCGCGTGGCAACGATCTCCTTTCCGTTTTGAGAATGCCTGGCTATTAACCGAGTCTTTCATTCCTTTCTTCAAAAACTGGTGGCTCGAGCAAGAAAAACATCCGAACCCGGGCTGAGCTCTCCCTCTGAAACTCAAAGCCCTCAAGGCAAAGATCAGACTATGGGAAAAAAATCACAGAATATCTGCTGCTTCCAAAAAGAATCGATTTGCCGCCGCATCTCGGAGCTAGATCTACTTGAAGAACAAAGGTCAATCTACTTGTTAGAAATAATTTAAATCTAGAATATTTGAATTTTCTTTGCTCAGAGTCTGTTCGTTGGAAACAACGTTCTAGATTTTGATGGATGGCCGAAGGAGATGGAAATATCAAGTTTTTCCATTCCATCGCTTTGGCCAGGAGGACTAACCGTATCATTGCTCTCTGTAATGGAGACCACATGATAACGGGTAGTGCCTCCATTTCTAACCTTTTGGTGAAGTACTTCACAGAGCTGTACTCAGAAGATTGTTTCAGAAGACCGAAACTCCAGCAACTTGAATTCCAGCGTATCTCGTCTGAAGATGCTGACGATCTGGAAAAGCCGTTCTCATCAGAAGAAATTGAACGGGCTGTCCTCGGCCTACTTAATGATAAAGCCCCAGAACCAGATCTGTTAAAAAACGACATCAGTGCTTTCATTCACAATTTTCACCAAGTGGGAATAACTCATTGTGGCATCGGGGCGTCTTTTATTGCACTTGTTCCAAAAAAATCAAATTCGGAGCTGCCCAAATATTTTCGTCCCATTAGTCTCACCTCCCATTCATATAAAATTATTGGGCACTTCTTGGCAAATGGGCTAAAAGCCATCCTTTCCAAGGTAATTAATCCTTGTCAAAGCGCTTTTATCCGAGATAGGAACATCCTGGACTCCTTGATTCTTTCAAATAATCATCCCTGCCAAGGTTTGTTATGAAAATTGATTTTGAGAAAGCTTTTGACCGGGTTGACTGGAAACTTGTTGATTATCTTTTTGACCGAATGGGCTTTGGCACAAGGTGGAAATTTTGGACAAGGAGCTGTATTTCCTCTCCTTCTTATTCTGTCCTTGTAAATGGAAAACCTCAAGGCTATTTCAAAGCTTCTAGGGGGATAAGACAAGGGGACCCTCTATCTCCATTCATTTTTACTCTCATTGGTGAGTACCTTGTCTCAATGCTCCGTTTTGCAAAATGTTCGGGTTGGTTAAATCCTGTCTCTGAAGATCCGAACCAAGACATCCCTATTTTATAGTATGCTGATGATACAATTCTTTTTGGAGAAGGGTCCATGAGACGAGTTACACACATGAAAGCAGTGTTGAACATTTTTGAATTAACCACTGGTCAAAAGGTAAGCTGGGAGAAAACTTCAATCTTTGGATTTTATATTGAATCCTTTGTTCTCAATTCAATGGTGAGTTATTTGGGATGTAAGGTTGCGTCTCTTCCGAGCACTTATCTGGGACTGCCTTTGACTCTGCTATTGCCTTCAAAGAACACCTGGTTCCCTGTTGTTGAATGTCTCTAGAAGTGTCTCGCTTCGTGGAAAGCAAAATATTTATCTAAAGCTGGTAAGTTGGTTCTCATCAAGTCTTGCCTACATGGTATTCCATCTTATTTTTTATCTTTGTATCATTGTCTTGCCTCTATTTGGGATAGAATAGAGTTTTTAAAGCGAAGATTCTTATGGGATGGGCCAAATGGGGAAAAAAAGTTTAATCTTGTAAGATGGGGTCATGTTTGTAAGCCTATTATTATGGGGGGGCTCGGGATTCGGGACATCGCTACAACGAACAAGGCCTTGCTCTTGAAGTGGATATGGAAATTCAACATGCAACCCAATCTGTTATGGCACCAAATGGTAAAAATTAAAACTGGGAAAGGCTGTGGGTGGTGGATGGACGGGGGAAGACTCTACAAGTTATCTCCTGTATGGAAGAAAATCGCCCAACTCCTACCTATCTTCAAGTCTGTGGTCAAATGCTATATCGGTTGTGGCAGGAAAACTTTGTTCTGGACGAACTGGTGGCTTGGCTCAAGCTGCCTAAAGGGTAGCCATGAACGTATTCATCAACTGTCAGGAACTCATAATACGATGGTTTCAGACCATAGGCAGGCCTCGGGCGACTGGAACTTACATCTCAGGCGAGCGTTGAATGACACCGAAGCTCTGGAAGCAATTGACCTGGTCAAACAGCTCTCCGAAGTGAAAATAAAAAGCTCACCCGATTCACTCATTTGGATGCCGAACAAGCAAGGTATGTTCTCTACCGCTTCTGTGTATCACCACATGATCTCGTACCCGACTCCCCAAGCAACACATCCAACTGCCTTTGCATGGTCCTTGCATGTTCCTCCTTGCGTAAAGTTCTTTATCTGGACTATCTGCCGTAAGAAAATTTTAACTTCAGACGCTTTACAAAAAAGAGGCACTAATATTCCAAATTCTCTGTGCCCGTTTTGCAATACATGTCCTGAAACTGTAGATCACACCCTATTGCACTGTGAATATGCACATTGGATCTGGACCGAATTGATGAACAAAATTGAAATTTTATATTGCCCATCGCAAGACTTACATAACACAATCCTCAGTTTGGTCAATGCTCGTCTCCCTAAGTTGGGAAAAATATTAATTTCTTGTTATGTTGGCCACACAACGTGGAATTTATGGAAAGAAAGGAATAATAGAAAATTCAATCAGAAGTCTCTCCCTCGGAAAATTCTATGTGACCGAATTATTGGGCAAGTGTCCTTTTGGGTTCTCTTGTGAAAGGAATTTTGCAATTTGCAAGGGGCAAACTTGCGTGGAAACTGGCGAACTATTGCAGAAATGGCATCTCCTGCAAAAAATCCAGAAATGGTTGAATGGTCTAAACCCCCTCCATGCCACTTTAAGCTAAATTTTGATGGAAGTGCTTTTGGATGTCCGGGTCCTGCTGGATACGGAGGTGTAATACACGATGAAAATGCAAACCTTCTCTTTACACAATAGGTACTTCTGACTCCACAAGTGCTGAGTTACATGGGCTGTACAACGGGCTGAAACTATTCAAGCAAAAAAAGGAGGGTGTTCTCTTAGTTGAGGTGATTCTAAAGTCATTATCAGTTGGTGCACGAAGCCATCTAAACCTCCTTGGCGTCATTGGGTGTTATTTGATGAAATTTGTAAGTTAATTTCTGCTTTACAATGTAAGTGGAATCATGTTCCAAGATCGGCTAATCATTTAGCTGACGTTCAAGCGAAAAAGGGCGTTTCCATCCAACATCTTGTTGTGGAGGAAATGTCTTTCTAGCTAGCAAGGTTTGTAACCTCTCTTCTTTCGTAATACATGTACACATTTCTCTCAAAATAAAATAAAATAGTAATAATGTTCTTTCCATTAGAGTTTAAAACTTCTTTAGATGGCGTATATACCTCACCAGAATCAGCCATAATGCTTGTATAAAAAACACAAATCTGTTCAATTGCACCTTCCAAAAGTTTCTATATGATCAATCTAAGTGGGTCCCACCACATAGAATTAGGGCTAGGGCAGTTACTGTGATGAGCGGACTTCAAACTTCAACAATTATAGCATAGATTTCAAATTCCAGGTAAAATAATCCAAATAATCATCAATTAGGGCTGATGTCAGCATAAGCTATAGATGATGCAAGCATGAGCAGGAGAGGGAGTTGGCACACATCCCAAGACAAGCATAAAAGAACCCTTTTTGGGCAGTTTAAATTATAGAAACCTGTCCGAACCAATAACCCTAAGGTTATGGCAGAGGAAAAAGAAGAAAAAATTGGATTTTTTTACCAACCAGTAGCTGAAAAAAAACTGAGGAGATCTTTCTTTTATGTAATCGTCTGCTTCAAAGGATAATAAAAGTTGACTAAAGGCCCTCCCAAAAGTTCTTTTTTTTTTTTTTGAGAATGTGATGTGGAATTAAAGAAGTAGCAAATTACAACCTTGGGGGGGGGGTCTCCTGTAACAACCAGCGATTGGAGGAGAGAGTGAGAGAAAGAGAGAAGATGGAGGAGAAGGCTCAAAAGAATGAACTATGTTGGGAGTTGTGCACGACCCCCAACCTATTTATTTTGGGAGTCATGCACGACCCCCTACCTATTTATTTTGGGAGTCGTGCACCACTCCCAACCTATTTATTTAAATACCTATCATAAATTTACAAAATTACCCCTCACTTAAGTGAAACCCTAATCTTCTTATATTTCCCATTCTACTTGTCCTTTGTACATAAAACTTGGACTATAGATATAATTCAACACAGGGAACAAGATTACATCAGAATATAAAAGTGATAATAAAGTGAAATAACCAAAATGCCCCTGTACTAGTTTTTCAACAGTTGCTAATTGAAGAATTCTCAGATTGTTTACCTGATGTAATGAAGCAATAGATGCTGTCACACACAATCAAGGAAAGTTATTTCTTCTAGTTGAATATACTCCAATATTGCATTTGACATCTTTTAAATTTTCTGCTGTATTTCTATCTTAGTTTAATTCAACTTTTTTTTGAAATTTGTATAAAGTTAGATGGATGTAACCATGGATGCTTCTCTCAAAAACACTTGCAATGCACTATGTTAATGGCTTTGTTTTGTCAATAGGTTCATTATGCAAGGCAGTTCTACGAGAATGTGGTCCCTGCTTATACAATTTATGATGTTAATTGCCCAGACCACAATTTTCGCAAATTTACTGATGATGGTCAGTACCTTATTAGTTTTAGTAGGAATTATCAAGACCTAATTGTTTATAGGCCTGCATGGCTTTCGTATTCATGTAAGGAAGAATTTTGCAATCTGCATGATGATCTGCCCCAAAGGGCAAGGAAATTTGAGAGCTTCTTCACCCAGCTACACTGTATACCCCTTGCATCCACTAATGAAGTTATTTGCAAGGACTTCTTTCTTTATGTAGAAAGCAAGCAGTTTGGCTTGTTTGCAACATCAACTGCACAAGGTCCTGATGCACCTGCTACTGAAGGAGCAGTTCATGGGGTTCCATCCATTGAAAGGATAACATTTCACCTTGTGAGGTTTGTTTGGGTAATTATTATACCCTTTAAATTTTTGTGAATGTATCAGTCATAAGTGCTTGGTATAGTCCTATCTTTTGCTTGTTTGAAGTAAGAGACTCCTAAATGCTAGATATCTCTCATCTCATGTATTTAAGTAACTCAAACATGCCATTTGGAGGCTCCATAATAAGAAGTAATCAAGGGGAGCTGTGGAGGGCCATATTTCAAATCTCCTTTTACAACATCTTTTTTCTTGAAGAGAAGTAATAGCTCATATAAAGCTCTGCTTGGTGTTTATGATGAGACTTTTGACAATTCCAGATGGATGCATATTTCTTGGAGGCATACCCCATTGATCTGCCAATTTGGTGGCAGTTTAACTGGCTTATCAAGGGGCTTGTTTTGAGTACTTGATTGTAGGAGATAGTTTTCTGTTAGATGATTCATAATGTATTTTTTTGTTTATGACTTTTGCTTTTGGGAAATGTCTGCTATGGCTGGCCCGATGTATTTTTTGTGAAATCTCCTTACAATATTTTTGTTTTTTTTCAAAGAAAAGGAATTAATAATGCAGCTTTTAGTGGAGAATGATTGATTCAGGGATGTAAAAGAAGAAAGATTAAGTTCCAATAAAAATAGAAGCAGCTGCTTGATTTCAAGACAAACACATTGAGGAATGCAATAGTGATTGCTGCAAGTAGACACATTGAACCACTGCCAGCTAAAAGTTAGAAACATGGGGCAGAATTGATTGCCTGTACCCAGCCTTTATGCTGTATAAGCTGCTCCTTACGTGACAAGAAGACATGATTGTAAAACATGCAGATGAAACAACTAAATCTATCTCTAACAGCGGCAGACAAAGACAAGCACAAGCATGCTAACTGATAAGGCAAGCATCCAAATTAACAAGTGGCACAACAAGTTTTGAAACAATGCCTGATCAAATTCAAGGAGGTTACTTGATTTTCAACCAGCTGGGAAACAAAAAAAGTTTTGATAAGAATTATAGGAGCAAAAAGCAGGAAGTGAAAACTTTTTCTTCCTTGTCTTCTTCTTCTTCTTCCCCTACTTCTCCATCTTCTGTTCTTCCTTCTTCAGAATCAATTATGCTTTGATACCATGTGAAAATTCATGAACGTTGAAGAAACAAAGGTTGAAGACGTGGGAGGGAGGAGAGAGAATGTAGGAGAAGAAAGAGAGAACACACTCCTTGAATTAGAAATAAAACTGGAAGAGATTGAGCCTTCTCTCTTGTTCATCACATAAATAGTGACAAGACAACACTAATGTCCCTGCTCCCCTTAGGTTAGATTTGAACATTCTCTCTTGTTTGTAACATAAATAGTGATAAGACAACACTAATGTCCCTGCTCCCCTTATACCCTTGGAAATAACATTCTATAAGAAAATGCTTTCCTAGAAACATTTGTAAATAGAAATTGTACGACAATTAGAATAGTTTAGGATTACTTGTTATGTGCATTGAGGAACTAGAACACTGTTGTAAAGGAAGGGATTTGACAGAGAAAGAGGAGAAGAGTTGAGAGAAGAGGAAAGAGAGAAGCAGCCTTACTTGCATTGGAGTTTGTGCTAGAAAAGCTTGAGCTCCTCTCTTTGAGAATTACAAGAAGGGCAAAAATGCCCTTAGTTACAAAAACTCCTATATCTCATAAAATACAACTGTTTTGACTGAAACTTTAAACATAAGAGCTTAATGTAATTATCTAAATAACAACTGACACTCCTCTTATCTGCTTCTCCGGACCTTTTGGCATTGCTAACTCAACTATTGTGGAGCTTTCTGGTCTTCTCCATGGCTTCCATATCTTCGTCGAGCATTTTAGTGGCCTGTTCATTGTGGAAGCGACTCTCGGGTGGTCATTGGGTGGTGTTCATCCTTCATATTCCCACCTTGGAGACATTGGCAGCTTTTTCTTGATATTATGGATCTTGTTTCTTCCATTCCTTGTACTTGGTCTCATGTACTTAGATTAGCCAATACGACTGTTAATTCCTGTGCTAAACTGGGTCCCTCCCTTCAATCTCCTATTGTAAGGGGAGGCCTCCCTTGATGTTCTCTTTTTCCTTTTTCTTGAAATAAAATCATCATTATTTTTAAAAAAAGCAGACCTTTCCCGGGGCACCTTTCAAATACTTTAAAATCCTTTGGGCAACTTCTAAATGCACTTTCTGAGGGTTTCCCATGAACTGGCTCACAACTCCCACGACAAAGATTGTCATTGAGTGGTGTCCAAAGGTAAACAATCATCCCTGGCAGCATTGGGACATGTATTTTGAAATATATAATATAACTTCTCTTTTGAATTGTACTTGGATCCACATCCCTAGGTCTGCCAATCACATGGCAGATTCTCAAGCTAAGCTGGGTGTTTCCCTCCAACACCTTGTTGTAGAGAAAGGCCCACTTAGTTATGTTTGTATATTTCTTTCCCTCTTTTATAAAAGTTTTTACATCCTTCATAAAAAAAAAACCAAAAAAAAAAAAAAACTCCCTCCCACAACAAAGGATATATCGGGCCTGGTAACTATAGCGTATATCAATTAACCTACAAAGCGTTTGTACTATGTTTTGTCCTTGAGAACCAATAAATCATATTCTTGCAACATATCTAACACATATTTTCTCTAAGAAAAAACAATACCTCTTTTACTACAAGATACTTTGATGCCAAGGAAGTACTTTAGAGGACCCAAATCTTTTGCCTAAAACTGAGTAGCCAGTGCTTCTTCACTGCTGCAATGCCTCCAGGATCATCCTCATAAAGTACAATATCATCCACAAATACAACCAAAATAACCGTACCAATCTTCCTTTTGAGCAAGAATATAGAATGATTGTTGAAACCAAACTGCATCATTACTGTATTAAACTTCTTGAACCATGCTTTCCGACTTTATTTAAGTCCATAGATAGCCTTCTTTAACTTACATACCTTCCTTGTCTCCCCTTGAGCAACAAACCTAGGAGGTTTATCTCTATATACTTCCTCATGTAGATTACCATACAACAAGATATTGTTCACATCAAGTTTAACGAGAGACCACCTTTTATTGACTACCAAAAAAATTAATCTATGTAATGATTAAGCCTAGTCACAGGTGAGAACGTCTCAAATGCATAAAAACCAAATGTCTGTATATACCCTTTTGCCACCAGCCTTGCTTCGTGTTGCTTAATAGATTCATCGACATTATATTTAATGGTATACACCCAAACACAGCCTACAATAGTTGACGTTACTGGTGGATTCAAAGATTCCATGTTCCCCTAGACATTATGGCACTCATCTCATCATCCATAGGTTGTTTCCACTCCGGAGAACCCAGAGCATCCTGCACTAAACAATGAATAGTGGAAGTAGACAAGGACATGACAAAGGATATAAAGGATGGAGATAAAAAATCAAAGGGTACATATTTTGAGATTGAATGAGAAGTGCAAGGTCTTTTACCTTTCTGAAGACTGATGGGTAAATCCAAATTTGATGGGATTGGACCCTCAGGCAAAAGGAAGAGGATTGATTTGGAGGAGAGGGCTTAGGAGTTGGAGCATCTAGAATTACAACAAATGGCAACTCACGGTGAGGGCGCCGACTATAGACTTGAAGAGGTGGAGAAGGACTTGTGAATGGTGCATCAAAAAATTGTTACAGGAACAAGACTATCCATAGAAGAACTTGATGATACAAGAAACTCAGCAAACGATGCAAAATATGGAGTATGCTCAAAGACGGTTACACCAACTGACGCATATATCTTTCGTTTAATAGGGTCATTAGATTTGTACCTCTTTTGTTGACGAAAGTATCCCAGAAAGACAAACTTGACAAATCAAGATGATAACTGTTAAGTTGGGTCCAAGACCCATCCCAAAATGACTAGCCAACTTAGGAAGCCTCTTTTCCAACTAATAAACTCAAGATCTTTATACTCACCAATCCATGTGGGACTATTCCTTAACACTCCCCCTCACGTGTAGGCCCTCTTTGGTGGCTCTACAAGTGGATAATTTAGGTGTAGGCCCTCTTTTGTGGCTCTACAAGTGGATAATTTAGGTGTAGGCCCTCTTTTATAGCTCTACAAGTGAATAATTTTAGGTGTAGACCCTCTTTTGTTAAGGAATAGTCCCACATGGATTGGTAAGTACGAAGAACTCGAGTTTATTAGTTGGGAAAGAGGCTTCCTAAGTTGGCTAGACATTTTGGGATGGGCCTTGGACCCAAATTAACATGGTATCAGAGCGGGTACTCATATGTGAGACTATTCCTTAACAATAATTTTTTTGAGGAATCACCCAACTCGTGTATAAAACAAGTGCATCCATATATATGAGGAACAACATCAAACAACTTACAACAAGGTTCTAAAACTTGCAGAGGAACTTGACCAAGCAAAACAAATGATGGCATGAAATTAATTAAGAAACAAGAGGTCAAAACAACATCTTCCCAAAAGATTTAGGAATATTCATTTGTAATAGTAAAGTCCAAGTTGCCCCCTCTCTGAGGATTTCACGGGGCTCTCTAGGGTGGCGAGTGGTTGATTCTTGGAGAGATCGCTCATGGAGTCTTACGTTTCGCAGGGGATTAAATGATGAGGAAACTTCGGCTTTTTGCTCTCCTCTCCAGACTCAGCAACACTACTATTCGTGAACATGCAGTTGATAAACTGACATGGAAGCCCAACATTAATGGCCGATTCACAGTTGCATCCGCCTACACTCACATTAGAAAACAAGATTACAGCATGCATGAGCACAAGGCAAACCTGACATGGAAGCTCTCAGCGCCTAGTAAAATCAAATTCTTGTGTGGACGGCCATCAAGGAACAAATTCTCACCTCTGACAACCTCCATAAAAGAGGTTACATTGCCTTTGATCGCACTTGTCTCCTTTGTGGTATGTGCGATGAGACATTCCAACATGTTCTTTTACATTGTGATTTTTCTTGGCAAGTCTGAATGAAGATATTAAAGAAGATTGGTCTCTAAATGGGGCTACATCAGGACCTTTTCGGCACCTTTGAGATGGTTATGGGGATATGCCTTCCTAGGCTGGGCAAGATAATTCTCTTGGCATGCCTTGCGCATGTCCCATGGTGCATATGGCTCGAGCGAAACAACCGGAGATTCAACTCCAAGGCTAGCACCCTGGACAATATAGCTTCTCAGGCAGTGGGCCTTATCTCGAGTTGGCTACATTCTAGGAAGGAGTTTGCTTCTCTAGCGGACATCTCCCTTCGGGAAAATTGGGGTTTGATCGCGAACATGGCGGGGCCCTGTAGGAATCCAGTTATGGCCACCTGGTATCCTCCCTCTTGCGACTGCACCAAACTCAATTTTGATGGCAATGCTTTAGGTTGTCCTGGGCCGGCTGGAGCTGGTGGTGTTTTTAGAGACAGCAGGGGAGACCCTATTCTATCTTATGCAAGGCCGGTGGGTATTGCTGATTCAAATACTGCTGAAGTGAGTGCTCTTCTATTTGGCCTCCAAATATTTAAAGAGCGGTTTCATGGTAAGCTGGTTATCTAAGGCGACTCAAAGACTGTCCTTAGCTGGTGTTCAAAAGATAGCTCCCCTCCTTGGCGCCACTGGCCAATCACTGATTGTATTGATGACATTGTGTCATCCATTCATTATAATTGGAACCTCGTTCCTAGATCAGCCAATTCTTTGGCTGATAAATTGGCAAAATTCGGAACCTCCAACAATCTCTCATGTTTTGGGAAGGCTTCCCCTCTTGTAATCTGCTTGTTTGAGCTCTCATAATAAAATTCAACATCATTTAAAAAAACAAAAAAATAAAAATAATAAAGTCCATGTAAACTCAAGGAGATGTCTGTTTTTCTATTTTGCTGCCCCATTTTGTTGAAGGGAATATTAGTAACATGTCTGATGAGTAATACCATGAGAAATACAAATGATGCAAATTTTTGATTGAGATACTCCAATCCATTGTCAGTACAAAAAGCATGAAAACAAGCACCCAACTGATTCTTTATTTCATTTAAAAAGTTCAGGAATACATCAAATACTTCAAATTTCTTCTGTAGGAGATACACCCAAGTTACCCGACTAAAATTATCTATCAAAGAAATAAAAAAACTTGAAGCCAAATGGACTAGGAACCCGACATGACCCATACATTGGAAGGAACTAATTCAAACAATTTGTTGCTATGACTAAATCTAACTGGGAAAGTGGCTCGACGAAGTTTTCCCAATTGATAGGATTCACAATCAAAACAAGTATCTCCTGTCAAGGAAGGAAAGAATTGACGCAACTTAATTGGTGATAGATGCCCCAAGCATACCTCTTTGGAGATGGAGCGAAGAGGAGAAGAGCGATGCAAGAACGACGAGATGTGCGAGAAGAGAGAGGGGATCGAGTTGAGTGAGAAGGAAGAGGTGCTCCCTGACGAGGCTTCCCACTATGCAAGAGTGACAACCTCCTCAGCCGGGCTTCATCAAGCTGAATTTTGATGGTAGCTCCTTCGGCAATCTTGATCTGGCGAGTTTTGGTGGCGTTTTTGTGATTCTAATGGTAATCAACTTTTGTCATACTTTGGATCTATGGGTATCTCTGATTCCACTTCTGTCGAGCTTCATGCCCTGCTCAGTGGTCTCACCATTTCCCTTGAACACCTCTTCAGCCCACTCCACATTGAGAGAGATTCTGTTGTGATTATCGAATGGTTCTCCTCTCCCTCCACCCTGCTGTGGCGGCATTGGGATGCTTACTATTCTGGTATGGACAATCTTCCTCACATCTCTTGTACTTGGTCTCATGTACCCAGATCTGCTAATTCTGTAGCTGATGCTTTTGTTAAGCAGGGAGCCTCCTTCCAATCCCTTGTTGTAATGGGTGTGCTTCCCTATTTTGTTGCTTGTTTCTCTTGCTTAATAAAATTATCACTTTTTCAAAAAAAAATAAAAAATTGGGGGTCCAGGGTGCTTGTGGCAGGAGGGTGTTTCATTGTGGGGGGGGGGGGTTGGGGGTGGCAGTGTGATCCTAGTAGGGTGGTAGGCTGGGAAGTTTGCGGGTGTTGATGGTTTGGTTGAGTAGGACGGTTGGTTGGCGAAAGTGGGGGAAAAGGTCGGTAGAGGCTGAGGTGCTTGATTTGAGCGAAGGGCTATCTAGGGCGAGTTTCTGGATCTCCTCAATGAACAGTTCCATCCGAAGCCATGAAACAGTTCCATTTGAAGCTGTTGTTGGTGAGCTCGGGGATGTATAATCTGGCCATGACTCTATATTGGGTGATCTTGCATTCATCAACTCCTTTATACAGAAACATCGAGAAGTAAGAAATCAGATTATCCGTCCGAAGCTCTCTTGTTCTCCTTCCTATGCCAGTAGAGCTGTGGTTGATTGGAATTGTTGGGTGAAGGTGGAACAAGACCTCAATGGGATGGAGATGAATGAGCGTTTATCTCCAGTTGTGGTGGTCACTTGGATCAGTTGGCCGGACCAATCCGTGACCTTGACAAAAGGAGTAGGTAGTTTTCCCATCTCAGAAGTTCATCCCGGGGGGTTCCCATGTCTATTTCACTGCCAATGTCTGTTTTGTTTTTTGGACTGTCTGCCAGTCATCTTTGTCTTCCAGCCGGGGAGAATCCAAGGGAAGGTTTGCTGCTTCTTTGTGCCCATCACCAGGAGGGTCAGCAGTGGTTTCCTGACTTTCTCGCCTTGGAGCCGCAGAGATCGTTACATGATGTTGTTGCTGTTTCTCATTTTCTGCTGCATGAGCAGAGTTCACTCGTCTTCCACGGTTGTGCGTGGAGTCTGTTGAATTTATGGGAAAGAGAAAAACTTCATTGACATCAATAACTTGTTATAATCAGAGTATGAAACTCTATTTATAGTAGAGGAGGATGTAGAGTCTTTATACAACTTGTCATTCAATCTTAATTACATTACAACTTTAACTCTTCAATTTAAGTAAGTCTATCTAAACAACTAGAAGACTAACTTGAGTAGAACTAGGAGTCCTTGATCTTCCAACTGATGTGATAAGGATGCCAGCTCATGGTAATCATTGTGTGTTCTACTTCTTATGGGCTTGGGCCCATCTTGTGGGCCTTCCTTGGTCATGTGGCCTATCTTATAATACTCTTATATATGTGGGCCTTCCTTGGTCTTATGGGTTTGGGCCCATCTTCTAATACACTTCAATATGTGAGTCTTCCTTGGTCGGGTGGGCTTGGGCCCTGTCTTCCAACACTCCCCCTCAAGCTGGGGGTGAGAGAACAACATGAACTCCCAACTTGCTGCAAATGATGTATAAAATATTTTTATTTATTTTTATAAAATGGCACATCTTCGAATATGCCTTCATCTTTCGACATTCCCCCTCACGCTGTTGCGTCCTTCATTGAGGCCCTGAAGTGAGTAAAAATCACTCCTAGTCAGTAAGTCATTGCTTCATAATCCAGTCCTAATGCTGGATGTAGGGCACACTCCACTGCTATCAGTAGTGTGTCTATCGGCATTGCTCTGAAGTGTCCACCATCGTGTCCCTCCACAGGATAACGACTCTCAAGTGGTATGAGACGTAAAAACCATTACAGGGGGGGGGGGGGGGGGGGGGGGATAATATAGATGTAATAATAAGTTCCTCCGTCATGGTTTCCCAACCGTGATATTTTTTGATAGGGCCTATCATGGTTTCCCAACCGTGATATTTTTTTGACACGGTATCCTCTGTCATGGTTTCCCAACCGTGATATTTTTTTTTTTTTTTTTTTTTTTTTGACAGGGCCCATCATGGTTTCCCAACCGTGATATTTTTTGATAGGGTATCCTCCGTCATGGTTTCCCAACCGTGATATTTTTTTACGGGGTAAAATAAATGATGATATGAGACCACCTCTTCTTCAATAATAATGTCCCCAAAGAGACATAATAGCAGCAACTGTATATAACACAACCATCTTCCAACACATATAACACGAACCAAATAATAAACTTTGTAGGACCCATGAAATAATCATAATCCAATATAAATATTTTTTCTTAGATGCAGAAGCTTTATCTTTTGTGCTCCCCTTTTCTTGAATATTTTAGTCACATAAACTTATTCACAACATATGAAATAAAATACCTCTTTCTTGTACTTCTTGTACTTCTCTTCCTCAAGCTGGGATGCAATGGCAGTGATCCCAACTTGAACCAAATATCATAGATGTAACAATAAGCCCAAATAACAGAGATGTATAAATAAGCCCTCAAACCAGGGAGAAGTGAGATATTTTTCTGATATATCAACTCAACCAGTGACACAAAACAATCGGCTTAAATTCGGATTTTCAATACAACAGAATACCAACATGACCTTTGATTCTTCCAATGCGAATATTTCTTTAAATATAGATCAGATTGACATGAAATTTTTTTCTTCTGAAACTAGAAATAAATATATTTAATCCAAGTATAACATATCTTCACACAATATAATTATCATAAGATAAATAATCTGATAGATTTCGGTCTCTGTCATCTGGTCGAACGAAGCACTGTTTCTCCTTTTTTCCAGAATGACCATTGATTCTTCAAAGATCAATATCTCCTTATAAACTGAGGATTGGTTGAATAGGTAAGAAAATAGACTTACGGATCTTTCTTTTGATATATAATTCTCCATATAAAGTATCTTTCTTGATAGCATAAAATACCTCGGAATTTGAAGATTACTGCTGCCGCTCGAACCTCTTTTTCAATCTGACCTTTACTGCTTCAAATATCGATTTCTCTTGTAGATAACTCAGATAAAAAATTGGTTGAATAGGTAAAAGAATAGACTTACAGATCTTTCGTTTGATATATATTTATCCATATAATTTCTAGTTCTTGATAGCTAAAAATACCGCGGAATTTGAAGATTGCTGCTGCTGCTCAAACCTTTTTGTAAACTGACATTCGCTCATTGAAATATCGATATCTCTCTGTCGATAACTCTGATTGGAACAAATCGTTCTTCTTTGGAAAGTAGACTCAAATATCTTTCTGTAAATATATATATTGCAATATGAAAAACTACGTATAGAGGTAAAAATCGCAAAGAAAAATACGGGTGTAGGGATTGAAAAAAAATAACTACGAGCCTAGACCTAGGGTTTAGGGTTTAGAGAAAAGGATCACATTACCTCTGTGAGTTGACCAAGTCAACTCACAGAACCTGCTCTGATACCATGTTGAATTTATGGGAAAGAGAAAAGCTTCATTGACATCAATAACTTGTTATAATCAGAGTACATGAACCTCTATTTATAGTAGAGGAGGATGTAGAGTCCTTATACAACTTGTCATTCAATCCTAATTACATTACAACTTTCTTCAATTTAAGTAAGTCTATCTAAACAACTAGAAGACTAACTTGAGTAGAACTAGGAGTCCTTCTTGATCTTCCAACTGATGTGATAAGGATGCCAGCTCATGGTAATCATTGTGGGTCCTACTTCTGTTGGGCTTGGGCCCATCTTGGGGGCCTTCCTTGGTCATGTGGCCCATCTTATAATACTCTTATATATGTGGGCCTTCGTTGGTCTTATGGGCTTGGGCCCATCTTCTAATACACTTCAATATGTGAGTCTTCCTTGGTCGTGTGGGCTTGGGCCCTGTCTTCCAACAGAGTCATGATTTCATTCTTCAAATTCTCATTTCCATTGCCTTCATTCTCTCTCACAAAATTCATCGTTTGTTGTTTTCTACGATCATGTGGGCCATCTCGGGGCTGTATCGTCTTCCTTGCGCCGTTCCTCGAGCTCGCATCTCCTTCGTCTGTGTCTCCTTGCATCCTCAAGCTTTTCCGCCACTCTAACAACCAATTGAGTCACCCGCTATGATTAATAGTTGTGAAAAATACTCTCTGTATACATAAATGCTTTCAAGAACTGCTGTCACTTCTGCCATTATAGAAACCACTTCACCTATGGAAAACTTTGGAAGAGAAATGTCCTCATGATTTCTAATAATGTTGCCAACTCCACCCAGTCCCGGATTGCCTTTGGAGCTCCCATCAAAATTATGCTTCAAGTGACTAACAACAGGTGGTTTCCATGTTTCCAACTGAATCAACTTTACTGGACAACAAACAACCAATCTTCTCCAATTTAATATGAAAGCCCCTCCAGAGTAGTCATGGCAATGCGTGCAAAGCTGACTCCATGAAAGTACTAAATGGACTGGTTTTTCAATTATTGCACCTATGGACCTGTTTTTATTAGAAAAACATTCTATCATTTTGCTCCAGCCATATAGTCCATAAAACAGCTGCACCTGTCAGTTTCCAAAGAGATTTCCTATTAGTTTCCAAAGAGATTTCCCCAAGTGGGGGTAATGGATAAGAGAAGAGGTCTGAAATCTAATCCACAAGATTAGCAGTATCAAAGCCAGAAAGTGGAAATATGAAAGCGGTTTTGACAGTTTAGAAGATTCTCTTTTAAAAATAATTATATTTGTTAGTCTAACTGTGAGGTTTTTATCAGCTGTATGACCCATGTTTTTTCATTTTTCAAACTTCTACTATAACTTATGCGAAGTTGGGTCCAAGGCCCATCCAAAAATGACTAGCCAACTTAAGAAACCTCTTTCCCAACTAACAGATTCAAGATCTTTGTACTCACTAATCCTTGTGGGATTATTCCTTAACAATTTTCCTCACATGTAGGCTCTCTTCTGTGGCTTTACATGTTGATACTTTGGGTAGAGGCCCATAGATGAGTACTTGCTTTGATACCATGATAAGTTGGGTCCAAGGCTGACTAACCAACTTAGGAAGTCTCTTTCTCAACTAATAAATTCAAGATTTTTTTACTCACTAATCCATGTTGGACTATTCTTTAGCACTCCCCCTCACGTGTAGGCCCTCTTTTCTGGCTCTACATAGGGATAATTTGGGTGGAAGCCCACATATGAGTACTTGCTCTGATACTATGTGAAGTTGGGTCCAAGGCTCGTCCCAAAATGACTAGCAAACTTAGGAAACCTCTTTCCCAACTAATAAACTCAAGATCTTTGTACTCACTAATCCATGTGGGACTATTCTTTAACAACTTAAATATGAACTTATTCACTTGCTAGTGGGCATGACATATCTTTTTGCCCTTCAGGTCATCTGCTGGATGGCGATGGCTGAGAAATATGATTGTCTCATTAAATAGAGAGACCACAAAGTAACTTGAGAAATTTCCATCGACTTAACTAACCTGTATTAATCGAAGTTGGTAAAACATTTAGACCATGGATCAACCATGGTTCACACTCAACTAGGTTCTTTGTCATTTCTAGCACATGATATGAGCAAAAATGGAAAGCTGGCAAATTCTATTTTATGTGGTTTGGCTTGATAAATCTAGAATTTATGCCTTAGCTATGCTAACTTATCTCATTTTCTTCTCATTTGCAGATTGGAGGATGGAGATATATTGGATGCAAAGGTTTTGTATAATGATTTTGTTAACTTAGCCCACAACATGGGAGTTTTCTTATATGATGATCTATTGGCCATTTTGTCTCTTCGTTATCAAACCATACATGTCCTCCAAATTCGGGACACGGGGAATCTCGTTCATGTTCGAGCAATCGGTGCATTTTGTCGAGAAGATGATGAACTTTTTCTCAATTCCCATGCTCAGGCAAGTAATCTAACTAAATATTAGGTGATTTTGACATCAACAAGCATAGGTCAATATCATATAAATAAGCAATTATTTGGCTCAATTTTTTTCCTCTGACTGATTGACTTGAACCATTTACTAGAAAACATGTGTTCTGAAGATATATTTTATGAAGGGTTAGTTCTTGAAAATAGTTATGAATATGACTTTTGGGTAAAAAATCAATGTTTGAAAAAGTGTTATTACAATGCTAAAACTGGTAAATCGTCTCTTTCAACATTCAAAGAAAAATGTTAAAATTGGACTTCCTAAGAAATTTTAAGGAACAGGTTGGCACTATTTTTATTTATTTATTTGATGACTGGGTAATTATAAAGGAAAAACAACGGGAAACATAGATGGAAAAGAGGCTAAGGAAATTGTTAGATACCTAGCCAATACTACCCAAAAGATCGGCCTATTAGGTAGCGGAAAACCGAGTACTTAACCCAGGACCACCCAACGTGTTGTGGTCTTTGACCATGGACCGAGTGATTCGACGATGGGATAGGTCGTTTGAGGGATCTTCGTTCACACCCTGACGTCCTGATCTACCAGGGCGACCTTTGGTGACGGATTGAGTACTCACGGAATGGAATGGAGAGGAGATGGATTTAAGAATGATGGATAACCAAGCTCGTCAAATGGAGTCCTGAACCTTGGGTTCGTCAAGGAGAACACCGACCCTAATTAGGTTAAAATTTTGCTTAGCTTCTCATTCCCTTTCGTTAGCCTCTTAAAGCAATCATGCCAAGGCTCGAGATATAGTTTATTACAATAATGCCATTCGTAGCTTACCTACTAGCAAATAATGAAATAAAGAAACATATAAGGCCTAAGGTACTTCACTGCTCCCTTGAGTCACCAACTCATCCACGTCGCCTCTGGATTACTCGTCCTGCTATGGAGTCCATAACATCACTCCCCCTTTGGAGAATGAACTTGTCCGCAAGCTCGAATGTAGGGTAGACGTGTTTAAAGACGTCTAGATCTTCCCAAGTGGCCTCTGTAGCATCTGTGTGTGTCCACTGAACTAGTATTTCTGTCTTGTCTTTAAGGTGGCGAGCACTCACAATTTTGGTGGGTGAGATCAACCTTACCGTCTTCAATAGGTGGTAAGGAAGGAACCGATAGTGGTGTGGAACCTTTTAAGGGCTTGAGCAAAGTGACATGAAAGACGTTATGAAGTTTGGACTATGGAGGAAGATGTAGCTTATACGCTACCTGTCCCACACACTGGATAATCAGGAAGGGTCCAAAATATTTCGGTGCAAGCTTGTGCCGAGTACCCGCAATTGAATGTTGACGGTATGGCTGGAGACGTAGCCATACAAAATCTTCCTGATGGTACTGAATATGATGGTGATGCTGACCATAATAAGCTTTCATACGTGCTTGGGCTTTTCGAAGACGTTGGCTAGCAAATTCTAGTAATTGATCGCGATTGTGAAGGGCTTGGTCAACTGCGTCCACTCTGGTGGACCCCTGAGTATACGAAAGCAGTCGAGGGGGATCCCTGCCATATAGGATTTTGAAAGGTGTGGCCTATAATGCTGTGTGAAAAGAGGTATTGTAGCAGTATTCCGCCCAAGGAAGGCATTCCACCCATCGTTTAGGGGTGTCCCCCACAAAACTCTGTAAATACATCTCAATGGTGTGGTTCACCACCTCAGTTTGGCCATCTGTTTGAGGATGATAGGCAGAAGAGTATTTTAGTTTGGTACCAGATAACCGGAATAGATCTCTCCAAAAATGACTTGTAAATACAACATCGCGATCACTGACAATGGATTCCAGAATGCCGTGGAGACGAATAATATTCGCGAAGAAAACTTGAGCTACCCGTGCGGCTGTATAAGGATGCTCCAACTGTATAAAGTGTGCATATTTTGAAAATCGATCAACCACCATGAAAAGAATAGACTTGCCCGAAGCCTTAAGAAGTCCTTCAATGAAATCCATAGAGATGTCCGACCAAACCTGTGTTAGAAGGAATGCCGTGGAGACGAACAATATTTGCGAAGAAAACTTGAGCTACCCGCGTGGCTGTATAAGGATGCTCCAACGGTATAAAGTGTGCATATTTTGAAAATCGATCAACCACCACAAAAAGAATAGACTTGCCCGAAGCCTTAAGAAGTCCTTCAATGAAATCCATAGAGATGTTTGACCAAATCTGTGTTGGAAGATTTAGTGGTTGCAGTACCCCAGCTGGACTTAAATTTTTTGCCTTGTTTCGCTGGCACACCTGACACTCAGCCACATACGTTGCAATAGTGGCTTTTGTTAAGGAATAGTCCCACATGGATTAGTGAGTACAAAAATCTTCAATTTATTAGTTGGGAAAAAGGTTTCCTAAGTTGGCTAGTCATTTTGGGATGGGCCTTAAGACCCAACTTAACATGGTATCAGAGCAGGTAATCATATGTGGGCCTGCACCTAAACTATCTACTTGTAGAGCCACAAAAAGAGGGCCTACACCTAAACTATCCACTTGTAGAGCTACAAAAGAGGGCCTACACCTAAACTGCCTACTCCTCAATTACCCACCTGTAGAGCCATGAAAAGAGGGTCTACATGTGAGGGGGAATGTTAAAGAATAGTCCCACATGGATTAGTGAGTACAAAAATCTTGAATTTATTAGTTGGGAAAGAGATTTCCTAAGTTGGCTAGTCATTTTGGGATGAGCTTTGGATCCAACTTAACAACTTTCATCCATTCCCAATAAAAATCTCCCCGTATCCGCTGTAATGTCTTGAGGAGGCCCTTGTGAGTGCTGTCATGGTATGATGAAACTGCGATGGCTACCAAAGGGGATGTGGAAGATAAATATATGCGGTGCTTGTATAAAATGATGTTGTCCTGAATTGACCAGTGGGAGGACATTGTGCCCCCTGCAATTTTTTCCATCTACTCCTTCATTTCTGGTGTGCGCTGGTGGTCCTCTTTGATTGAATCCAGCAAGAGAGGTGTTGGGTGACTAATGGCAGCAATGTGCGTTGTCTCCTCTGACCGACGTGATAGGGCATCCACAGTTTTTTTCAAGGCGCCGGCCTTATGTTCCATAGTAAAATCAAACCCCATGAGTTTTGTAATCCAATGCTGTTGTTGAGAAGTTGTGATTCGTTGCTCCAATAGAAACTTCAAACTGTAATGGTCTGTGCGGATGATAAAGAAACGTCTCCATAAATACGCTCGCCAATGACTGACTGCCTTTGCTAGGCCAATTAATTCCCTTTCATAGGCCGGTAACTTATGATGATGAGCTGCGAGTTGGCGGCTGAAGTAGGCAATAGGGTGGTGAGATTGTTGAAGTACCACCCCAATCCCTCCTCCTGATGCATCACATTCCACCACAAAGATATCATCAAAATCAGGTAACTGCAATACCGGAGCTGTTGCCAAAGTTTGTTTGAGTGTCTGGAAGGCTTGTTCCATGGTATCATTGTCATGAGGCTGGCCAATACAACCTAAAAGATTAGTCGTTTAAGTGCAGAAAACCAACCTAATCAAGAGAGGTGGACCGGAACCACCTCTGACACCCACTCCGCCCCTTACCGCTCCCCGCGGGATTCGAAGGCGGGACGTGCCAGACCTGGCTCTGATACCATGTGAAGAGGCTGGCCAATACAACCTAAAAGACTAGTCGTTTAAGTGCGGAAAACCAACCTAATCAAGAGAGGTGGACCAGAACCACCTCTGACAATCATTCGATTGGAAGGCATTGCGTCTGAGGAGATTTGATAGCGGAGCTGAGAGTGGCACATAATTGTGGATGAATTTGATAGTAACCTACTAAGCCCAAAAATCCTCGTAATGCTGAAATATTTCTCGGTTGTGACCAATGGATGATAGCAGAAATTTTTTCCGGATCCACTGTGACCCCTATTGATGTAATGATGTGACCAGATAGGCTACTTTAGGGCGACCAAACGAACACTTAGAACGTTTTAAATATAGATGATGAGTTCTAATAAGTGTGAAAACCAGCAGCAGATGTTGTAAATGTTGATCCCACGATTTGCTGTAGATTAATATATCATCAAAAAAATTAAAACAAATTTTCTGAGATAGGCACTAAATACCTCGTTCATTAACGCTTGGAACATTGAGGGAGCATTGAATAGACCGAAAGGCATGACGACGAATTCAAAATGGCCATGATGAGTACGAAAGGTTGTCTTCGCTATATCTGGAGGATACATGCGGACCTGTGTTATGGTCCCAGATCTGACACAAGGATTAGTAGGGAGGAAGAAGAGAAAACGAAGATCAAGCTAAAGGGAAACTTGAAAACCTTAGAATTCGTAAGGAGAGCTCCAAGCCTGTTTAACCTAAAATTAACCTAAATCAATGCTTGTCTTTCTCATTACTTTTACCCCTTAAATAGGGTTCACCCTGTTAGGGTTTAATATAAAATATTACTAAAATACCCCTATAAATAAAATATTCCAAAAATACCCCTGTGGTCTAAAACTGAAATAAATAAAGTAAATTAAAGAAAAACAATAAAAATAATAATGTTATTGCATGCATAACATTACACCCCCTTGAAGGTAGTATGAAAAGGCAAAGCTATGTATACTTGCAGGCCACTTTTCAAGGCAGGTGTGGCATGAAGCTATCAATTTCGTATCCAACGCCATGTCCAATCCATGGACCTGTTTCTGTACACAATATAGAGCGGCATAATATTTTGCAGGTTGTAGCTGCTGCTGGGTTGCCCTTAACTTCACTGCAATAGCAGCAGCAACCGCAAGTGACTTCACTGAATGACCCATATGAACCAGCAGCATCCCCGTAGCTTGCGAACTGAATCTCAGAGAAGGTGCGTCCTCCTGTGCCCGACAGCTGTAATGTCTTCCCTTCAGGGACAGAGGCACAAGCAGTGCCAACAGTGACAGTATGGAAGGACACTTCTGCTGGATGGCCTCCAAATTCTTCAAACAATGTAATGACGTTGTGATCTGTTGTGAAGAAGGAACGAGGAACGTGGTGCCATTGCTGAGAAGAAGCACCACAACCAGTTGTGCATTTCCATGCTGCATAGTTTCCTTTGTAATCACAGGCAGGGCAGCCAACGATTTGGGCAGAGAAGTGGGCCCAATATCTTCCGATGCTGTGGTTGTTGATCCATGCGGCACCCTTGCCCATGCTACCCAAATCCACAACGACTGTCTCTGTGCCCAAGGGAGCTTTGAAGGCAGCCTTATACCAAACCATCAAGGGAAGATCCTCTGAGTGCCAGGATTTATCAATAGGAGCAGTGTCTGAGTAGAGCGCCTTGTCTTCACCATCCAGACCAATCGTGTAAGACCATTTGTTTGATGACAAGTCTATGGTGTTGTTCCCATGGATCAACAGAACTGGGCCACCAACAATTCCAGAAACGGCCTCTGACTCACCAAGTTCCCTAGTCAAATTTTCGAACAGCCTTCTCCTAGCAGAGAATTGAGAAATCTTGTTTCCTTTCTGAATCTTAATTGAAGAAGGTGCTGATTCTGCTCTCGCCAGACTGGTCTTTCTGGACTTGAAGAACCCTTTTTTTCTCCATAGAGAAAGTGGTCATTGTGGTTGCCATTAGAGGGATGTACGTTGTTGTTGAGTACTCTCCATATCTCTTTCCAGTAACTATCCAGTAAAGAGTTAAGGGGAGTTTTAGGGGAAGCTGAACCTGAAGAAAGATTGCAACCTCTGGCAAATGTGGGCGTCACTGCTCCAGAAATCCTGGAGGAAAGAGATGAACAGGTATTTGCTACCAGCGCTAGAGCTTGTAATGACACTGCCTTGTCTATCAATTTCTTCAAGTCGACATTCGCAGGGAAATTCAGTAACCTCTGGAGACATGTAGGAGCATTTTCTGTTGCAAGGAGAGAGGATCTCAACTGCAGAAGCATTGAAACAGCCAGTGCTGCAATGAATGCTCCTCAAGGGGATGTTAAGACAATAAACTGGGAACAGGCAAATGCTTTCAGCTTCTCATCATCAATGCTGTTATCCATGTGCTGCAAGTACAGGTGCACCCCCTGGGTACTTGTCGACAATCACCTGATGATTCTGCTCAAACCTTCCCTTCAATTCCATCTCCCTTTCTGATTTCTTCTGGGCCTTCCCAACATACCACTCCTTGTCATCAATTTTTTTCCCAGGAAGGTCCTCAACAGCTAGAGCAGCATCTTCTGCATTCTCAAAGTTAAAAAATCCAAAACATTTGGATTTCCCATCTCCATCACTCATTACTACAGCGCTTGTAATGTTTCCATACTCGTCAAATAGTTTCTTCAAATCTTCACCACCAAAAGGCACACCAGGTTGAAGAATTATGACAAACAATGGTCGAACATCATACAATTCATCCAAAAGAATTAACACAACTTTTTTAAATGGACTGTTACTGCTGGAAAAATGACCCGCAGCAGCCACACTGTTGCTGTATTCATTCACCACCCATGCATTCTTAGCAGTAGAAACAACACTAATGCATACTTCTGCATTCTCAAAGTCAACAAAACCAAAAAATTTGGAATTCCCATCTCCTTCTCGCATGACTACAGGCATGGGTCCCAAAAAATTAAGTCCCTCAACAGCTAGAGCAGCATTTGCCGCCTTCTCAATTTTAACGTGCTTATCATGCAGGAGCATCCCATTAAGCACAAACATATATGGGACATTCACACTGCTGGGGGTCTCGTTAATAGAAAAATTAAACAGCCTTACCGTGTCAATTGAACAATGAACCCACGCACAGTGATTGTGCTCATCAACATCAAAACATTGTCCCCCAAATTTTTTTTTCAGCAGTCCCCATAAAATTATTTCTCTGAATCCCGGCATCCCCAGAAAAATATCATCTCGAAATTCATACATCCAAGCCCGAATACCTTCAATTGTGTAATGTTTCTCTGCTTCACGGAACAGAGAACCTCCCGGCCAAACATTCGAGCAACGGTGCTGCTGCTCAGCCCCTGGTAGCCCCTTCACCCCCATGGAAAAATAGTTTATACATATCGATTGAGGCCATGTTAGACGCTTAGCCCAAAAGACGTTGATGTTGGATCCCCGCTGGATTGCTGAGGGCGAGGTGGGGCGAAAATTTGTCAGACAGAGCCGACGGAGTCTCCCCCTTCTCCAGTGGTGAACAACAGCCCTTGGAGGCTTCGCCGCTTGGAGATTTTCTCTGTTGACGGTGAAAAACAGACCTTTATGGTGTCTTGCACAAAATCGATTTGAGGTCGAACCCAAATCGACGAAATCCACTTTTCTACAATTTCCAGAGAGGATGGATTTCCTGATTGGAGACCGAGAGCAGCAACAAGGGGCTGGCGCTCGTCGTATCGTCCCGAAGGGCGCTTTTCCCCAAAACTCTCTGATTTTGGATTTGCAGTGTCTCTGCCGTCTGATTTTGGAAGTTTGGAGGCTGATTTCGGATTTGAAGTTGACTTCAATTTCTGATGTGCAGGGCCCTTGTCGTCTGATTTCCATGATCGTGGAACTACTTTTGTCTGGCCCGTTGCCGGACCTCCCTACTCAGAAATTGCCCTTGTCCCCTCCGATTTAGGATTATCCCTTCCGTCTGATTGCGAGAGTGCGGGGAGCTGTTCCCAGACCGCGAGCTCTCGGATTTCATGCGTATTTTGTTCGGGAAGGCGTATGGCATCCAGTGCTAAATGGTTTGATGCCGAACCCCATTCCGGATTTTCTGATGAAGGAATGTTTGAGTCCCCAGTTTCGGATTTCGCCTTTGCTGGAGAGATAGAGGGCTCTCTGATTTCTTGCGTCTCATGCCCTTCCGAGACAGCATCTTGAGCGACTGTCGCAGCGAGTTTCTCTATCGCCGCAATGAGTTGAAGTCGTGTGACTTTTTCTGCTGCAACCAGTTGCTTCCTTGCATAAATTTTTTTAATGGAAGCTGCACGCCAGTCACGCATTATTTCCGCTTCATTGTGAATACCCCGTGCACGTTCTTCTTCCATTTCTCTGCGCAATTCTCTGCGCATGGCCATCCATTCTTCTAGGGATAATTCTTTGATCACAACAATCCATTATTCTAGGGAATGACTCATTGTGTTCCCGCTCTAATACCAGTTGTTATGGTCCCAGATCTGACACAAGGAATTGTAGGGATTCGTAGGGAGGAAGAAGAGAAAACGAAGATCAAGCCAAAGGGAAGCTTGAAAACCCTAGAACTCGTAAGGAGAGCTCCAAGCCTGTTTAACCTAAAATTAACCTAAATCAATGCTTGTCTGTCTCATTACTCTTACCCCTTAAATAGTTCACCCTATTAGGGTTTAATATAAAATATTACAAAAATACCCCTATAAATAAAATATTCCAAAAATACCCCTGTGGTCTAAAACTGAAATAAATAAAGTAAATTAAAGAAAAAAATAAAAATAATAATGTTATTGTGTGCATAACAACCTGGTGATACCCCGAACGCAAGTCCAACTTGTTGAAAAATTGAGCCCCATATAATTCGTCTAATAATTTATCCACTACTGGTATAGGGAACTTGTCCTTGACCGTCTTGGCATTTAATTCACGGTAGTCCACACAAAACCTCCAAGTATTTTCATGTTTCTTGACCAATAACATTGGTGATGAGAAAGGGGACGTACTGTGTTGGATGAGACCTTGTTCTAGCATGAGGTGACATTGACGTTCAATTTCATTTTTTTGAATGTGTGGGTATCGATATGGTCGCACAACTACCAATTCGGATCCCGCCTTCAAACAAATCCGGTGGTCACAGTGTCTCAATGGTGGAAGAGACGTCGGTTCTTGAAAGAGGTCTGTAAAGTCCTCCAATAAATTCGCTAGAGTGGTAGGTGGACACAGTTCCGGTTGTAATATGTGTAAATGTGCAGGGAGTTGAGCTTTGCTACCTTGTAATGTGACCTTGTTGCCCTCTAGCTCAAAGGTCATGGTTAATGCAGCGAAATCCCACAAGATTGGTCCCAACTTTTGGAGCCATTTAATCCCCAAAACCATATCAAAGCCTGCGAGTGGAATGATGAGAAATTCTGCTGAAAATGGTTTACCTTCAATGGAGAATATAATGGCTTTTGCTGATCCCACAACTGTGAACTTTTTCTCCATTAGCCACCGAGACGGCAGCTATAGGTCGAGGTTGTATGGGTAGCTGTAAATGTTTGGCAGCATTGAAACTTAACAAATTATGAGTGCTGCCCGAGTCCACAAGACTTAGTAGTGCTTGCTCACTAACTAAGGTGCACACCTGCATGGTAGTGGTGGACTGGAGTCTTGTGATGGCGTGGAGAGAAATCTCTGGTTCCTCCACTTGTGGCTCTTCGACCTTTGGAACTTCTTCCTCTTCATCAGTAACTTCCAACCAAAATAATTTCTTACATTGATGACCAACGTATACTGCTCATCACAATTATAACGTAATCCCTTGGCCCTTCTTTCTTCCATCTCGACTTTGTTCAATTTCTTGATAAATGCTGGTTGAGAAGGACTCGACTTAGGGGCTTGAGGAGTAACTGAATTAACAGTATTACGCCATGTTGGTCCTGTGTTGTGGGCGCCAGCAGTATGTCTTCCCCCTGCCATGTAGGCTTGCGTGACTGTATTTTGTGTTTGGCCTCTAATGCTCCGGCCAAATTCATTGCTCTCGCTAAATCCGTAGGAGCAAGGAGTTCTACTTCTAGGCGTAGGGACTCTGTCAAGCCTGTTGTAAATAGACCTACATGTTGGTCCACCCTCACAACCTTGCCGGCCCTGGCCAACTTTTCTTGGAATGCTTTTTGATACTGTTCGACAGTTCCGGTTTGGCGCAGCAACACCAAATCCCCCAGTAGATTGCTTTGAGCCGGTGGCCAAAATCGGATTGTACACAAATCTTTAAATTCCTGCCAATCTAAATTTGGATACTCCAATTCTAATTGATGGCCCCATAGCTGCGCTTCATCGAGCATGTGGAAGGCGGCCAATCCCACTTTTTCTATTTCAGCCGTCCTTTGGTGAGAATTTTTTTTTTCACACCTGTAGAGCCAGATCAAGGGGTCCTCAGACCCATTAAAAATTGGAAACTCCAATTTGGTGTATCTTGGTCCCTCCTCCGGAACTAAAATTTTCTCCTGGCGTTGGATGCTCTGTGCGTCCAGCATAATGTGGCCCTTGCCTGGTCATAGGGCTTCTTTCCCCTTCCTGTGAGTTTGAATTTCTTTCCCCAATCATTGCATATACTCTATGCAATAAAGCTTCAACTTGTAAATTTACCTGTTGAGAGACCCTACTGTCCAACAATCTTTCCCCAGTCATTGCATATACTCTATGCAATAAAGCTTCAACTTGTAAATTTACCTGTTGAGAGACCCTACTGTCCAACAACGCAACCAGACGCTCCTCGGTTTCTTCTTGCCTTGCCGCCAATCTAATTTCACTCTGTTCTTGCTCTGCGTGTATCATCTCTTTGATGCTAGCTAGCAATTCTGCGTTGTTAGATGACTCTCCCATACTGACCTGCTCTGATACCAACGTGTTGTGGTCTCTGACCATGGACCGAGTGATTCGACGATGGGAGAGGTCGTTTGAGGGATCTTCGTTTACACCCTGACGTCCTGATCTACCAGGGCAACCTATGGTGACGGATTGAGTACTCACGGAATGGAATGGAGAGGAGATGGATTGAAGAACGATGGATAACCAGGCTCGTCAAAGGGAGTCCTGAACCTTGGGGTCATCAAGGAGAACACCGACCCTGATTAGGTTAAAATTCTGCTTAGCTTCTCATTCCCTTTCGTTAGCCTCTTAAAGCAATCATGCCAAGGCTCAAGATATAGTTTATTACAATAATGCCATTCGTGGCTTACCTACTAGCAAATAATGAAATAAAGAAACATATAATGCCTAAGGTACTTCACTGCTCCCCTGAGTCACCAACTCATCCGCGTCGTCTCTGGATGACTCGTCCTGCTATGGAGTCCATAACAAAAATAACATCAAAAGCAGATTAAGAAACAAAATTTATCAATAGCTGATGAGGAGATATTCTGCCCTTTAGCATGAGAATCTGCAATAGCATTTGCTGAGTGGAAAATGTGCTGTCAGCTGACTTGCCAATTACTAGTCAGGTCATAGTGCTGTTAGGTTGCCACTCTTTCATCTTATTGAATTTGTAGCTTAAGGTCATTCTTGCAATTGTTTGTATATTATAAGTTTCTTGCCTATTTTATTAATATTTTTTTGAGAAAGTGACAATTTTTATTAAACAAAGAAGCAAAACAACATAACTAGGGAGGCATCCCCCTTACAAGAAGGGAAAGGAGAGAGGCTCCCTGCTTAGCAAAAGTATCAGCAACAGAATTTGCAGATCTGGGAACATGAGACCAAATACATGTAATGTGGGGGAGAATGTCTAAAACAAAATAGTAAATATCCCAATGCTGCCATGACAGAGAAGAGGGAGAGGAGAACCATCCAACTATCACTGGAGAGTTTCCCTCAATGTGGAGCGGACTGGAGAGGTGCTCGCGGAAGATGATGAGGCCTCTGAGGAGGGTCTGAAGCTTGGCAGAAGTAGAGTCAGAAATACCCATAGGTCCAAAATAGGACATGAGTTGGTTGCCGACCGAATCATGAAAGACACCACCATAGCCCACCATACCAAGATTGCCAAGAGAGCTACCATCAAAATTCTGCTAGATGAAGCCCTGTTGAGGAGACTGCCATTCTTGCATAGAGGGAGGCTTCACCGGGGCCCCCATTTGAGCAATGGTACTTTAGTTGTCCCTGAGCGAAAGCCCCGACAGAGAGGAAAACTCCTTCCTGGAATGAAGCCACGAGGAGATGAGGCTAATGATGGAGGAGGTGACCCGATCCTGAGAGAGGTGCATGGCGCTGAAGCGCCTATTATTTCATTCCATCCAGATACCCAAGGGGATGAAGGCAACATAGGCTGAAATGATCATCTTGCCCAATTTAGGGAAGAGAACACCCAGGAGCATGCGCCCTACCGAGAGGAGGTCTCTTGGCAAACATAATTGAAGGCCAAACCGACTGAGAATGCTTGTCCAAATGGACCAAGAAAAGGGGCATGAAACAAGAAGGTGGCATATAGTATCCTCCTCAACACCACAAAGAGGGCAAAAAGCACACACACTATGATTACCACATTGATGAAGGTTGTCAATAGTGAGGACTTTTAAGCCCGACACTACACATGAAGAATTTACCTTCGGCAGAGGGGGGGGGGGGGGGGGGGGCACTTAAGCGCCAAATAAGAGCCGCATCACGGTTGAGGGTTGCCGAAGTTCATCCCTTAATGAGGGAGTAGGTGGACGAGAGAGAAAACATACCACTAGCCTCCGACCACTAAACCATCGAGTCATCCAAAGCATCTCGAGGCCTTGAGGAGGAGATCAACTCCAAAAGGTGAGAGCAAGAAGGGCATCTGCATCATCAACACCACGATGAAGACGGAGGTCCCAAGCTACCGAACCCAAAGCATCAACGATTGATAGACAACACTGCGTGGAGGCTTGCCAAACATTTCCGAAAGTGGTCTTCAGAGGCCCAAAGTTAACCCACCAATCCTCCTAAAAGTGAATTGAGCGACCGTTACCAACGTGGAAGCGAATGCCCGAACAGAATAATTGGAGAAGAAGAAAAATAGCTCTCCAGATTGGAGATAGGGCAATTCTTCTTCCTCTTGAGGTCCACCATTGTTCCTGCTAGTTTAGCTTGAAAGTCACCATCAGCCTCCAAAGGTTGTTGCCAACAATGTTGAATTTCTAGATCCACTTGAGGAGGGCAATATTCATATCCTTGGTGAGCCGAACACCCAAACCCCCCTAGATTTGGAAGTGCACACATCCTTCCAACCCACCAGATGATATTTAAAATCTGTAGAGGTACCATGCCAAAGAAATCTCCTCATCAAACCGTCAATTTGATGGCAAATTGAAGCAGGACAATACATGAATAGGAGAGAATAATTTGGGATACCAACCAAACATGATTTGAGAAGAGTAAGCCTTCTGGCCTTTGAGAGGAGATGATCCCTCCAGGTAGCAAACTGAGACTCCATCTTCTCAATAACTGGGTTCCAAAGATCCTTGCTGATACGAGAGGTGAAAAGGGGGAGAACGAGGTAATTGGCTGGAAGGGTAGAGAGAGAACAACCCAAAAGATCAGCCATGGATCGAAGGTCCTTCGAGTTGATGTTAAACCCCAATAATGTGGTCTTTTGCCAGTTGACATTTTACCCCGAAGCAATTTCAAAAAGCCCCAACAAAGGCTTGACCTTCATAATATAATCAAGACATCCAACCCCGAATATAAGAGTATCATTTGCATATTGGAGGGTAACATCAAATGCGTCAATGTTGCTGATCGGCTTCA
The DNA here is from genome assembly GCF_029961685.1 of Aristolochia californica. Classification (NCBI taxonomy): domain Eukaryota; kingdom Viridiplantae; phylum Streptophyta; class Magnoliopsida; order Piperales; family Aristolochiaceae; genus Aristolochia; species Aristolochia californica. Next base: position 61,256,576 of record NW_027181770.1, read on the forward strand.
GCCAGCCAACCTCCTTAGCCTTGTAGGTCATAGATGAGAGAAGCTTAACCACAATATTGTATAAAAGAGGAGATAGCGGATCTCCTCGTCTAATTCCCTGGGTCCCCTTAAAAAAACACCAAACATTCCCATTAATAAGGAGGGAGAAGGAGGCCGAAGAAATGCAGGTTCTAATCCAAAGCCGCCAACAGTCACCAAACCCCATCCGACCCAAAAGATCATCCAAGAGATGCCAATTAACCCGGTCAAAGGCCGTCTCAAGATCCAACTTCAAAGCAAAACGAGGGGTGTTGGAATGGGAGTAATGATCAAAAAGTTCATTCGCCACCATGGAGGAGTCTATAATATTTCTTCCCCTAAGGAAAACACCTTGACCATGATGTATGACCAAGGGAAGGAAAGTTTTCAGACGACGAGCGAGGAGCCAAGCAATAATTTTGTAAGAGTTGGAGATGAGACTGATGGGGCGGAAGTCACCTGGCTGTTCAACATTAGCCTTCTTTGTGACCAAGGCAATAAAGGAGGCCCCCATGGTCCGGATTGTAATGCCTTCACTGTGAAAGGCTTGAACCATATTAGAGATGTCCTGCTTAATTGTGGGTCAAACCCTACTATAGAAGTCACCATTAAAACTGTTAAGTTGGGTCTAAGGCCCATCCCAAAATGACTAGCCAACTTAGGAAACCTCTTTCCTAACTAATAAACTCAAGATCTTTGTACTCATTAATCCATGTGGGACTATTCCTTAACACTCCCCCTCACGTGTAGGCCCTCTTTTGTGGCTCTACAAGTGGATAGTTTTAGGTGTAAGCCCTCTTTTGTGGTTCTACAAGTGGATAGTTTAGGTGTAGGCCCTCTTTTTGTGGCTATACAAGTAGATTGTTTAGGTGTGGCCCTCTTTTTGTAGCTCTACAAGTGGATAGTTTAGGTGTGGCCTTCTTTTTGTAGCTCTACAAGTGGATAGTTTAGGTGTAGGCCCTCTTTTGTGGCTCTACAAGTGGATAGTTTAGGTGTAGGCCCACATATGAGTACTTGCTCTGATACCATGTAAAGTTGGGTCCAAGGCCCTATCCCAAAATTATTGGAAGGTGGGCCCATAACCCACTTATTTTCTGCCTCGGTTATATGGGTCCGGGTCACAAGGTTTGTACCTATTTTTCTGCGATTCGGCTATATTGGTCTGATATCTTACTCGGTTCGACTCGATTCTATTTCTCCGTCTGGATTATTATTTTGAGGTATTCGTAACATATTCCTTGGTCAACATATTATTTGGTGCAGATACTCACATCGGATTATTTCATCCTTTTACATGGATTTTTATTATTTTGGTTCGTGTTATATGGGCCCATACCCATTTCAGTTGTAGCTATTGTGTCTCTTTGGACGAGACATTATTATTGAAGGACTCTTAGTTACTGATTTTTATTAGCATTGGCTATTCTGATTGATGACGAAAGCCAAGGTAGCCCCAGAATATTATCTTTCGAGTAATTACCCATTACATCCCTTATTTGGCATTTATTACTCCTACCACTTGAGAGTCGGTGTCCTGGGTTGGGACACGGTGATGGAGGAGTTTCATTACACTTCTGAGCACCGCGTATAGACCCACTACCTGTAGAAGATAGGAGTGTGTCCTACATCCAGCATGAGTTATGACTGGAGTATAGAGCGATGTCATACTTGGAGTGATTTTACTCTCACTTATCTTATGCCAGCTAGGTCTCATGGAAGAGACTACCAGTGTGAGGAGTGTTGGAAGATATGGAGGACTGCCATTTTATACGAGAAGATCCTATACACCATTTGTAGCAAGTTGGGAGTTCGTGATGTTCTCTCATCCCCAGCTTGAGGGGGAGTGTTGGAAAATGGGCAAGTCCACACGACCAAGGAAGGCCCACATATCCAAGTGTGTTGGAAGATGGGCCCAAGCCCATAAGACCAAGGAGAAGGCCCCAGGCCCATACAATTATGGCATGATGACTCTCACAATAAGAAGTCTTATAGAGCCAAAATTATTACTAAGAAGGTCTCATAGAAGAGTTTTAGTTTAAAGGTGTTTTAGTTATGTTAGTCTTTTATTTATGTTGAGTTATTTAATTATGCTAGGACTTATCTTTAAGTAATAGAGTTTGGGTGTAATTGGGACAAGGGTAGTTTAATTGCAATTGAACTCTACTACTTTCCTCTATTATAAATAGGGTTTCATGTCTTTGATTACATTAAGTCAATGAAGTTTTTCTCTTTTCCATAAATTCAACAAAAATCATCTGGGCTCGACGCACGGTCACATGCTAGGCCCAGAACAACCTTCTCAATCTCCTTATCAAACAAAGGAAGCTCCAGGAAAGAAGCAACAACAACTGAGATTTTGGCAAAGTTGCTGTAATCTAGGTCGACATGGGCACTCCTCAGTGTAAATATCTGCATAAAACTTGATTAGAATATCAGTGATGGAGGATCTATTCGAGGTAACCTTTGTCAATACATAATGAGGTAACTCAGTTAGTCCGCTGCCTTGCAGAGGTGACAAGAAAAATTTTCGTGTTGGCATCCCCTTCCATCAACCATCGGAAACGGGCACGCTACTTCCATCGCACTTTCTCCAAGTGAAGAATAGCTTGGAGGCTAGTTTGAAGCTCACAGTGAGAAGAGAATTCAACATTCAAGGGGTACCTTTGTTCTTCACTTTGGTCCAAGATATCGATCTAGGAAAGGAGGGAGGCTTTCTATGCACAAAGGGAGGAGATCAGATTAGATGCCCAAGATGTCAATTTGACTTTTGAGGAGTTTCAGCTTCTGAGGGAGGAACCAGTCGAGTCTACCACCAACAATAAAACTAGACCACTCTTTAGCTAGAAGATGATCAAAATCCACATTTAACAACCACAAGTTTTCAAAACGGAATGGAGCCGGTCCCCATCTTCCAAAAGAGGTGGATAGGAGGATTGGCCAATGATTAGATCCCACACGATTAAAAACCTTGCCAAATGCATTGTCGTAAAGCTGAAGCCAATCAGAACTTGCAAGAAATTTGTCAAGCTTTGATTGGATGGGTTGCCTCTGCCCATTCAACCAATTGAAGGTCTTTCCTGACATTGTAATCTCCACAAGTTCAGAACTTCCAATGAAATACGCAAAGCTTTGCATGGAAGAAGATATACAGGTCGCCCCCCTTTCAGATTTGAAAACACCTGGCTCTTGGATGATGATTTTGAAGTGCTTATGAAAAACTGGTGGTCCAACTTACTTGCTTGGGGTCGGCCAGAGTGGTCTCTTCCGATAAAGCTCAAGCTCCTTAAAAAGATTCTTAAGGAATGGTCCTTCCAGCGTTGCCAATCTGCCAAAGAAAAGAAATTCTCTCTCCTCACCCACGTTGCTGAGCTAGATTCTTCGGAAGAACAAAGGTACCTAACTCAATCTGAATTTTCGACTCGCCTTTCGCTTCAAATGGAGTTGCAAGCTCTCCTAGTTCAGGAAAGAGTCAGCTGGAAACAAAGAGCCCGTTTTAAATGGCTAACTGAAGGAGATGTTAATACAAAATTTTGCCACTCCCTCGCATTGACGAGGAAGAGATCCAACCGAATTACCTCCTTATGCATCAATAATGAGGTAACGTTGGATAGGATCCATATTATAAATGAGCTGCTTAGTTTTTTCACAGATTTATACACTGATGATTTTATTAACCGGCCCAAAGTCCAACAGCTTTAATTTGGGCATCTCCCCATCTCTGCTTCATCTATTCTCGAATCTCCTTTCTCCTAGAAGGAAATTGAAAAGGCAATCTTGGGCATGGCATGTGATCGGGCCCCGGGCCCTAATGGATTTAACGGTGAATTCTACCACCGTGCTTGGCCTACTATCAAGGGAGATATTTATAAGTTGGTTGTAGGTTTTTTCATGACTGGCATCTCCTTCCGCAACATGGGAGCTCCCTTTATCTCGTTGATCCCCAAGATGAGAAATGTTGAGACCCCTGGTAACTTTCATCCTATCAACCTGATATCAAGTTTGAACAAGATTATTGCTAGACTCCTTGCAAACAGGCTCAAAATTTTTCTCCCCCTTGTCATTAGTCATGGCCAGAGTGCTTTCTTGAAGGTAGAAACATCGTGGACTCACCTATGGCAACACACGAGTTGTTTGATCAATTTTCCCGCTCGAATGATCCAATTTTTACACTTAAGTTGGATTTAGAAAAGGCCTTCGATCGGGTAAATTGGGTTCTTTTGGATGACATCATGATCCAAATGGGCATCGGAGATCGTTGGAGATATTGGATTAGGAGCTGTTGTCCTCCGCTACGTACTCTCTGGTCTTGAATGGTATAGTTTGTGGATGTTTCAATGGATCTAGAGGTTTAAGATAGGGAGATCCTCTTTCCCCTCTTCTCTTCAATATTGTGGCGGAATTCCTCTTTGCTATGCTATTTTCGGCCAACGAATGTGGATGGCTTCATCCAACTAGCAACTCCTTGGCTTTCAATATTCCTGTCCTTCAATATGCGGATGATACTTTGATCTTCGGAGCAGGAACAATGGACAACATAAAAAAAGTAAAGGCAGTTTTGGGGCTCTTCGAATCTGCTTAGGTCAGAAAGTCAATTGGAGAAAAACTTCCTTGATTGGGTTAACATCAACCCAAACTCCCTCTTAGAAATGGCGGAAGTGCTTGGTTACGTAATCTCATCCACCCCCTGTACCAATCTCGGCCTTCCTTTGTTCACTGGGCATATTTGCAAAGATCTTTGGACTCTAGTTATTGAGAAAATGAAATTGCGACTTGTTTCATGGAAGGGTCGGTTGTTTAGCAAGGTAGGAAGGTTGACTCTTTTGAAATCATGTATCGCTGGCATTCCAAACCATTATTTATCCTTCATGCCTTGCCCATCCTCTGTTTGTCAGCAACTGGATAAAATGAAGAAGGGCTTCCTTTGGAGAGGAAACAACTCTGATTTCAAGTACCATTTGGTCAATTGGGAGGAAGTCTGCCTCCCAAAGAGCTTCGGAGGTCTCGGAATCCGGCTTTGGAGACTCAACTCATTTGCTCCAAACCTCTGGAAAAATATGGTGCTTTCAAAGCTCGGCATTTCCTCAAATTGGTGGATTGAAGGGGGAAATAGAAAGAATTTATCTCCTATATGGAGGTCTCTCTATCTCCTTACAACTTTCTCATTGGCAGTTCGATTCTATGTGGGTGATGGCCATCGTATCAAATTCTAGGAAGACTGGTGCTTGGGTGATATGCACTTCAGAACACCTTCCCTAACCTCTTCAGAATTTCATATTGAGGAATAGTACCATTGTTGAAGTCGCCGATAATGGCGGATGGAACATTCAGCCTTCTCGTAGTCTATCTGAGCTAGAAGGTCTTGAAGCCAGTCACCTTTTGAACGCTTTGTAGCCAGCTAGAATTCAAGCTAACAAAACAGATAAATTAATCCTGTGGCCAGATAAATGCAGCTCCTTCTTAGTCTCCTTCGCTTATTTTGTTATTCGAGGCGGGATCACTCATGGTCCCAAGCATGCAGTGGAATTCACATGGCATCTCAGCGCCCCCCCCCCCCCCCCCCAAAAATTAAATTCTTCATGTGGAGTGCGTGCCGCAACAAGATTCTCATTGCTGACAATCTCAGAATTAGTGGCCAACTCAGAGTTGACCCATCTGCCCTTTCTGACATGCAATTGAAGAAACTGTCAGCCACTTGCTTCTATTGTGCCCTTTCTCTTGGGGGATATGGATGTCGATACATAGCAGAATTGGGCTCCGGGCTCCATCTTTGCTTCCCTGAGGATTTGGTTGCCACCTGTCGAATGCTTGCAAGGACTCCTATCCCCGGTCTTGGGAAATTGATGATCTCTGTTTTATCTGCATTCATCCCTTGGGGTCTCTGGCTTGAGCGCAATCAAAGAAGATTCAATGCCAAATTCAGCACTCAAGATAGAGTCATTGAAACCATCTCAGGCAATATTGTTACTTGGCTTCACTCTTGAACATCCTTCTCTCGCTTCTCGGGATCATCCATTAGAAATAATTGGAGGTGCCTTGCCCAGCTCCACATTTCTTCGAAGCCCCCCATTATCTGCGAGTGGACCCCGCCTCCTACTGGAGTCCTTAAGTTGAATTTTGATGGATCCTCTCTCGGTAACCCTATCTTAGCCGGTTTCGGTGGAGTGATTCGTGATTCTCTCGGGAACCAGATTGTCTCCTTGTCCGGGCCTCTCGGTATTGCAGACTCCACGACGGCTGAGCTTCAAATCTTCTTAATGGGCTTCGTGTTTTTCGTGATCATTGCTCCGGGCTGATCCTGATCGAGGGAGACTCTAAGGTGGTGATTGGCTGGTGCGAGAATGCCTCCTCACCTTCGTGGTGCCATTGAGATGCCTTTTTTGAAATTTTGGATATTGTCAATCTTTTTGATTGTTTTTGGTCTCTCATTTCGAGATCAGCAAATTCTGTGATTGATGCTTTAGCCAAGCAAGGAGCCTCCTTGCAATCTCTTGGTGTCAGGAGTTAGCTCTTTTTTGTTCTCTTAATAAAATCACATTTCATAAAAAAAGAAGAAGATATACGGGTGGCAGGTGGGGATTTGTCATTACAAAATCTGATCGCGCTGAAATCCTTGGCGATAAACCAAGGCACTGACCAGAACTGGAGAAGATCGTGTAGCTCCTCCCAAAATGATCTTTGTTGACGGTATCTGGTAGGCCCATAGACCCCAGCCAACCCCTAGATGCAACCCGAGCAGTAGTCATGAAACTGTAGCCCAGTCGAGAATTGGCCAACGCAGAGATTAGTGAAGTAAACCGTGTTGGAATTCCAAAGGGCAATTAGACCACCTGAGTGGCCCACCGCATCAATGGTATGCCAATTCAAAGTAGGACAAGGCCAAATTTCATTAGCATTGGAGGCAATCATAGTCTGATACATCGTTTCTTGGAGGATAACAATTGAGGGCTTGCCAGAAGCAAGAAAGCACATAATTACAACATGCTTCCTAGGCGAACCAACTCCTCGAACGTTCTTAGAGACCACCAATCATTTCTGGGGTGGTTTGGGAACTCCTGAACCCTCATCACCAGGCAAATAGCCTTTGTAGACGATTCCCATAAGTCTGGCAAGATTCATCTTATGTTGCCAGGTATTAACATCATAGCGATGCCTCTCAAACTGTAGGGCGACAATAAACTGGTCCGAACGAGCATCCAGAGGAGGGAGCTGAGTGCGCTCCGAGGAGTGGTCAGGCCGACAAGATTCCCCATGTGGGGGTTCTTGACCAGGAGCTCGACGACGCCTCTGATATGTGGCTAGAGTAGGGGTAGACGATCCCCCTGACTGACTTGTGCTGGGAACAATAGTAGCCGGCTGGGTAAATGTTGCAGTGGTAGATTCCGAGTCGGAAAGTTCCTGATCAGAGTTAGGCCAAGATGGGGAGGAGGGCAGTGTGGGCATTTTGATGGGAGGATAGGGACTGGATTAGGGGTGGGGAGTGCTCGAGCCAATGGGGGGTGTTTATGGGGTTGTGGGAGGTCTCCAAGAGGGCATTTTGGGGGACCTGAGGGAACCACGTGTCGAAATGGGGGGTTTCTGGGTGGTTAGGGGTTGGCAATTGTGAGGGGTGGTGCTGTCCGGTACTGGGTTGAAGGGAATGATTAAAGTCTGAAGGGAAGGAGAAGGTTGAAGTACTAGGGGGGTTAGGAAGGAGAGGGCGAGTCGACGACGGTTCGCGTGAGGGAGTAATGATGGCAGTGGTGGTAGGTTGTGATAGGGGGTTTGGCTCGGGTGGGTTTGACTGGAGGGTAACGTCAGTGACAGGGCTAGCTGCCATAGGATTGGGGCTGATTGGCCAGACACCAGGTTAAGGGACATGATTCGGCTTGGCAATGATTCAGTCAACCTGAGTCAACAGGGAGAAATGTTGCAGTGAGGGACTCCGTTCCCCCAATCGTTGGCCGACGCCATTAGCAACGGACAAATCATCAAAGACAACCTTTGTCCAAAAACATTCTTGCCAACTGAAAGTCTGAGATATTGGAACCCCGTCTAATGTTGCTTCGGGATGAGAAATAGTCTCGCCACATCCATGCGAGATAACGAGGCAAATTCCGGCGCCTGAAAGAGAAGCCTTCCAAAAAAGGTCACAATCCAAAGAAGTGTGTCATCCGACCAGAGCTCGATCAAGATACCCTAAATCGAGATCTATTTCCCATATTGTGTGATAGAAGTCAATGGGTCGCAATTGATGAATCTGCAAGAAGTGCTTTACAGCAGGATAAGGTGTTTAAAGCGGTGGCTGTGTCATCGTTGGAGATGAAGGAGATCAGCTAGACAAGCTGTCTAAGGTATGAGACCCTCAGAAGGTAATCCGGATGCAGCCGAGCACAAAACCTACTAGCGAGGCTAGTAGAGTTCCAATTTGGGTCGATCATGGTAATCAAAGTGTCAATAGCACGAGGGGGGGGGGGGGGGGGGGGGGGGGGGGGGGGGCGGCAACCGAAAGGTCCTGCCATTTCTGGAATATAAACTCTAGCTGTTACCAGCTCTCCACGACTTTCGACAATCTTGCATTCCTATTGCTTCTGGTAGCAAAAGATGGAAAAACGGAAGGAAATCAAACCAATCTGAAGCTCCTTGGAGCGAGTTCTGCGACCACCATCCGAAGTAGCCGCATCAAACTGCTTGAGGAAGGACGAACACTCAGTTGTCGGGAAAGAAACGAAGGCTCGTTTCCCATCATTACAGATGGTGATACGAGTCACAGGTCCAGTGTGATCCTGAGTACGACTGATTGCTAAAGTTGAGTCACCGAATGAAAATGACGTTTCTGACGACCCGATTTTTGCTCTTATGCTAGTTTTTCTAGCTCGAACAGTCGTCCAACCATTTCTGTCACGATCTTCACCCAGCCTGGTTCCTCAGAAGTTGTCACTGTGCAGCTGCGAACTGAGAGGACCCTCCTTTCCCATCGCTCGATCTCTAATCGAGACATTGAGACATAGAAACCCTGCACTAGCATCTCCCTTCACGAAACGAGGAACATCTCCACCATTCTGAGCAGGACGACGCGAGATGGAGAGGGGAGACGCGGTATCATTCACCCTATTGATTTCCTTCCCTGCAAAAAACAGTACCGGATCAATATTCGAGCTACCATCGAGGTTGCCGGAGATCGATGCTGGCCATCGGCAACTGCAGGAGGTGCTAGTGACTCCTCGAGTTGCCCAGTCCCATTCGTCGTGCATCGTGAGATTTTTGTTTCCAACCCTGGTTTTTTGTTAATATTGCATAGAGCTTATGTTTAAGTTTTCAAAAGTTTCTTTGGTATCATATGTTAGTTGTTTCTTACCTGTTCTCCTAAATTTTCTTATAGATTTCCAACTGGTTTCTAATTGATTTCTTAAATTTATTGCCATCTAAGTATCTTGTTTGCTTTCCCTTTTCTGTTTTCTGTTTATGTTTTCTATTCTGGCAATCTTGGTTGGAACCAGCTTCATTCGTACACAGCTGCCAAAGACTAGTGTAAGATTTGAGATATTGCATAGGACATCTAATGATTCTCAACTGGTATTTTGCAGTGCTTGGCATTGGACAGAACTAGACAGGATGTATCATCTAGGAGGGTTCTTGGTGACCATAGCACGTCTTGTGCAGGTTCTTTTCTGAGTGGTATCAAACAGCGATTGCTTTCATTTATTTTCCGCAGAATATGGAATGAAGAGAAAGACCATACTATGGTTGGTTGTTGAAATCTCTAATCCATTGCATTTGGACTTTTTTATATTTATAAATTGGTAATGATGTTTATTAAACAGTTTTCTCAAAAAAAAAAAAATGTTCATTTAACAGTATCTTGTTTTCGTTGACTGAGAGTTGTGCAGCTTCAATCTATCAAGTGTTTATAAAGAATGACAGGCTTATGATTCTTGATTTGTATCTTAAAAATCCTCATAGGCATCTATTGGCACTTATTTTTTCTTCGTGGCATAAATGGGCCATATATACTTTTTTTTTTTGGAATGGGCCATAGATACTTTTTGAAGGGTGTCACGTGTCCTATGGTGAAGGGTTATTGCTTCTGTTGATGAAATGGATGGCAGCTTGTTTTGTAATTCCAACAGCAAGATGCTGCCAAGAAACCCTTGTTAGATAGTTGATCTGAGTGACTGCCAATTGTGTAGCTGATGCTTTTGCTAAGCAGGGAGCCTCCCTCCAATCCCTTGTTGTAAGGGGTGTGCTTCCCTAGTTTGTTGTCCGTTTTCTTGCTTAATAAAATTATCACTTTTCTTAAAAAAAAAAAAAAAAGTCAAGGGTTGAGCAAGCTTCTCATAAATAGATGAATCTTCTATAATAGCCTTTCAATCCTACAAATCTCATCAACTGTTTTATAGTGGTCAACAATGGCCAAGTGTGTACAGCAGCAATTTTATTAGGCTTTGTTGAAAACCCTCAGACATTAATAACATGTCCCAGGTAGGGATCCCCTTGTTAATTAATACACTTTGATTGTTTCAAGAAAAAAATGTTCTGCTACAACACATTCAACACTATTTATAGATGTTCAAAATGCTCCTAGAAGGACTTGCTGCAGATAAGAATGTCATAAAAAAGTACCAAAAAAAAAAAAGAAACTTCTCTAGTAAGGTATGAAAGAGTTCATTAAACTCAAAAAAGTTGAAGGCGCATTTCTTAGGCTGAAAGGCATGACCAGAAATTTATATTGTTCCTTGTTATTAAGAAAAAAACAGTCTTGTAAATGTCTTCTGGTACCATGTGGATTTGATGGTATCTTGATTGGAAATCTAGTTTTGAAAAAAAACTGCCCCATGTTAATTCATCTAATAACTCCTATTACTGGAATAGGAAACTTGTCATTCAATGCCCTATAATTGTCACAAAAAGGCAATGGCCATCTTTTTTGTGGAAGTACTGGTAAAGAGTAGGAAGTAGTGCCGAGCTGGATAATACCCGTCTGGAGCATTTTCTTTACTAACTTCTCATTTTTAGTCTTTCGTGTATGGGATATTGTTGGAAGATGGGCCTAAGCCCACACGACCAAGGAAGACCTACATATCCAAGTGTGTTGGAAGATGGACCCAAGCCCATAAGACTATGGAAGACCCATACATCTAAGAGATGTGGAAGATGGGCTCAAGGCTCATAGACCAAGGAGAAGGCCCCATGTTAAGCACCTAGCCAATACTACCCAAAAGACCGGCCTATTAGGAGTGGAAGGCTTAGGTATTTAGCCCAGGATCCAGCTGTCTGACGCACTGTGACTGCTGTTCCATAACACTACTCCCACCGTTACGAGCCGACGACCATGACGGTGCAGCGACACTGGCCCAACCGCAGCCTACCAGTAATTTTAATCCAGCCTCTGCAGCCTACCAGTAATTTTAATCCAGCCTCTACGCGCCCCGGGAATCAAACTCGCAGCGTGGCGCCCGCTCTGATACCAAATGTTAAACACCTAGCTAATACTACCCAAAAGACTGGCCTGTTAGGAGCGGAAGGCATAGGTACTTAGCCCAGGATCCAGTTGTCTGACGCACTGTGATTGCTGTCCCATAACACCCCAGGCCCATACAATGATGAGTTGTACACAATAAGAAGTCTTACGGAGCCAAAATTATTATGGAAGTAGGTCTCACAGAAGAGTTTCTGTTTAAATGTGTTTTAGTTATGCTAGTCTTCTATTTATGTTGAGTTATTTAATTATTCTAGGACTTATCTTTAAGTGTTAGAGTTTGGGTGTAATTGGGACAAGGGTAGTTTAATTGTAATCGGACTCTACTACTTTCCTCTATTATAAATAGGGGTTCATGTACTCTGATTACATCAAGTCAGTGAAGTATTTCTCTTTTCCATAAATTCAACATGGTATCAGAGCAGGTTCTGTGAGTTGACTTAGTCAAACCATAGAGATAATGTGATATTTTCTGATCTATTATCTGTAGTTGTCTATGTTCATATTTATCTTTTTTTTTTCTGTCCTTGTACTAGTTATTTGCTTTACCTTTTCACCTCTATACTGCCATTCTATTTCTGGGAGTTTCTGGTTCATGACCGTCGACCGCGACGATCCCTCTCTGTCTCTGAAGCCGCTCTCCCGCTTCATTCGTCGTCGGAGAAGACGACGACTCTGGTTCTGTTTCTCGTGCAAAGACAGAAAAAGATTGCTGCCGTCGGGAGTCGTATTGTGTTGCCGACTTTGTTTGGTCGACGTCTGACTGCCTCTGGTTTATGCTTCGGTGACCACGAATCAGCCCATTCTGTTGGAAGCTTGCGCCAGATTGGTTGCCGTTTCTGGATGACGACGAATGAGTAGTCTGTCATTACTCTGCTCGAATTAAGGCCATATTATCTTCCTTAGCCAAACCGTATTTTTTTTTCCGAGGAAAGCTTTCTGCTTCGCTGGCTATCAATCGGGGATCTTAATCCTGTTTTGGAATTTATCTTTCGAGTTGCTGTGTTGTCGTTTCTGGATGAACACAGCTGCCATCTATCTTCGGAAATGTATTTTGCGTTGCTATCTGGAAGGTTGCCATCTGACGATGCTCCGTTTATTTTCGGAAGGTCCCGATTGCTCTCAAGCTGAACGTTTCTTCTTCGTATGAATCTAAGTTTATTTATGGAAGATATCTTGATTCTGTATCGTCACCTATTGCTATTAATCCGAAGAAAATATTGCCGAGTATCTTTGTCGAGGTTCTGTTTCTACCGAGATTACGTTTTGCCGAAGTCTGCTCCACTAGCTCGTCACGACAAATTGCCTTTCAATCTTGGTATTCTATTTCTGGAAGTATTGAGCTGGCTCTCTGCTCTCTGCTCTCTGCTCTCTGGTTTTCCGTTGAACCGCTCAATTCGGAAGAATCTCCAGCTATTGCTCTGCCATCACTGTTTTTGTTGCTGTCTCGAGCTGTTTTGTTCCGTTGTCGAAGAAGACATTGTTGAAAAATTAATTTTTTTTCTAAGTTAGGAAGAGCTGGATTAAATCCGAGTCGAGGGCCTGACCGCAACTCGGACCGGGCCGAGTTAACCCCACAACCCGAGCGTTGCTTCTTTTTGTTCTGCCGAGTTAACTCAGGCCAACTCAAATCGAGTCAACTCGGTTCGGACCAATCTGACTCGGTTATATGTGTTCGGGTCTCGAGTTCTATACATATTTCTTCCTCGACTTGGCTATATTGGTTTACTATTTGACTCGGCGTAACTGAGTTCTCTATCTCCGGCTGGATTATTATCTTGGATTATTACTCAGTTCCAACATACTATTTGGTGCAACTTCCCTATTTATTGGACTCATTACGGGCTATTTCATGTGTCCTTATTACTCTTAAGGATTTATATTATTTATCGGTTATCTACTGCTATACTACTGCAAATTTGGTACATGTTATTTGGGCATTGGCCCATTGCAGTTGCGGCTATTGTGTCTCTTTGGATGAGACATTATTATTGAAGGACTTCTTAATTGCTGATTTTTATTAGCATTGGTTACTCTAATGGATGGCGAAAGCCAATGTGGCCTTAGAATATTATCTTCCAGGTAATTACCCGTTACCTCCCTTAATTGACATTTATTACTCCTACCACTTAAGAGTCGGTGTCCCGGGTTGGGACACGGTGATGGAGGAGTTTTATTACACTTCTGAGCACTGCATATAGACCTACTACCTACAAAAGATAGGAGTGTGCCCTACATCCAGCATGGGTTATGACTAGAGTATGCAGTGATGTCATACGACTTGGAGTGATTTTACTCTCACTTATCTTATGCCAGTGTTGGAAGATATGGAGGACTGCCATTTTATACGAGAAGATCCTATACACCTTTTGCAGCAAGCTGGGAGTCCGTGATGTTCTCTCACCCCCAGCTTGAGGGGGAGTGTTGGAAGATGGGCCCAAGCCCACACGACCAAGGAAAGCCTATATATCCAAGTGTGTTGGAAGATGGGCCCAAGCCCATAAGATCAAGGAGGGCTCATACATCCAAGAGATGTGGAAGATGGGCTCAAGGCTCATAGATCAAGGAGAAGGCCCCAGGCCCATACAATGATGAGTCCTACACAATAAGAAGTCTTACAGAGCCAAAATTATTATGGAAGCAATTCTCACAGAAAAGTTTTTGATTAAAGGTGTTTTAATTATGCTAGTCTTCTATTTATGTTGAGTTATTTAATTATTCTAAGACTTATCTTTAAGTGTTAGAGTTTGGTTGTAATTGGGACAAGGGTAGTTTAATTATAATCGGACTCTACTACTTTCCTCTATTATAAATAGGGGTTCATGTACTCTGATTACATCAAGTCAATGAAGTATTTCTCTTTTCCATAAATTCAACAAATACCTATAAGGGCTGACATTTGCTTGAGGGGCTCTTGGAATGACCAAGATTTTATGGTCATGCTCTTGTGTTGGGGGCAGCCCCTTGGGTTTTTGACACAATTAAGTGTTAAAAAACAGAAGAAAGAGTGTCGAAGTGGGGACTTATCTCACTTGAGGGCTATGTGCCTTCAAATGCAGGTAGGTGGCCTCTGAAACTGCTTCCCCGCCAAAGACTGAATAGCTAACTCAGTACCCCCTTCTCTTGGTTTTTCAAGGTGTCAACGGACAACATGTCTCAATTTGTTGCATTCAAAGAGTGAGCTCAAAAATTCTGGGCAATAATCTCGAAGGTGTCCTCATGCCAAAGTTCAGGGGGTGGGTTGTGGATTTTTATCCAGTGTGAGAATTGTCCACATGGGGTTGTTCCATTCTATGGCTCAATTGAAAGAATGAGATCAATTGGGCGTGGTTGGTCTCGTGCAAGGATGTGATCATGATCCAGCTGGCATGCAAGCCAAACCAGCCATTTGTTTGGCTGGAGAAATGAGATGGCATGTAGCTAGTTGAGCTGCCAGACAATGGAGAGCTTGTTCAGCTAGTCTTGGAGAATTTTTGGTTTCTATTTGCATTGACTACTACGTAGTTGGAGAGTTGTTTCCTCCCTGCTGTCAGAATGTGATAAAAAATATGCAACGTTGGGAGAGGTTGCATGCTGGGGAGATTGTGCTTGATAATGGGTTATTGAGGAGTAGTTGGAGGGAGAGGTGCAGAAGGGGCAGGAGAGTTGGTAGTGGGGGTTGTCTTGGTGGTTCTGGTGGGGTTTTGGATTATCTCTGGGTTGCTTGAGCAGGCAAGAAACTGTGACAAACATCAAGAGAACAGATTCTCACATTTGACAATTTTCATAGAAGAGGCTTCACTGTCCTTGACCGTTCATGTCCACTCTGTGGAGTATGCGATGAGACAATCCAATATGTTCTCTTACATTGTGGATTTTCCTGACAAGTTTGGATGAAGATTTTATAGAAGATAGGGCTCCAAATGGGGCTTCATCTGGACCTCTTTGGCACCTATGAGATGGTAAGGGGGATCCGCCTTCGTCGGTTGGGCAAGTTAATTCTTTTGGCAAGTCTTGCACATGCCTTGGTGCTTATGGCTCGAGCAAAAAAGCCAGAGATTCAACTTCAAAGCTAGCACCCCGGACAATATGGCTTCACATGCTGTGGGCCTTATCTTGAGCTGGTTACATGCCAGAAAAGAGTTTGCCACTCTATTGGGTGTTTCCCTTCAGGAAAACTGAAGGTTGATCGCTCAGATGTTGGGCCCTTGCAAGGACTCCAGTTATAGCCATTTGGGATCCTCCCTCTTGCAACTACATCACACTCAATTTTGATGGTAGTGTTATTGGCTGACCTGGGCCGGCTGGAGTAGGTGGTGTTTTCAGAGGCAACAATGGAGACCCTATTCTTTTTTATGTTGGGCCGGTGGGCATAGCCAATTCAAATATTGCTGAAGTAAGTTCTCTTCTATTCGGCTTCCGAATCTTCAAGGAATGTCTCCATGGCAAACTAATTATTGAAGGAGACTCAAAGACTGTCATCAGTTGGTGTTCAAAAGATAGTTCCCCTACTTGGCATTACTGGCCTATCACCGATTGTATTGCTGACATTGTGTCTTCTATTCATTGTAATTGGAATCTCATTCCTAGATCAGCCAACTCTTTGGTTGATAAATTGGCGAAATTTGGAACTTCCCAGTAATCTCTCATTGTTTGGGAAGGCTTCCCCCCTTTGTAAATTGCTCTCTTGAGCTTTTGTCTTAATAAAATTCAGCATCACTTAAAAAAAAAAGTTCCAGTTAAACTGACCTTTGGTAGTCGGAATATAGATCCTTTCTAGAATCTGTTTTCCATGATAATGAATGATCTTACACTCGAAGTTGCTGTTCCTATGGGAGGCACTGAAGATGTGGGTGGTTGGGAATGAGTGGATGGTTGATATTTCACTTCAGCTGTGAATAGAGTCACTCAGTGCAATGATGGGGAGACGTGGATCCCGATTCTGGTTGAGATCTTGAATCTCACCTCTCCTCTACAGGTGAAATCGTTGATCCTGAGTGAAGTTTCCCTGTACCTGAAAAATCTCGATCTGAAACTCATGTTCTGGTCTTTGTTGATTCTTCCTGCCTTTTTATGCATCACAGTTTGCGATCTGCTTGAATCGTCCTGCTCCTCCATATCGTCACCACCTGCAACAGCTGAAGGGAGTCTCCACTGAGACTCATCTCCATGCCTTTGACCTTTAGCTTGCTCAATCTCTCTAGATCTCCTCTCCTTCTTGCTCTCTCTCTCTCCCTCTTGCTGTTTCTCCCTCTTGCTCTCATTCTCATGCCCCTTTATCTCACCAATGTAAAGGCAAAACGACACTTGCATTGGCCTGAATGATGGGGAATTTACTTAATGCTGCATAATATGGACTATACACTCCACCTTCCTGCCCACTGAGTGAGATCTGTTTTCAAAAGTTCTAGTATTCATTTTCTCCATAAGCCCCAAATGGTGGCATAGGCACTTGCCAAACTTAAAACTGTCCCTTGTTTAGACAAACTTCAAGAATGCAATAGTAAATCAGTGAAAAACAGAAATGACTGAAATTTTTGCAGCATGATACTCCGAACATCAAAAGCAAAGGTACAATCTAGAAAAACATGATCCTTAGATTCATCATCAAGCAAACAAAAACTAACAACTAACATCTTGAATAATCTGCTCACGGTAAAGGCGCTGATCTATTGTTAAATTTTCCTTTTAGAAGCATGCCACATGAAATATTTATTTTTTTATTTTTGGAAGGAGAGGACTAGTCCATTCTAAAGTTGACAATGGATATCTGAGATCCACCCCTCCACCATGTGGCCGTTGAGCCAAAAGCCTAATCTATGACTTTCATTTGTTTTACTCAAATTTCTCTCCTTTGGTGGTGGAAAGTTACTGAAAGGTGGTCATTGACTGGTGTGCTAACAATTTGCACTTAGGTCCTAATTATTAAGAGTTACAAGACATTGACCACTCTCTCTCTCTCTCTTGTTTGGCTGCATGTTATGTGGTTAATAATCAGGTTGATTTCCTTGCTAGAGAGAGAGCTTCTTTGTTAGATGTTATTGTAAACTATTTTAATGTTTACTGACTCTTGTTTGGCTTCTCTTGCTTTTCTTTTTAGGAGATAATTGTTGCTTTGTAGTTCACTTTTCCTTTAATTACACATCCACCTCTCGAAATTAAAAAATCCTTATTGTATGCACTCCTCTAATTTTCTCATTTCAAGGGCATAATTTTAGTAACTAGAGTAAAATGATACAAGACCTTCATTTTTTTTACTCAAATGATCTATGACCTTCATTTGTTTTACTCAAATTTCTCTCCTTTGGTGGTGGAAAGTGACTGAAAGGTGGTCATTGACTGGTGTGCTAACAATTTGCACTTAGGTCCTAATTATTAAGAGATACAAGACATTGACCACTCTCTCTCTCTCTCTCTCTTGTTTGGCTGCATGTTATGTGGTTAATAATCAGGTTGATTTCCTTGCTAGAGAGAGAGCTTCTTTGTTAGATGTTTTTGTAAACTATTTTAATGTTTACTGACTCTTGTTTGGCTTCTCTTGCTTTTCTTTTTAGGAGATAATTGTTTCTTTGTAGTTCACTTTTCCTTTAATTACACATCCACCTCTCGAAATTAAAAAATCCTTACTCTCATTTCAAGGGCATAATTTTAGTAACTAGAGTAAAATGATACAAGAGGATGATAGGAAAGAAATCGTTCAAAATACTCCTATTCGATCTAGTCTCTCACTTGATCTCTCTCTTTTTTTTCCCAGAGGGTTCAATGTTTGAAGAAGAAGTTCTATTTCCATTTTCAAGATTATGTTGACTTGATTATGTGGAGGGTAGGTTTCCCATGGTAATATGTGCTTTATTTGGTACTAGTGCTTTATGTGATGCATTGAGGATGATGATCTGTCATATATTTCCAGGTTCTAAATCTTTACTTTAACCGTTGTTTTTTTTAACAAATCTACTTATTGTTTACTGTTAGGATTTTACTTTTTATGTTTTTAACCTCTGTTAATCTCTGATATTGTTGGAGACATAGAATATTAGTGGAATATTAGCAGCATTAGTTTGATAAGTCAGATGTGATGCTATTGTTTTATGCTGATTTTTATTTTTTTTTGTGCAAGAATTATGCTTAAAATATGTAACTTTTATTTTCTTCTGAAAAGGTGAATAATAACAACTTTGCCTATTAACATGTAAAGTGCTTGCTCACAGGAGAAGGTTTATTTTTGAAAATAATGACAGAAGGATGGTTTAGTTACTTTTAGATAATTAGGTCTTATTATCTTCAAACTTTTGCTACTCATTATCTATTTAAAGAGTTTTACTGGTCATCTGTGGACCAGTTGGACCAAAGATCTTTTCATTCCTTTACTTTCTCTTTCTGTGTTCACTCTTCTTGTGATTACTATTTTTCTTCTTCTCTCTCCTTTATTATTTTTCTTGAATGAGAATGACGATATTTTATCAGTGAGAAAAAATATGAGGGTGCTATAATTTCTCTCCTTCCTTTCTTTCAAAGATAATATGTGCATTTCATAATTTATGGATTTATTCTGCTGTACATCCCTGAACAGGTACAGTTTTTAGATCGGCATCACCTGTTAATCAAACTTGGTAGTGTTGACGGAGGGGTAAGCATTACAAACCTTGGACCAAAATTTTAGGGCAAAGGTAAAAATTTATAAATGCTGGTTGACTCATGAATGGCAATGACTTGAATCCTGCATATAAGAGGTATCCTGGAGAGTTTTTTTGAAAAATCTACAAAACTATTCTTGGCTAATGGGTTAAAATCAAGGAGATGGTTCGTTTCATGTGAGAATATATATCAAATCCTTTTCAGTGTAGGTAACGCTGCTCTTGCTGGAGCCTTTATTGGACATATTAACATTCCTCAAAATAGAAAATCAGCCTTGCATAACTGGGATTTGTTTCTGAAGAAAAGCAGCCTCCAATGACCCTCCAACTTCTCAGCATCTTGGGGTTGATTCTAATTCCACTTGAAAGGGGACTTTTCCTGATATGCTCAGGAAGTACTTGTTTGATTCTAAATTGCAGATTTCTGTTGTTTGAAATGGTGATTCTAAATTACAGATGAAGAAACTCTGGCATTGACAGCTTTTTTTTAATGAAATTTTTTGGGAATTGCTATGGTTAAGAATACACAAAAATACTTCAGAACACAACATGCTAAAGCAAGGCCAATGGCCGAAGTAAAAAAGAACTCAACTAAGAAATAAAAACAGAAAATGTCAAGCTAGAGTAAAAGAACAGGACTCCTGCATGCACCAGGGAATCTGCCATACTATTTTCACTTTGGGGTGTATGACACCATCTAGTCTGAAGAGAACTGCAATCTATTTGCACTTGGGGGCGTTCATGATAGAAAGAATTTGAATTTCTATTAGAATGATGAAGGAGGAGGAAGGGGAAGGAAAGTAGGAAGGGTCAATTAACTGAAAAAAGAGAAGCTGTATGATGCCTCTCTCATACATTCTATTTATAACTATAAACAATCGATTGCAAAAGAACTGTTTGTGCCCAGGAATCTGCCATGCTATCTGCACTTCGGGGTGTATGACACTAATCTGAAGAAACTAGAGTCTATTTGCATTTGGGAGTGTTCATGATAGAAAGAATGTGAACTTTTGTGAGAACAATAATGGATAAGAAGAGGTGAGAAAGTAGGAAGGGTTGATTTACAGAAAAGAGAGAAGCTGTAGGATGGCTCTCCCATATTCTATTTATAATTGTATAACAATTAAAATCAGACCTAACCTATACTACCCAAATCCTGATTACACCCAACTTAATAAGATATCTTGCAATACGTAAGAAAAAAGCAACAACTGAAAAGAAAATTTCCAACTAGGTGACGTCCATATGCTGCTTCAATGAGCCTTCCTCTTAACTTCCTTAAGTAACTCGCACTTATGAGACTCCCTCTTCCGTGACTCTCTACTTGGACTTCACAAGATTTCCTGTTTCACTCTACCCCTTGATTTGAAGCTTGTAACTTATGCTTGCAATAAATTTTTTTGCTTCACTCTTCAATTAACTCATAGATGCTTCAACTTGTTCCGCAATTGGCTGCAAATCGCTGTTGATTTTAAGAACACAAATTCTTCATCCTCCACTCCCCCTCATGCACTTGGATGTACTAAAAAAACTTTGCTCTGGATCAATCATCAGACCACTGCTCTTGAAAATTCTTGGACAAGCATCACTATAAGCTTCTTCCCCTCAAGCTGGGAAACCATGATACAAAAGACCTAGCTTGGGTAAAATTAAATAAGAATGATGTCATCACCACTTCTAACCATTTGATAAGACTTCAAACACCAGCACAACAATTCTAAGTTGAGTTTAAAAAATGCGGAACCACCCACTTAAAAGGGGAACTACCAACTTTTAAAGGCAGTAGTAGGAAACCGTTCAATTTTAAGGGCAATATCAGACAAAACTTGACTATACTCAAGTTGGTTCTACACTAAGAGGATTTGACATCTACCAAGTGCTGGAACAGGAATAAATCTCTAGCTGGTTTCCTAACTTGCCACAGCCCATTACAATGGTAGAAACCGTAGCAGAAGATAAAGTTCATGCTCATCAACTTTGGTTAGACGTACTCCTAGAACAACAAATCACATGTACATACCCGTAAAATCTTTAGAGAAGGCATGTCATAGAGTGACGCTGCCAATAGTGGTGGGCATTGCTACAAAGTGATGGAAAAACATCTGAGTGGAGAAATACTAGTGGAATTTTTGAAGTCTTTACTCCTGTACAGAGTCCTTTCCATGTGATTTGAACTCCACATGTATGGAAATTCCAAGAAAGGGATCGACCAGGTTGACTAAACTCAAGGTTGACCAAGTTGATTTAGTTGACATGGTTAAAACATGTCGTGCAGAGATTTGCTTGTTTCCTGCGCTCACACCTGCAAGCGAAGCACTAAAAGCAATGTGAGCCAGCTTGTAGTAAGAGGGGGGCACTTGCAGCCTTATCTCCCGTTTTCACTACCTGTCGTATGTTACTTAGCAAGCGTTTGGTGGCTATCTGAGTTCTGTGCAGCTCAATCACGCATAACAGTCAATTTCTAATGCACAAGCCCCTTATAGCAATAGGCACTTGTCGCTGGCCCTATTGGGCTCTCTTGTTATAAGACGCTTTATAGTTAGGCTTCTCACTCTATTTTGTAAAGCTAGCATACAAGCCCGAGCCCCAAGTCCACAATAGCAATGGGCGTAAACCTCTCTATTGGCCACACCAACCCTCGCCTAAGGTAATCGCCTTATGGCTCTATTGTGTAAGGGCTTGTGCGAGACTCAGTGGCCCCTATGGCCCTATTGTATTGCTTAGCTGTTTAATAAATAGGCAAGGCGACACCCTAACTAGCTTTACTTCTTCTTCTTTGCCATTTTTGTCTTTAATTCTTCCTTTCTCTTAGTTTACATGGTTCAAAGTGATCATTTGATTACTGTGGGTTTTTAACAAGTTTCTTCTCCTCAAGTCTGCAAATTCTCTTGAGAGGTGAATTCTCCATAATAACTGTTGATTGAAGTTAGAGGTCAGACCTTTTTCTTTTTCTTTTTCTTTGTGCCATAACCCTAATCTTGATGGATTATGTTGTCAAATTGAAAAACTTTATGTGATTTTCATGTCCTTGGAAGGTTGTTCGAGATCTTCTATCCCAATTTTGTGCCTGCACAAGTGATACAAGTTCAATACTGCTTGCATCATCAACATCAGGGCCAATGTCAGCCCTATTTATCTTCTTGTGATGTTGTTTTTCATTAGATCTTGTTTTAGTGCAATTGTCTCAATAGGAGTTTGGTGCCCTAATTTTTGTGTTGTGTGGCCCCCATCTAAAATGCACGGGCTAATACAATGACTTTTGGTGCTATTATCTTTAATATTATATTCTAGGGTGTGTTTGTGAGATTTTTGTTGAGGATTGCTCTATGGTTGATACTAGTGAAGTGGTTACACCCTCCAAAAGCTCAGGCCATTCATATAACTTCTACCAAATTGAATTGATGAAATTACATTAACTAGTTCAAGTCAGTTGATATGTTCCTTATGGCAAAAGGGAAGTTGAAAAAGAATTGATCACATTACTTGATGGTTCCCCTCTCTAAATTGGGGAAGTTGATCATGTCTGCTTGTGTTGCTTTCATCCCCTGGGGCATCTAGATGAACACAACAATAGGAGCTTTAACGCCAATCATCTCCCCCGCGACCAGGTCATTTTCTCTATTACTAGCCTCATCTCCGCTTGGCTCCACTCTAGGAAGGAGTTTTCCACTCTTTCTGGGCTCTCGCTCAGGGAGAATTGGAGCACCATTGCTCAGATGGGAACCCCGTCGAGGCCTCAACGATGCAGGAATGACAACCCCTTGATCTAGGCTACATCAAGATGAATTTTGAAGGCAACTCCCTCGACAATCCTGGCTTGGCCGGCTATGGTAGTGTCTTTCATGATTTGGATGGTATTCAGCTCATGTCCTATTCTGGACCTACGGGCATTTCTGACTGCACTACTGCTGAGCTTCAGGCCGCATTTCTCCAGACCATTCCACATTGAGGGAGACTCTGCGATGATTTTTGGTTGGTTTTCCTCTCCCTTTTCCCCGTTGTAGCGTCATTGGGATGTATATTTTTCCATTATGGCCATTCTTCCCCATCTTACCTGTATTTGGTCCCATGTGCGCAGATTTGGAAATTCTATTGCAGACGGTAGTGCTAAACAGGCAGGGGGCCTCTCTCCTTGCCCCTCTTGTTAGGGGGAGACCTACCTAATCTTGTTATTTTGTTTCAGGTAATAAATTCATCACTTTCTCAAAGAAAAAAAAAAGTTGAAATTTCTAAGTAAGGTTCCTCCTTTTCCTCATAATGATGACTGATAAGTTGAAAACAATCAGGTTATGACTTGGCTCATAAATAGTATGGAGGAAAGTCTAAGTGATTAGGTGATGAACTATAACACATCAAGGGAGATTTGGGACATCTTGAAGGCTATTTTTTCACAAGAAACCAATCTGTTAAAAATTTGGAACGGTTCCTCATGGCAAAAAGGAAGTTGAAAAAGAATTGATCACATTATATTTTCTCAAATGTATCACCATCCTCATCCAATGAATTGATCACATTACTTGATGGTTCTACTTTGTTAGTCTTTGGAGAAGGAGATCACCTTTCATTCCGAATTTCATTAGCTTTTGTATTGTATGTTCCAAAATTCCCTATCAACGTATTTTTGGTTAGCAAACTTACTCTGTCACTCAATTGCCCAATCACATTTTTTTCTATCTTGTTGATTGTTTCATGACTTGCAGAATGAAAAGGAAGATTGGTTTGGGTCATGAGAGTGATTGATTGTACTCCCTTAACATTTTTTTCAAGATGAAGTATTGTTGTATTTAAGGTTGTGTCCTCTCCTTATCCATGACATCTGTGCTTGGGATATTCTTGAATAAATAAGCTACTTCAGTTCATTCATTGTCTACTTTCAAATACATTTGATTTTTGGTCATGTCAGCTAACTTAGTGCAATTGCAATACTTTACCGATCTCCCCTTGAGCAACATACCCAGAAGGTTGTTCCATATATACCTCCTCAACTAAATCCCCACACAAAAAGACATTTTTTATGTCAAGTTGGTATAATGGCTAGCCCTAATTAACTGCAACAGTGAATAGAATTCGAACATATGATAACCTGGCAACTGAGAAGGTCTCAGAAACATCTACATGTGTCTGGTTATAACCTTTTGCCACTGGTCTGGCTTTGTACCTCTCAATGATATCATCAACCTTTTTATTTTATTGTATACACCCACCTACATCCTATAATGGTAGCACCAGGTAGTGGCTCACATAAAGTCCATGCTTCTATTTCGACATCTAGGTCCATTTTCCAAAGAGGGTTTACTAGAAAGTGTGGGAGAGATTAGGGTTTAGAGACCTTTATCCCCTATTTATGCTGGAGTAATATTCAAAATTATATTTATGTCTTTGCAACCATAAGCCCTAGGAAATTACTTTCTATACGAAATGACTTCCATCGAAAGTAAACAAAACCACATAAACTCTAAACCTTATTGCCTATAGACTTTGAACCTATAAAGCAACACCTGGAGCTCCACCTTTGTAGAATCACCCAGACCAAAGGGAGCAGAATATACCTTGACAACTTGACGAAAACAGTCCTGAAGGATGCCCCCACCCCCCAGCAGGTCCCAAATACCCTCTCGAACTACCATAAAATATCTTCTTGTTCTAATTTTCTTTTATTTCTTTTCTTACCCTTGAGCATCTCTTTGCCTGAAGTATTCTTCCTTTATTTTTCAGACTCATCAAGCTTGTCCTATCTGCTTGATTGTTTTCCTGTTTCTTTCATCCTTGCAAACCCTGGTTGGCATCTGGGTAGAACTGGGCTTGCCCATTTGTGGTTTTCTATATGGTCCAAATTGGAAATCATAGGTATTTGCAGCCCACTTTTATCTCTGAAAGTGAGCTATTTACATGGTAACCCCGTATCCACCTTGTGG
This sequence comes from Aristolochia californica, assembly GCF_029961685.1. Taxonomy (NCBI): domain Eukaryota; kingdom Viridiplantae; phylum Streptophyta; class Magnoliopsida; order Piperales; family Aristolochiaceae; genus Aristolochia; species Aristolochia californica. The sequence continues at coordinate 61,281,577 of NW_027181770.1, forward strand.
ACCATGTTCTTTTTAGCTGGCAAGTTCTGAACTTTACTCGTGTCATCTGTATGACAAGCTTCCATGGAACTCTAAATCAGAAGATTCCAGTACTAGCATAGTTCTTATGCTGTTTAAGTTTTCTGTTTCTCCAGTTATCCTTTGAGAACCCTCACTGAGTACACAAAAATATGTTTGTTATCTGTGTTGAAACACCAGGTATCTCGAAATGCTGATCATCATCCTGCCTTTTTTGCTGTATACAACATGGAGACAACAGAGATGATTGCTTTTTACCAGGTAATTAGGTATTCTCTTGTGGCTGTGCTGCTGATGCATCTCTCTGTCTCTCGGTCATCATCTCTCATGTTTTTGCAGAGTTCTGCAGAAGACCTTTATTACTTGTTTAAGAATTTCTGTGACCATTTCGATACACCGTCTAGAAATTCAATACATACAAGTTCCATATCTTCTCATGCAAACAATATCCATGCTCAAAAGCAACTTCAGATCATAGAGAATAGAGCTACTAACTTTTCTCAGGTAAACCAGCAAATCCATATTATCAATTCCTTTGTGTTCTGGAAGTTGCAATATGAGATGTTGTTCCAAATAAGTGCTTATCATTTTGGAATAGCAGTTTGTGAAGAAAATGCTGTCAACATTACCTTTCAATTGCCAGTCACTTAGTCCATCACCATACTTTGACCAAAGGCTCTTTCGGTTTGATGAGAAGGTATGACTCAAAAAACTGAAATCTTCTCTGTTGTTTTCTACATTTGTTATTTATTACTTGGTGGACTGTTGTTACAGCTCATTTCTGCAGCAGATAGGCCCAGACAGTCTACAGAGCATCCCATCAAATTTATTTCAAGGAGGCAGCCAAATTCACTCAAATTCAAGATTAAACCAGGTATTAATTTTTTTATATTTCTGAATGATAAATCTAGGTAAACAAGTCCACTGTGAGAGTAGCTTGTATGGGAGAAAATGAAGGAAAAGTTATCTGAGATAGTTGAGAGCCTTGTACCTGTTAGAAAGAAATAGAGGAAGCATAATGTTGACTGGAGCGGTGAGGAAGGATTCTAGTAAGGCCTTGATGATTGAACTAGCACATGAAAGGGCAGGATGGAGGAAATTTAGTGAACCTGTGCGCAATGCTTGTGGAACAGGCACAAATGATATTTATTTTCTAATCTGAGATGTGAGCTTCTCGTTTTATGCTTTGCATTTCATTTTGTCATGGCTGCAATTTTTATTTCAGTTCATCTCTTCTTTTTCCCTACTTTAGATTCCTACATATTCTATAGCCATTCCATTTTTCTTCTAGATTCTTAAGAGTCCATTCATGGTTGGTGTTGCTACCTTATTGGGTTATAAAAGTCTATAACTAATTGGAAAGCCTCTGTCCTTCTGTATCAGCTGATATAGACTGCATCAGCCTGTCCAAGAGGTTATACAATTTGGCCATGCGCAGTATGTTTTAATCAGAACTAAACCTATGAAAGGTGCTTCTGAGCCATGAATAAGTCCTTAATGCAAAGGAGTTTTGATCCAAGCCATTGTGAATTGAGAAAAGGGTGAAAAAAATATTTTAAAAGAACTCAAAGCATTTCAGACAATAAAACTTTTTTTTATAAAAAAAAATGATGATAATATGAATTCAAGAAAGAAAAAGATACATTAAGGGAGGCTTCCTCTTACAATAAGGGATTGAAGGGAGGGACCCAATTTAGCACAAGAATCACTAGCTGAATTGGCTGATCTGAGTACGTGGACCAGGTACTAGGAGTCGAGGATACAAGATCTATAAGGTCTGCCAATGACTCCAGGGTAGGAAGGTGGAGGGGGAGCACCAACCGATGGCGATTTGAGAATCTCCTTCGACAATGAGCGGCCCGCTGAAATGATCATGGAAGATACGAAGTCCGTGAAGGAGTCCAGATAGGTCTGATGCAATCGAATCAGCAGTGCCAAGAGGGCCCGAGTAGCTAATAATCGCAGTACCACTACCATCGAAAATCACTCCACAAAAGCCCGCCAAACTAGGACATCTGAGACCTCACCATCAAAGTTGAGTTTGAAGTGGTCAGTCGAGGGGGGGTGCCCAAGCCACCATCTGAGCAATCACCTTCCAGTTGGTGCTATAGAGTTGGAATTGAGTTTCCAAAAAACCACTTAAGAAGGAGAACAACTCCCATATCCTTGGTGCGTCTAATTCCCAAACCACCCATAGTCTTGGCATATAGATGTCATCCCAATTGACCAGATGATAATGAAAATCATTGCTAGTCCCACGCAATAAGAATCACCTTTTGATCATGTTAATACGTCGACAAATAGAGGTGGGGCAAGGAGCGAAGGAAAGGACGTAGTTGGGTATACTCGCCAAACAAGAGTTAAGAAGCGACAATCTGCCAACTTTAGAGAGGAGTCTCCCTTTCCAAGTAGATAAGTGACACTCAAGTCTTTCAATTACCGGGGTCCAAAGCCCTTTCCACGGCCTGCAATCGATGAGGGAGAGCCCAAGATAAGTAGAAGAGAGAGTCATAATCGAGCAACCCGAAATATCACCCAATTTCGTGTTGGCATCGCCCTCAACAAACTTCTTAAAACGGGCCCGTTGCTTCCATTGCACCTACTCAGTGTGAATAATAGACTGAAGTTTATTCTGAAGATCAGCATGAAGAGAGAATTTGGAGTAAGAAAGTCACCTTTGCTCTTCAATTAGGTTAAGGCCGGCAATCTGAGACTGGAGGGAAGACTTGTTGGTAATGGTAGAAAGACGACATTTCAAGGACCTGGACTTGGAGTTTGCTCTTTAGTTGTTTCAATTTTTGAGGATGGTGCCCCCAATGGTTCCCCATCAAGAGTGGATTCGGTCAACAAACTGATTGTCAAAAAGCCAAGAGTTGTCAAACCGGAAAGGAGTCGGGCCCCATTTGTCGATTTTTGTGTCAATCTGAGATTATATTATTCTCCCTGAGATTGATCAAGGAGTTATTCGCTAGATAAAGGAGGAACTATGTATAGTATTTCAAACTAAAGACCTTGTGTTATTGAAGTATTACAATCCCAACATGGCATTATTTTATCTCAAAGAAAATATGTGTTGGATCTATTACAAGAAATTGGAATGCTTGGATGTAGACCACTGGATACTCTCATGGACTCGAACGTAAAATTGTGTTCAGGTTCTAGACATGAGGTAGATGTTGATAGTTTCAAAGGCTGGTTAGTTGGGTAATTTATTGAACAGTTACTAGACCAATATCTCTTTTGTTGTAAGTGTTATTAGCCAATTTATACATAAACCTCATTAGTCCCATTGGCATGCTCTTAAAAGAATTTTGAGATATCTAAAGAAGAATCCTGGTTAAGGACTTGTGCATAAGAATCACTCTCATTTTAATATTGAAAGATTTACACCTTGGTTGGTGGAAATTTAGTTACTTTGTGTAGCAAGAAACAAAATATGGTGGTTATATCTAATGCGGAGGCGGATTATAGAATTACAGCACAAACAATTAGTGAAATATTATTGTTGCAGTCATTGCTCACAGAACTAGGTTTCCTTGCAAAATCTCCTATACAACTCCGTTGTGATAATCAAACGACTATTCATATTGCTACAAACCTAGTGCTCCATGAGAGACGAAGCACATTGAGATTGGTTGTCCCTTTATTCGGGAAAAAACTAAAAGCCGGAATATGATAGTTGTATTCTAATTCCGAATCTGAGACTTTGCATTTCAGATCTGGATATTTGAATCTGATTTGGAAGATCTGAAATTTTGGATATAATCTAACATGTCTAATTCTGATTCAGATCAGATCCGGGTACAATCTGGATCTATATATGGCCCTAAGAGTGAAGCTTGTTCAAGTTTATCCAGAGTAGAGGTGAAGTGTTAATCAGAGTTGTTGCCATAGTTAAGCTTTTTTCTAGACATCCAAGCAATGGGGCAGTGGATAATGGACAAAAAAGAATTTGTGAAATGGCCGAGTGTAAGATCAAGTGAAAGATCAAGCTAAAGCTGAAGATTGGCAAACTAATTGCTTCATTGAAGACATGCAAGACCTCAACACTGAATTTTTTTTGTTTTTTGTTTTTAACTTTGATACATTTGTAACAAGCTGAAATTGTGAACTCTAGTTTGAAGAGTGTGAAATACGGTAAGGTAGTTAAGTAATATTTTAGGAAATTGCGTTTGTTTATGTTTCCTAGTTCAGTTTCCTATTTTACTAGCTTTCCTATGTATTTAATGGTAGAAAATTAGGTTGAATTGGTCTCCATATGAGTTGTGGGGATTTTTGGCAATGTTTTCTATTAAAAATATAGGGTTACACAAAGAGAGGAGATTCCTTTGTTTTTTTTTGTCTCTCCCACTTGTTCGACTTCTCTCTCTCTCTCTCACGTTCCCACTCTTTCATCTTGCACTCTTGCAGTTTTATACGAACAAGTATAAAAAGGAATTTTATTTCTATACGAGCTTTTTTAGTCTTCACATACCAAATTAAGAGTTAATGGTGTGTATTTAACATTAAGAGTGTGTAGATAGTTATCCCATAATTCAGGGAAATTATGCATTGAGCTCATTTATTGCCTAATAATTCCCATAATTCAGGGAAATTATGCAGTGAGCTCATTTATTGCCTAATAATTCAATTTGAAACTGTCCACCCGTTTGATTAGATGATTAGTCCAGTTTTGATGACATTGATGCTGATAAATCAGGATAGCTTTAGCGAGTTGTTTTGTTTTTTTATTTTCCTTGAAGTGGCACTTTTTATCAAGATTTCAAGCACTAATGCATCAAGTTTTGAAATGTTAGGTCCTGAAGTTGGAGGCGCAGATGGTAGACAAAAGAGAATTTCATCGTTCTTGTTCCATCCCAGCTTGCCGTTGGCTCTGTCCATCCAACAAACTTACTTGCAACCAGCAGTTGTGAATATTCATTTTCGCAAATGAAGCATTTGGCTCTACTGTAGCTTCAATGAATGTGACTTTTCTGAAGAGATGCCCTGAAAATGCTCCTCTTCATTTCTAAACATGAAAAGTAGTTGTAGTGAATTCAAGAGTCTCCAAGAGATTCAGTTACATACAGCAAAGATATACCTTATGGTTGCCTTTTGCTAATCACTGTATCATTCTCTACTCGTCTATGTGATGTTTATTGTGCAGAGCTGCAAAAGTAAAAGAAAAGCTCAATATACCACGTTTTGTCACTCCATATTTGCTATTGAGATAAGGATAGAGATCGAAATACAAGTATCAAATAGACTCAAACTCGAACTCTAAAGACTTATAATCTTTATAGTCATTGTTGTAATTCTATAAATACTTTTCTTCGTCAATGAAAATCATGTCAAATATTATTTTCAATTCTTAAATTTTATATATTATCAGAGTTTTCGATCTATTAATCACAACTAATTTATCGTTGTTAGAAATCTCCATCGAAGCCGAACCCCATGCCTGACCTTTGCAGCACCATTCCCTCTCCACTGTTGTCTTTGGTTCGACTCCTATCCTGTTGCCGCGGCCGCTCTCTCATTGTCGCTCCCTATTGTCGGACAAAGACCCTATGCCCCTTCCTCAAATTTCTTCCTCTGCTCCGTCTCCGTCTCTCTCATTCCCACCCGCCTCTGCCGTTTGCCGGTCGTCATCGTTGCGCGACGTCCTTTGGAATATTCGACTTGTTAAATGGCGGTCGGTCCTAAACTTATATACGACTCAGTCACCTAACTTGGCGTTACGTAGCGAAAATCCCATCATGAGATTGTAACTTCGCTGTTACATTATGTTTTTAGCGCCCGATATAAACTTTATGGTTTATAGCGGCCAATACAAGTCAAACTCGGTCCAACTCGGTTCCGATATTTCGGCCGAAATGTATTATATCGTAACATATCGGAAGCATATGTAACGTAACGTCTATCGGCCGGTATATCGGATTTTCTCTTTTTTCCCGATTTTCCTCCATTTTATGTCGAAAACCACCTGCAACTTCAAATCTTCTCTATTTCACTGAAAAAGGCGTAAAACTGCCTTCCGCAGACCGAAATCGACGAGGGAGGCTTCTCCTTCCCCTCCCGTTCCCGTTCCTACGCCGGTGAGGTATGGTTTTACATCCCTGTATCCATTTTCCGAAGTTTCCTGAAGATGAAGCTGTGTCACCTTCTTTCTAATGCTCTCGTTATCGCTTTGAATGAACCTGAATCTCCTTCCTTCTAATGCTTGTGTCATTGCGTCCTTAGATGTGATAACGATGATATAAAGACTGAAACGAGTTTTAAAGATTTACTGATTTTTGAAAGGTCTCCCCGTATGGCCAGGAGATCGGGAATTGCCCTTCGCTGTAAATCGACTCTTCACGGGAGACAGGTGAAGCCAGGTCATGTCCATATACTGTTCGTATATTTTCTTTAAAGAATGCAACAATGCTTTCAACCTAATGCAAGAAGGGAAATGTTTGTCTAACGGGAGCAGTTTTGGTTGGAACAGGGACATGAGAATCACAAGATGGTGCTGCTGATGGAGCCACTTAAACAAGGACCAAGTTACTCTGTATTGAGCTGGTGCCCTAGTAGATATCGATGCTATTGTACTTAATTTATAGCTATTGATTGAGTAGAAAATTGCATTTTGGTAATGAAATGAGTTGCAAATGTGAGTCTTCTGTGTGCCTGATTAGCTCATCAAAACCAGGAAAGCTGAAAGCCGCAAAACCCGTCACCGGCGGCCTGAGAGAAGAGCTAAATATGACTGGGAGAATTTATTTCGTTTTAGCGCCCTCTGAGAGCAAGAACAAACGCCATCTCGGCCGGCATTATTTCTCTATCCATATGTAAAGCAATTCTCTAGGAGAAAGTAGTCGTCGCGATAGGTATTGTACCCTTCTTTACATATATATATATGCAATATGAAAAAGATTTCTAAAAGCTTATTTGGGGATTTTACTTGAGCAAGGACGTTGGAAAATGTCAAAGACCAGGAATGCTATTTGTTATTTTCAACTCTGAAATTATAGGGGTTTTTGTTGCACATGGTCTCAAACACTAGTAAGTTTGTTTTGCAGGAATGCGTAAGTGCATTGACTGAAATTGTAGATTTATGACGTAAAACACATGCCCATGGTAACCTGCAGCTTTTGAATAAAAAAAGCATATCTTTAAATGACGTTTGCAAATATGTATCTTCGTCTGAGTTACAAGTTACTTTCATTTTGTTAAAAAACTATCAATACATTGGTAAATTGATTTTCCAGTCATTGGCGTTGTTTCTGGAAGGTGCTCTCTTTGTACAAGTAGCTGTTGTTGATCTCCTTCTTGCCGTAAGACATATTTGAAATTTTCAGTTTTACTAATGCCACTTAGTTGTGCACTGATCTCAAAAAATTAATGGGTTTTAAACAGATGTAAATAGTTAGCATTGTATTTGGCTCTTATTACTGTTGCTAATAATTGAATCCTTGATTCAGATATTGGAGCTTCAACAAACTAACACTAATAATCGTGGCAGGACCTGTTATTTGTTGTATCCAAATTCTATCTGTGTTCTCCACTTGACGTGGATGAGAGTCAAATTGAGGCCAGCATAACTAAATTGCATCAAGATTGAGGTGCATATTCTTATCAATATAAAATTGGTTTTGCAGGAAATGGTTTTCAAGAGGCAATCCCTGCAAGAGCAACAGCAAAACAAATATAGCGTGAAAAATTTTTTCTAGAGTGATACTATAGCCTTGATGCTGTTTCATGCTGCTTCAAAACAGACTTTGGTGTTTGCTTCATGCTGCTTCAATCATTCAAACATCAGTTTACATTAATTAGTTTGCAAAAAACTGGATTGAACAAGCTCTAACAAGGGTTTCTAATTCATGTTTCGTGGATATTGCTCTAATAAAATGAATAAAAAAATAAAAAAATAATTCCTCCAAAAAAATATAATGATAAAAATACTCGACACATCATGCTAATACTTGCCTACTCACCTCGTATCTCAACCTAGTCTTTTATTAATTATAAAAATTTTGTTCCTAGTATAGACACGAACTCTGCAATTAGTTTTTCCTTCACTTATCATGAAAACAAAAACAAAAACAAAAAAAATCAATCAAGATACTTTTCTCAAAAAAATTCAATAAAATATTACATGAAGAAAAAATGGTTTTACTTTTCATTTTTGTTTCCTATGGCAACACAAATAACCCCTATTATCATTTACCCTCAGAGCATCATAAGTTTAAACATCATGAGCTTCTTTGTGTCGAGGGCAATATTTCAACCTATACAAATCAATAAGTGCCAATCTGAAACTAACATGAGTGAGACGGAGGATGAAGCCATAGTGTGGCTAGACACCAAGGCCGAAGACTGTGCAAGTCCAGTGCACAACAATAGTAGCGACGACCAAGGCCAAGTGCAATGGCACAACCCAAAGGGGCGTACGCATATGGCCGGCTCGACAGTAGCTGCAGAGGAAGAAGACATACTTGAGCTTGCCAGACGGATGGCCAAGCAGCAAGACGCGCAACGACCCCAACAGCTTGGCCAACAGGCGCGCAAGCGGGTCGAAATGGGGTTGCGGCCAGCAGGCACACAGGCGGGTCGAAATGGGGTTACTCATGACTAGGACTCCAGACGCATCCACAGGCGCGCGCACGACCAGGACTCCAGGCGCATCTGCAAGTGCGCGCATGACCAAGAGTCTAGGCGCATCCGCAGGCACGCGAAGCGGGGTTGCACATTCAAAGGCGCCCACGCGACCAGGACTCCAGGCGCGCACGACCAGGGCGCTTCCGACGCCAGAATTTGAACTTTCAGGAATTGGTGGGTTTCTGGGCGTCTTTAGAAATTTATGAGGGCCAGGGACGGAAGTTGGTTGGTTTCTGAGTATTTCTAGGGACTTCTAAAGGTCAGGGGAGGAGGATATAAATAGAGGGGTCTTTCCCATTGAAAAACACTCGGGAGATTCTTAGCATTCTTTGTTCTTCAAGTGTATAGAGAGAGTTTTTAGCCTTTGGCCTTCAAGAGTGTTTGGCCACCCTTTGTAACATTGTCTTCTCAATACAAAGTTGGCTTTTCTCTTTCATATCTTTGGTCTTTCCGTTGTCCTTTTTGTCTTGCAACATCTAGTGTGGAGGTTGGGTGGAGGATCCGAGGCACAAGGAGGCTGACTAGTTTTTGGGAAGAGCTAGGCCGCACGAGGTAGATATTCCGCTTGGCTAGACGAACTTAATCTAAATCTAACCGCATGACAACTGGTATTAGAACGTACGTTGCAATCAATGGCTTCCACAAGTGGAGAAGATGCTTCAAGAGGCAAAGAACAAGTAAGTGACATTAACTTTCATTTTACAACTCTTGAGCATCATTTGGACAACGTTGAAAATCTTTGTACGAACTGGGAGGAGTTCGTTCGAAGGACGATTGAGGAGCATCAACCAACTCCGAATTGGCTGAGAGGATTTGAGGAAGATTTCCATTCAGCCATTGTCGTCATGAGGGTGGAGATGGAACAATTGAGGAAGGACGTCAAAGACCTCTCTGGGGAGTTGCGTGCAAGACTCTCCTTGTACGAACCAGCCTTGGGAAATGGAGGGGTTGTTCACGTACAAACAAAGATCAAGGTGCTTGAGCCAAAGTCTTTCACCGGGAAGAGAGACGCGAAGGTCATAGATAATTTTCTATGGCAAGTGGAGTAGTACTTCCATGCTAGCAAGCTCACTAACGAGCAAGCTAAGGTTAGTATTGCTGCCATGTTCTTATCTGATGATGTTATTCTCTGGTGGAGAAGACGCATGGAGATGAGCAAGAGGGAGAGGACCCGTGCACACTTGGGACGATTTCAAGAGGGAGTTGAAGAGGCAATTCTTTTTGGAAGATGTCGAGTACCAAAGAAGGAAGGAACTTCGTGCATTGACGCAAAAAGGCACTATTAGAGAGTATGTACAATCCTTCACTTCCCTTATGCTTTGTATCTCCATCCAACATGACAGATGAGGATCATCTCTTTTCCTTTCTTGTTGGCTTACGTCCATGGGCTGAGCAAGAATTGAGAAGATGGGAGGTAAAGACACTAGTTTCAGCTCTATCTACGACTGAAAAGTTACCCGAATATGAGATAAGGAATGATTCGACTAACAAAGTGTCTAAGAAAAATAACAATGGTAAAACGAATTTTAAGAAGAAGGAGAAAGGAGATAAGAAATCATGGGTAAAGGACACCAAGGCTAGGCTGGAAGAGAAGAAAAAAGGGGACAAACAGAAAAAAAAAAAGGTCCATTGTTTCATATATGAGGGAGAGAACTATGTGAGGGATTGTCCTAAAAAGAGGTTCCTCAATGCTGCTCAAACTGAGACGGACAATGGAGGAATTGAGCCTAAGATGGGCTCTCTAACACTTCTCAATGCTCCTGACCATTCAAAGGAGGAGACGGCTGCTCCACTTCCGGTAAGACCCTTAAGAAAACTTCTTTTTATCTCTCTAACACTTGTTGGACGTACTGTTAAAGCAATGGTGGATATTGGCGCCACCCACAACTTCCTTTCAGAGGAGGAGGCTAGGCGCCTAAGGATACGAGGAGAGAAAGATGGGAGCAAAATGAAAGCTGTAAATTCAGCTGCTCGTGAAGTCCAAGGCATTGCCAAGAATGTCCCAGTGGAGATAGGCAAGTGGGTAGGATTTCTTAATTTTACTATTGTTGGCATGGATGATTTCAATGTGATTTTGGGAATTGAGTTTTTCACGGTTTGTAAGGCTTTTGTAATGCTGCATGTTGGGGTAGTGGGGATTATGGACGAGCAAAGTCTTTGCACTGTTTCTGAAGTTGACAACAAAGATGTAACAAAAAAATACTTAATACTATCAACCCTCCAACTTAAGAAAGGTCTTAAGCAGGGCTGTTCTAGTTACATTGCTTCTATTTGTGCAATAGAGCAGGTTGAGGTCATGCCTACCCCTAAGGAGATACAAACTGTACTGTATGAGTATAGAGACGTCATGCCTGAATAACTCCCAGTGAGGTTACCACCTAGGAGAGGGGTGGACCATCGCATAGAGCTTGAGCCCGGAGCAAGAAAGCTAGCACAAGCACCATACCGGATGCGCCCAAAGAGTTGGATGAACTGCGAAGACAACTCAACGAGATGCTAGACGCTAGGGCCAAGCAAAGCACCTTATGGGGCCCCTATATTGTTTCAGACTAAGAAGGATGGAAGTATGGGACTATGCATCGATTATAGGGCGTTCAACAAGGTAACCATAAAGAACAAGTACCCTATTCCCCTTATTGCATATCTCTTTGATAAGTTGAAAGAGGCGCGAGTTTTCTCCAAACTGGATTTGCGAAGTGGTTATTACCAAGTTCAGATTGCTGAAGGAGACGAGGGGAAGACTAGTCATGGTTATGCCATTTGGCCTAACCAACGCTTGAGCCCGGAGCAAGAAAGCCAGCACAAGCACCATACCGGATGCGCCCAAAGAGTTGGACGAATTGCGAAGACAAATCAGCGAGATGCTGGACGTTGGGGCCAAGTAAAACACCTTATGGGGCCCCTATACTGTTTCAGACTAAGAAGAATGGAAGTATGAGACCGTTCTTTGATTATAGGGCGCTCAACAAGGTAACCATAAAGAAAAAGTACCATATTCCCCTTATTGCAGATCTCTTTGATAAGTTGAAAGAGGCACGAGTTTTCTCCAAATTGGATTTACGAAGTGGTTATTACCAAGTTCAGATTGCTGAAGGAGACAAGGGGAAGACTAGTCATAGTTTGCCCTTTGGCCTAACCAACGCACCTGCAACATTTTGCACTCTCATGAACGAGGTATTTTCCGAATACTTGGACAAGTTTGTTGTTGTTTATTTGGATGACATCGTAGTGTACAACAAGAGTATGGACGAACACAAGGAACATCTTCGAAAGATGCTCAAGACATTGAGACACAATCAGCTGTATGTCAAGGAGGAGAAGTGCTCCTTGGGGTTGCAAGAGGTGCCCTTTCTTGGACATTGGATAGGGGGAGGACGGATATAGATGAACAATAAGAAGGTGGAGGTTGTGCGTGACTGGTTGATCCCTTCTAAGGTGCGCGAACTTATGAGTTTTCTTGGTCTTGCAAATTATTATAGGAGGTTTATCGAAGGCTTCTCAGCTATAGCAGCCCCCTTGACCGACCTCCTCACGAAGGACCAAAAGTGGCAATGGACGAACTAATGCCAAAGAGCATTCCAGCGGCTGAAAGACACCATGGTGGCTGAACCAGTGCTGCACCTTGCTGATTTCAACAAGCCGTTGGAGGTACATATAGACGCCTCAAACTATGCCATTGGAGGTGTACTAGAATAGGACACCCAGTCGCTTACGAGAGTAGGAAGCTCAATGAAACTAAGCAACGGTATACTGTACAAGAAAAAGAGATGACGGCGGTAGTACATTGTTTACGTCTTTGGAGGCACTATCTCTTAGGCTCCAAATTCACTGTAAGAACTGACAACGTCGTATCTAGGTACTTTGTTACACAAAAAAAAGCTCAGTCCAAAGCAAGCTCGGTGGCAAGATTTCTTGGCTGAGTTTGACTTTCAGATGATGTATAAGGCGGGGAAGGCCAATGGTGCTACAGACGCATTGAGCAGGAAGGTGGATGCACTAACTTTTACGAGGAAGAGACCAGCCATAATTTGGCACACATGGCACAGTTAGCACCAGCATTTTGCGCGCATGCAGCAGAGGAATAAATGTGTGCGACACCTTGCATTCGAGCGGCTGAAACCTCGCATATCACAACAGCCAGCACTTGCTTCACGCACAGCACTTGCGGTGCGGTAGCAGCAGAACATGAAGAGGCGTGCGTGTAGGCACAGGAGACATGCGCTTTGCGCAAGGCGCGTGTGCGTACATGAAGGACCATCTTGGCGTAGAAATAGAAAATGCGACTTTGCGGTTACGAGTCTTAGTAGCAATTACACAGGTCAGTGTTTCATTGCTAGACAGGATTTACACTAGACTTCGCCAAGACGCACATGCTTACAACATTGTGCAAGCTACAGCCTTGGGCGAGACGCGAATATTCTGGCTTGACTACGAATTGCTCAAGACCAAAGGTAATCGACTTTATGTGCCAAAGTATGATAACCTACGGCGTGACCTCTTGAGGGAATGCCATGATACCTAGTGGGCAGAACATCCATGTCAAAGAAGGACGTTGGCCTTACTGTCTGGTCAGTATTATTGGTCAGACATGGAGAACGATGTGGAAGAGTTTGTGCGCATGTGTCTTATCTATCAACAAGATAAGATCGAACAACACAAACTTAAGGGTTTGCTACATCCCTTACCTATTCCAAAGCGGCCGTGGGAGTCTGTTTCAATGGACTTCATCTCTGGATTATGTAAGAAAGATGGGTTGGCGTTTATCATGGTGGTGGTAGACAAATTTATGAAGTATGGTACATTCATAGCAGTGCCAAGTGATTGTACAACAGACAGAGCCTAAGAGCATTCATGACACATGTGGTGGAGCACTGGGGCTTGCCCACAATGATCATCAGTGATCGTGACCCCGGATTCACAGGGAAATTCTGGACTGAGTTATTCAAAATATTGGGAACATCTCTAAATTTTTCCACTAGTTTTCATCCTCAAAGTGACGGCCAAACAGAGTGGGTAAATGTTTTGTTAGAACAATTCATCAGCTGGCGAAGAGGTGGAAAGAGAAAATGGAGCTGGCATGGGTCTTATTGTATAACGTAGTAAAAAAGATGAAGAAACATGCTAGTTTGAAGAGGAGGGCGTCTTCTTTCAATGTAGGTGATCAAGTCCTCAAACTCAGACCTGAACAATTTCGTCACCTAAGAAGCAAGAAAAAAGGTCTTTTAAAGAAATATGAAGGCATCTTTCCTATCATTGAATGTGTGGGCAACCTCGCCTACAAATTGCAGCTGCCGGAAAGGTTTAAGTTCTACAATTATTTTCATGTATCAAACCTTAAACCTTATTTTGAAGACCCGGACCTGGATAGAATAGTTGACCCAAGAGCTCCAATGGATGTATCAACTACTTTTGTAACCAAAGTAGAGTATATTATTGTAGACCGACAGGAACGCCAAAGGGGCAAGCCCTAGAGGTCACAATACTTGGTAAAGTGGCAAGGTCAACCGGAAAGCGAGGCAACATGGCAAGATGCTGCCGAGTTGTGGCAGTTTGCAAAGGAGGTGGCCGACTATTGCCAGGGGACGCAGATAAGGGCGTCTGCCTTATGGCGGTGGGAGTATGTGACGGAGGATGAAGCCATGGTGTAGCCAGACACCAAGGCCGAAGACTGCAAGTTCAGTGCATAACAATAGCAATGACGACCAAGGCCAAGTGCAATGGCACAACCCAGAGGGGCACACACATATGGCCGGCTCGATAGCAGTTGCAGAGGAAGAAGACATACATGAGCTTGCCAGACAAATGCCCAAGCCGCAAGACGTGCAACGACCCCAGAACCTAGCAAACAGGTGCGCAAGTGGGTTGAAATGGGGTTACATGCGACCAGGACTCCAGGCGCATCCGCATGCGCGCAAAGCGGGGTTGCAACTAGGCGCATCCTGAGGCGCGCGAAGCAGGGTTGGACATTCAAAGGTGCCCCCGCGACCAGGGCGCCTCCGACACAAGAATTCAAACTTTTAGGAACTGGCGGGTTTTTGGGCGTCTTTAGATATTTCTAAGGGCCAGGGACTGAAGTTGGTTGGTTTCTGAGTATTTTTAGGGCCTTCTAAAGGCCAGGGGAGGAGGATATAAATAGAGGGACCTCTCCCATTGAAAAACACTCGGGATATTTTTAGCATTTTCTGCTTTTCAATTGTATAGAGAGAGTTTTTAGCCTTTGGCCTTCAAGAGTGTTTGGCCACCCTTTGTAACATTGTCTTCTCAATACAAAGTTGGTTTTTCTCTTCTATATCTTTGGTCTTTCCGTTGTCCTTTTTGTCTTGCAACATCTAGTGTGGAGGTTGGGTGGATGATTTGAGGCACAAGAAGGCTGACTAGTTTTTGGGAAGAGCTAGGCCGCACGAGGTAGATATTCCGCTTGGCTAGATGGACTTAGTCTAAATCTAACCGCGTGACAATGAGGCTGAAAAATTATTGTTATAAAAATATTTTTAATTGCATAAGTTACTACTATAAAAGCCCCACCCCTCAGTGTGGGTAATCTTTAGGATCAACATAAAGAAAAAAGAGTTTAGATTTTTACCTTGAGAAAGCTTGTTCATGGTTGAAGACCATTGCTTTGATGTCTTTTTATAAGCAACAAGTATTCGATCCATCTGGAAAAAAGGGAACCGATGAGTGTTGAAGCGTTAAACTTCCCCTAAGAACCGTAAAAATCATAAGACACCGTCCAAAATTATTTTACG
Organism: Aristolochia californica; assembly: GCF_029961685.1. Lineage (NCBI taxonomy): Eukaryota > Viridiplantae > Streptophyta > Magnoliopsida > Piperales > Aristolochiaceae > Aristolochia > Aristolochia californica. Next base: position 61,296,963 of record NW_027181770.1, read on the forward strand.
ATACCAACAAACAATCATCATGCTTTTTTATTTTTAACCTATTAAATTGAAACTAACAAGTTTTGTGGCCAGATGAGCTCGACTGTTTGGAACTTCTATGACAATTACAAGATTACTCTGAATAGAAATATAGTAAGAACTTGCAGTTTACTTCATCAAATGCCTTCTCCAAGCCTAATTTGATTATCAAGCCAAATAGTCCCTTGCTGCCTTGAGAATCCACTAGCTCATTTGCACAAGTTGGAATTGGTAATTTCCATAGAAGCTTGTGACAATGCTCACTAATAACATAGGGCAAAGCTCTGCTCGATCTAGTGGTCAGGACCTTGGCTAAGAGCTTATATCTATTGGACCAATGGGTTGAAGTTCAAATGGGGTTGCTACACCATCTATCTTAGGGATCGAAGCTCTAAAAGAGGCTCCCATACTTTATGTTGTGAGACACAATTTATATGGGGATAGATTACAAGATTATCCTGAACAAAAATAGTAAGAACTTGCAATTTACTTTGTCAAATGCCTTCTCCATGTGTAATTTGATTACCAAGTCGAATTGTTCCCTTTTGCCTTGAGAGTTCGCTAGCTCATGTGTACAAGTTTGCAATCGGTAATCTCCATAAAGCTTGTAACAATGCAAACTGATAACAAAGGGCAAAGTTGTCATCAATCTTGTGGTCGAGACCTTGGCTAAGAGCTTATATGTGCTAGAAAAATGGGTCGAAGTTTTGATGGGGCTTTTACACCATCTCTATCTCCCATATATGTTATCAGACCCAAGTGGAAGAATTCTTCAAACAACTCTCATTACATCATGTTTATTTTTGTTTTGTGAAAACTACTTGTTACCTTATTTTGTAGGAATTTTCACCCTATAATATAGAAGGGTGCTTTGTCCTTAGGCCTTGACTTATGCAAGGCAATTAATTTCATATTGTAGCAGTTGGGGTTAAGTAATAGAATCTAATGGTAGGGTTGTCTCTATAATTTTGTTAGTATTGTGTCCTCTTCTGCTGCGGATTATCTAGAACGCCCTTTCAATACTGAAGAAATTGATTTGGCCCCTCTTGGCCTTCCTAAGGACAAATCCCCTGGTCCAAAGGGTTTCAATGGTGAGTTCTAGTGTAGTAAAAAATTATGTACATGCATTTGTTAAAAAATGATGAATACCTTATAATTCTCTCGACTACACTTTAGAAACTAGTCTTCATTATATAAGTATGTTTTATTAGTAAACTAGCCAATTGAATCGGATGTAATCTGACTTGATCCCTTACTTAACAAGTCTTAGCTCATTTGGATCAAACTGAGTTGACCAATTCTGGTTTAATCATTTCCTAAACCAACCCCAATTCTGGTTTATTCTTTTGTTGACCTTCTACTTTGACATCCTTATTTACATAGTATCTTTTGTGCTAGAGAAATTGATCTTATACTTTAATATTTTATGTTGATAGGTCATTTGCATAATTATTAAAATTAGGGGGAGTTTCAAAAATCCAAGTTCTTAAATATTTTAAGTTTGAAATTAACTTAAGATTTACACTGAGCCTATATCACAACAAAAAACAGGTTTTGCCATTAAAAAAATCAGACAGTAAATTTAATTTTGGTGGAAGAAACACCACTTCTAGAATTTGCTGGGAGAATTTAGGGTTTAGAGTTTGGGGCTTTAGGAGGTTTTGGGGGTTTATGGTTTTGGTTTTAGGGGTTTGGGTAATTGGGGGGTTGGGGGTTGAAGATTTTTTCGGGGTTTAGGGGTTTAGTGGGGGTGTAGGGTTTAAATAAATACGAAAAAAGGACCTCATAATTATAGAGTCATGAACTCTAAAAATTGGGGTACTCTAGGCATTCTTCTTTTTTGGGTGCAGGCTTAGGCCATCCGGATTGGATTTCCCATGCCGATAAAAGGATTTTAAAAAATTCGAAAAGGGTTAAAAAAGCTACAATTAACTAAAGATATTATGGATTGTGAAACATAAAACGTTGTTATATTTCATTTTGTGGAGAATGGATTAAGATAAAAAAATAGGGGTATTTTGGTACTTCTCAAGAAATAATTTTCAGAAACATAAAAACGAATATAGATATTAAAGTTAATCTTTTGGGAAACGGGCAATTCGATTTCCGAGGCATGGAGCGCTCTTCCTTTTCTTTGGATTTCGAGGCATCTCATTGAACCCCGAATGGCAGGTGAGTTGGGTGTAGGGTTTAAAGAGGATCGGGTAGGAGAAGACTGTAGGGTATTCGAGTCTCCCACTCGCATCTCGTTCCCCATTCTTTCCCGCTTCACGGTTCGCCCCGCTCACCTCACCCATTTCGACTTCCCGGCCGATGGCTAGCCCTGTAGCCTCGCCTCGCTTCATTCCCTTCTGCCTCTCCTCGCTGTCGTCCTCTTCTTCTTCCTCTTCCTCGCCGTCACCACTCTTGCCACGCCTCATCCTTCTTTTTTCCCTCTTCCTCATCTCCGGTGACGCAGTCACCCTCTGGTTGCCATTCCACCGCGAGGTACGAAAGTCTGGCTTTGTTTTTTTTTTTTTTTGCTTATTCTTCTTAAATTTTTGATTAATTTAGTCATGGAGTGCACTTTTATTTTTATTTACATTTTGAATAGAGTCTCCCTGGCTTTCTGGTTTAGGCTTTCAGTTTTTAAAATACTGTAAAGCGATGTCTGTATTCCTCCCGCTGTGTGCAGGAAGAAGATCGCTGTGATGGTTTCTTATTGTTAGTTTTAGGGTAAAAGGTGTCCTATGAGACAGATCCTTGCTCTTCTCCTGAAACTCTTGGCTTTCTGAACTATGTCAGTGCACACAGCATGGCTGTTTCTAGGTTCCAGCTATTTCACCTGCTTGAATTCTACCTTTGCAATCTGGCCGTGCCTTGTGCACTAACAGACCTTGTTCCTCATTTATTTCTATTATATCCGTCTTTTGGCCCTCCAAAAAACCCAAATTAGTCTTTTTGCCCTATGTCTTATGAACTTATCATCTTGTATTGCCATATGCTCCAACACGTAATCCTTGAATTTCCTTGTCAACATTTGTGCTGTTTGCATCTACTCCCTTGTTTTCTTTTCTTGTTTGGTGTCAGTCACACAGTGTTTCCAGCATTAAAATTTAATTTTTCCAACTATTAAAAAGTTTTTTTTTTTTTCAAAATCTCCCGTTTGGAAGACTTTGATGAAACACCTTGCTCGAGTACTGTGCTTTTTTCTACCTTCTACTCACCATTGATGTTTAATCACTCTGGTGTGCTGTAATTTTGGCAGTCTCCTATCCTCTTGTCCTTGATTTTCTTCCAAATCCGTTCCAAAGTTCGCCACTTGTGTCCTACAACTTCCACTTATACATGGAAATTTTTGGGAACATCTAGAATGTCTGTTTGAAAGTGTTCATCCAGGTTCATATTCTACTGGGAAATGAGTCAAACTCCTTCTCAAGAACAAACTTCGAGAAGCAAATAATCTTTAACCCTAGCAAATCCAAGAAGTAAATTACCTCTACTTACCTACTTTAATCATATTTTAATGCTTTGGCATTATCTTTTTGTTGTTGCAGGTTACTGTGTTCAAACAGTTAGGTGCTACCTATTCTCCCCTTGATCTGGTCTCTTTCTGGAACTTGTTACCTCAGACCAATCTAGATTTAGCTGCAGTATCATTTGATACTCTATTGACAACTTAACTTTTACTAGTTGCTTGATTTATGATCTGACTATGAACTCATATAGTGGATTCTATCTTCAACTAATGGAGTTTTATTGTATTTTTTATTTTTAAAAAAGATTTAGAAATTCTTATAGACTGATATACCATATTTTTAGGGTTTAAGGGTTTAAGGGTTTAGGGCTTAAGG